>NC_135435.1:8807500-9407500 GCF_051991255.1 Vanacampus margaritifer
ACTCATTGCTCATTGACTTGTATTACATGTACAGTATTATTGGCTTTTAATTAAGTTCCTCTGCATTGAGAAAGACACGTTTTGTTTTGAATGGGTCGAGCCTTCATGTTATTGCCTCCAAATTTTCACAAAAGTAAAGATATTTGTGAATAGCGGGTATTTCTTGGTTGTAATAATGCTTCTTGGTAATATGTTACCATTGGAAAGACTATTTCTAGTTTAGATGGGGCCATATTTATAAGGAACAAATGGGATGAGCTACAGAGCCGAGTGTTGGCGTTCACTCTTGTTGTTTGACTGATACGGATAGGGCAATTTCAATATGGTGAGCTGGAGCTGGGTCTGGGATTTTTTTTTTTCTTCCTTTCCCAGATTGCGGTGGTGAGACTACGGGATGTCCTCAATCAGTGGATTTGTGAAGCCCTTTGAAGATTATTCTGACCTTAAGAGTTTTACCGCATAAATAATATGGAGGACCAAAACTGCCCAAATTAAAAAATAAATAAAAGACTAAAAGTGAAAATAAAAACGGATATAAAAATATATATAATTAAAAAATTAAATACAACAAATCAATAGAAATAAAAACAAAAAAATATATACCCATAAATGAATAAATAAAAGTGAAAATAATAAAATAAAAAACGAGATTCAAAAATAAAAATAAATACAAAAATAAGTATAAATAGAATTAAACAACTTGCGACTTGAGTTGCTCGACAACAAGTCGAGGTGACAGTGGACAAGATAGTCGCCCATTGCTGGAGCTCTCCAATGCAAGCCGGTGAAACTTCCTACTTCGCCCCATTGAAAGGCAGTTTGCAATGGCGGAGTCCAACCCAAGACATACTTAGGACCGCCCTCTCATTTGAATATCATTTCGTCCTGGCAGAGCATCTGCAGCATGAAATAAATGTGAGAGCGGAACGTTTTTATTTATTAATTGATATTTGATTCTATTTATATTTCGACATTTATTTATATTTTTTCAATCTCGTTTTTTATTTTTGTATTTATTTTTACTTTATGGATGTATATTTTTTGTTGATTTTATTTCCATTTATATATTTTTTGTATTTTATTTTTTTATATATTTTTTTATATAGGTTTTTATTTTCACTTTTAGTCATTTATTTATTTTCAATTTTGGCAGTTTTGGTCCTCCATAAAATAAGCGTAACTTTATGGCATGACCAAATTGCGGCATTGTTTGGAGTGAGCCCAAAGACTATCTGCAAACTGAAAATGGGGTATGTCAGTGACGGGCTACTCTGACAGAATGCCCATTTTAATGACGGAAATATTGACGGACGCACGTTTCGCTGAGGAATGACGGATTGACGATTACAATGTAGTTTGACTTGAAAAATTGACGGAGGATGATGATGATGGAAGGGTGTCCCAACTGATGACGTGCCCACCTCTGTCAATATAAAGTGCCACATGTAATGAACCATTATTACAGCATCCATTTTAGCATTGTAGATAATAGGCTACATTTAGTCCTCGTTCATCAGTCCTGGTGGTGCGTGTAGCAGTGGGTCAACCGCCGCTTACCTTCCACACCTGGGGCCTGCAGGTGGTCGTCGCTGAGTCCTGTGATTCAGGATCCCGCCACTTGTCACCTTCTGCTTTGCTCTTGCAAGCTTTTACTAGCTTTTTCTACTAGCTTCTCCCGCTAGCTGCTAATGTTAGCAACTCTAGCCTATGGTTCCGACTAACTCCCGTTAGCCGCTCTTGTTAGCTGCTCTGGCTAACTCCGGCTCGCTTGGTCTTTTGGCGTTGCTCGCCGGAGTTCACTGGCTGCCAAGTCGTCGTCGCTCACAAAATGCTCGTCCGCTCACGCAAAATAAGAATTGGTGGTAGGCTTGTGAAGCTGGGGTCTCTTTACGTCACCATAGTGTGCGTGCTTCAAAATGCACACGCTTTAGCCGCATTCTATGATATAGTGACATCTAGTGGTGAACTTTTACACACTGTCACTTTAAAAGGTGCATTGTTTTTTCTTGTGACTGTACACTGAAAAAAAATCTGAGCTAAATCTATTTAGAAAATGTAAGGCAGCTAATTGCATCAAATTATTAAGTAGTTACAAGGGGGAAAATCCTTGTTAAAACAAAGCAATTTTTTTATTGAGTAAAATCTAAATTTGCAAATAAATTCTACTTGCGTTTATAGTTTCACTGTCCAATTTTGTTGTCTTTGGGATTACTTAGTTATTAGAGTTTTAATGAGTAGAAGGTACTTACTTTTTAAAACTAGCTATACTACTAATTTTCAAGTTGGATCTACTTTTTTTTTTTACATTGAATTGGCTAAATAGGGATTTTATTTCAGAAAACTATAGTTACAAATAAAAGCAAGAGAAATATACAATACAACAACACTGCTTTTCAAGTTTATTAATCAGAACAAAAATAAAGGTTTTGTACATTCAACTTTTTTTTTTTTTGCAAAACGTGCTATCCAACAGCAGAAAAATAGAAAAATTCACAAGGCAAGGTGACATCTAATAATTGACAAAGAGTACCTCACAACTATGATGAATTGAGTCCCCGCTCCTACCAACACATGTGCACGCACACACACAAAAAAAATCAATGGATTAAACACTTTTTTAGCTTTTAATAATGCAGACAAAGACAAATTCGATTTCAGGATTTAGCAAATTTTCAACAGTCCGACTTTTAAAATGATGATTAATGGAATTATTTCAATTTATTGCCCAGCCTTACTCCCAAGCCGAGTAAGATACGGCTTAAGGCCCATCTGATAGACACAAGCATTTGCCACATTAGGGATTCCCAAAAGAACCTCAGGTCCCTCGATGACTATTCTGGATTACGGTCCCCCATTTTGAGCACAAAGATGTTCAGGACAAACGTGCTGAGGGCCGCTTGGATGGCTGCGGGATCGTTTTCATCAGAAATCTGTAAAATAATTGAAAATGAAACCTTGTATTATAATGTAAAGGATGCTAATCACATGAATGTTTATGGTAGCATTTTCTCTTTAGTTTTACAACTGAGATTCATCACAGGCATCAAAACAAAATGATAGGCCAACAAATGGGTTCAACATATTTTGATCATTTATTAAAATGTTTCCTGACACTTTTGCCCAAGATGTTTTCCTCTCATTCATAATCTTTTGAATCATTTGAGTTTGCTTTTGTCATAAATATGTACACCTATACATAAATATACAGTATATTATATACATATAGTGTATAAACATACAGTACATACAGAAATGAGAGTGGTTAAAGTGCCATACAGTTCATTTGTATTTTCATTTCATCTTACTTCATGTTCATACGTACCTCAATGAATTGAAATTTCTGATTCATTTCTGTTATGTTTTGTGTATATCATGCTTAGGTTTGTTGTTTTGGCTTTGTGTCCTGTCTTGCTTGTTAGGTTTTGTTTGCACCTGTACTCGTCATCCTGTTCCCTTGTGTCATCCAATCATCTCCCCCAGCCACTTGTGTCTTGTCCAGGTGTCTCTCGTTGTCTCGTCAGTTGGCTTGTATTTAGTTTCCTGGTTTCTTTCAGTCTTTGTTGGATTCGTTGTCGTTGTCACCACACTTGTGTTTTGTTGTTACTTTGATTTTTGGTCTTTTCAGAACTTTGTTGGTTTTGTTTATTTAGAGTTTCACCCAGTACCCCTGTTAATGTTTTTATTAAATAAATTGTATTCAGTATTACATACATCCCTGCCGTGGTTCTCCTGCCTCCCTGCATTTGGGTCCTCCACCCCATCGTGACAATTTCACCTGGTACAGTTACCTGTAAGATAGAATGGCATAGTTATAATTTTATATTTGCGAGTAAATACGACAAACCAAAAATAGGAAATTATTGAAATTATTATAGGTACATTAAACAGTGACAGAATACAGATCTATCAGAAATATACACAATGGGCAACATAATCATATGTTTAATCTGTATACAATAAACCCCACATATTTGTCGCATTATTTGCTGATTTTTTTTTTGTAGGTTATCTGTTGCTGTTTTGTTTTATACCATTTCATGTCTTATTCGTAGAGTTTACAATTGCCCCCATTTTTTTTTTTAACTCACCTTGAAACCTATTGAACACAGGCCCCCGTCGTCGAAATTCGACATGTTGAATCGGCGTCGGGGGCATTTAATCACTATGATTGGCTGTTAGCCAGCTAATCAGCGCACGGGGCAAGAAGAGCAAGCAACAACGCGGCTAAACAGTACTCAACTCAACTTAGTTTTTTCAGGACAGCATGAATATTATAGTCCCCCATAAAGAGGATATGATCATATTTCAGCATGATTTCGGCAAAAAGATTTGCATAGTCGTTTAAAAAGTCCCCATTGTATTTTGGAGGTCGGTAAATGACACAGCACAGTGACAGTTTGGCCGACTTCAAAGAAGGTGGCTTCAAAGCTGTGATCGATGTGGTAAATAGACATCGTTTACATTTATTTATTTTTAAATAGTCGTTGTTCCTCCACCTCGGCCCGACATCCTCGGAGCGTCCAAGTAAGCACAGCCAGGCGGTAGTAATTCAATTATAGCGTTGGACTCACCAGCGAAAGTCCAGGTCTCCGTCAGGCAGAAGAAAAATACAAGTTGCTGGAAAGGAAAAACTCCCTCAAAATAAACGTTTTGTTTGTCAATGACCGCGCATTTAACAACGCGATACTTGTGGGAGCAGCAGGGGTGCATGGCTCCGTCCGGCGGTCTCGAGGAAGCTCCTTCAGAAGCTGGAGGTCGGCACCGCGTCCAAAACGCGGAGGACAGCACGGCTGAAGCTTTTCGGGTGAACCGACGATTGTTAGCAGCCAGGAGTCGACAGGGTCCAGGATCCGCCACAACGGAGTGCATCCATGCGTTCGGAAACAAGAAGGGGACGAAGCTTGTTCCAGCGTCCGTTTTCGCTTCACCAGCTGGCCGCCGCGTTTACCCCGGCACCGCTGTCAACACCGGTATGAGTTGTTTACGTTTCTATTTCATCCCAGCCACCAGGTGGCGTTGCTGAAACAGCACGGGGGATCCTGCCCCCGTAAAGAG
This sequence comes from Vanacampus margaritifer, assembly GCF_051991255.1. Lineage (NCBI taxonomy): Eukaryota > Metazoa > Chordata > Actinopteri > Syngnathiformes > Syngnathidae > Vanacampus > Vanacampus margaritifer. Next base: position 8,812,556 of record NC_135435.1, read on the forward strand.
GTTGCCGTAATAGTCGATGCGGTGTGTATTTACGTAATTTTTCTACACGATGTGCTAACCGTCCGGACCGACGCCACAGGGGGTAGGCGTCGAATTGGTGTAACTAGGCCTTTAGGGCCACATATAAATATATATTTTTAGAGGCCGGGGGCAATATAATAATTTGCGACTATAAAGTGGCAAATTTGCGACTCAGAAACTTACGAGAAATACACGTAACGTAGCTATCGTCTAATCATGTGAGGATTCGTTGGTGGTTAATGGGACACTGTTTATAAAATGAAAAGGCAGGATGGAGACGGAATCATTCTTAAATTTAAACTTTACTCGTCATGCACCACAGCCAGAGCGACAACACTTCCTGATCCCCTATCAGCTGACTAGCACTATCCAATCAGATGCTAGCATACCATAGGTAAATGCAAGTGAATGACGGAGAACAGCAGATTCGACACATCAACTTAGCTACTTGTACAAAAAAATACCAAAATGTATGAATGTGTAAATAATAATTCTGGAAACATAAATACAAGTAAATATACATTTTAACAAATCAACGTAATTGCTTGATTGACCAGGTGTGGACCTTTGCAAAGTGAGGCGTCTTTGTCGCTGGCCAGTGGCCATACACAACGCTTTAAAGAGTGAATGCTTATCATCATATGGTTAATCTCTGCTAAAGCAATTACTATTTTCTTATTTGGAAACCCGACCGAAAAGTATTGGCCCAGTCGAGTAGTACGCTACGTGTGTTTCTCGTAAGTTTTTGAGTTTTTACTTGCAAATCTGCCATAATATAAAGTCGCAATTTCGCCGCTTTATAAGGTCGCAAATTTGCGAGTTTATAAAGTGGCAAATTTGCGAGAAAAAAAAATCTTAAATTTGCGAGTTTATAAAGTGGCAAATTTGCGAGTTTTTTTCTCGGAATATTGCCCCCACTCTCTAATAATATATATATTTATACGTGGTCCTAATACTTCGTCGTAAATCTCCGATGCACTTGAGGAGGAAGACAGAAAAAGGCTCTCCCCTAACAAATGCATCCCGGAAGAGCAAGAATGGTGAGTCGTGACACCCGGGAGTAGAAATATAATCCATTTTCTCTCAGTTTTTAATACGTATGAATAGACAGAAATCACTCGGTTGAATTATCAGGACTAAAGGAGTCACTGATTAGGCGAAATGAGAAAAACAAAGGTATAAGATGGTGCACATAAAGACATAATGAGACAAAAAAAACATACAAATCCCATCATGCAACGATCGCGAGAACCCGTGGCCCCTCCCACTTCGCGGTTGTGTAGATACAACTAATCTCTTGTATGTCGTATGGCTGTATTTAACATGTCTCACGAGGTTACTTCAATAACTAGGTAATAAGACAACTCTCAATTTTTTACGTTTTAAACAAAGGAAAAATAATTATACATCAGATATTTTGGTGTCAAAATAATCTTTTCATTGTTGACATTACAATTTAACACTAAGTAACCATTACAAATGTGTATGTGGATATTGTTGTTTTTTAATCCTATTCAGCATTTTGGCTGCTATTTTTAAAGTGCTATACAAATACAGTTGGCTTGAAAAGCTGCTGATGCAAAAAATGTCCATTTTTACCATTTAGGTATTTGTGGTAACAATAGTACCATGTCTTTTTGTCATCATCAGTGAACTAAAAATTACCGGTAGCCCGCTAACGAACAAAGCTCAATCATTTTGTATCTTTTTTTTTTTTTTTTTATCAGCAGTTGGGTATCAAACCAAAAATTTACCTTGTGAATTGATGGAACTATTCTGAAGAGAATATGATTTCAAGTGTGTTTGTGTGTAGAGACCATTTGTATCTCTGAGTTGTAAGGAGGGAGAGCTGTGAGACTTCATTCTGTGTTGAGTGGTGTGTGCTGCATAAAAATGTCTTTGCTAAAATTGCTAATAAATATAAACGTGGTAGACAATACTGCCTTATGGCAAACATCCAATCAAGAATTTGACTAAATTCTGCATTTTGATTAAAAAGTGTAATGAAAAGAGAGGGACTGTTTTAAATAAAATGCATGACATATCACAGAATTACCTTGTATTGCTTTTCACTAAAGTCATTTTGATGTAAGAAATAGGACAAAAATGTGGATTTTCCCCCAATAATGATAATTAGTGTATTATTTTCCATTTAGGATTAAGATATGCAGCACTCAACTATTTACCCTACTTGTTTTGCCGCGACCCTTGTGAGGACAAGCGGTTAAGAAAATGGATGGATGTTTGAAGGGAGGTCTCACCTGTAGTCTACGTGACATTGTAGGCCACGAGCCATATGTTTGTTACCTGTGTTATCATGGAATCTATCTGTATCTGTCTAATCAAATCTAACATTTTGCAGATGCAAGTTGAGATCAGCACTGTGCTTGAAAGTCCAGCACGTGAGTAGGCAGCTCTATTTCAAGTCTCAAATGGTGTGCTTCCCTCTTACAGGTGGTCTTGGGGCGGAAGTGTCAATCACGTGGTGTGATTGAAGTCGACTGCAAATGTGTGCGTGCGCGCGCGTGTTTGTGACAACCCCATCTGCCGCGCGTAATTTCCCTCAACAGATGATCTATGGGTCTGCTGCAAGTGACCTATGGTGCCAAACACGTTGCAGTGAGAATTCGGACGCGCCACTTGATCTCATCTGGTGATATTGAGCGCGCATTGTTTGAAGATGCGTCTTCATTTGGCTCATATTCCCAAATTCCCAGCGATCTCCTTTGAATAGGACGGTGACCTTTTCCGCCCCTCCCTCCTTTTCCACGCGTCAGTCCGACTTGATTAGCACGTCAGGCGGGACAATGCGTGGGTGTCCCGCGTCCTGCCATTAGCCACACCCCTTTATCAATGCCCTGTAATTAAAATGTCACCGTTTAATTTTCGAGCCATCGCTTTGCTCTCGGTGGAATCTTTGCTCCAATAAAAAAAAAAAAGTGCAATCGAAATGCTCTTTTCACTGGAAACGACAAAAAAAGAGGCTGAGCAGAAAGGGATCAATAGGCCCTTTAGTCCAAGAGGAGGATTGATTGCTCTCTAAAATGGGATTTATAGGCTCATGGTTTTATAGGGTGCTGATACAACTGTTAATTATAAAACATTTGGCCTCCGTTGCTGCTCTTATTAAAGCTGTCCCATCTATCTTTTTACTCCCATGCTTACTTATAGAAGTAAACAATGGGAATATCGAGTCTGCGTCATCAATTTAAGGTTTAAAAAAAGCACACCGGCCACTACATGCCATGTTCCATTGACTTTAATAAAGGCTCGCAATGTGATATTGGCTCTCAAAATAGCAGATCTACAAGTTGTATTTGGAGAGGTCGGGGCTCGTTGATCACAAAGAAATACAACCCTGGTGCTGATTTGGCTGCATGCGTTTAAAATTTAATGAAAGACATTACACCATTAAATGAAAAAAGTAATCAAACGTAAGCAATCCGTGTTCAATGCAAATTTGCATATAGTTTAAAATACTCAATCATGACTAAACCGAATTGTTCTTCAAGTCGTTTAAAATAAAATGTCACCGGCTATATACGAATAATTCCAACAGGTGAGTAAAGATTCATCCGCCCTGCATCGTAAAGTAATCCCTCATCCGGGAGGTCACCTCCACGGTTCGGCCCGCCTTCCGTCGTTCAAGCGCGCATGCACGCATGAATATTTCACGTTACAGGTTTGTTGGAACAATCGAACGCCCGTCTGCGAAGCCGCTCTCATTTGTATCCAACAGAAATAATAAGGAGCTCGCCTAAAACGGCTGCTTAAATGTCTCATTAAAAACGCGGCCCGGTCAGCTCACGTTTCCCGCGGAAGGAGCAGACACAACGGCTGCACTGAGCCGGCCCGTGTAAATAATTAACAGGAGAGGAATAATTACAGTGTAAAATTGTAATTATTGGTGGGGGTGGCAGGGAAGCCTCTTGATGGTGAAAGACGAGATCAAGGATCATGTTTTGCATCAATATTGTAGAGAGGAGGACGCAGCTTGGCGAAAGAGTGCAAAATGTATCAGTCTTCCTCATGCTGCACATTTAGGCCTATAGGCTACAAGCAGAAATGTTACAAATATGCTGCCAGTAGCCATCAAAACACCAATGACTTTGTGTCCACTTATTTTTGAACATCATATACTGCGTGATCACTTAAATTCAGTTTGGTTGACACTGTCAGAGGCGTGGTATTGTTTAGTAATAAAGTTCCACGTGACCCCCATTTTGTATATATTAAAACACACACACACTTTTAAATAGGGCAGACATTGCCAATCAAAACTTGCATTATGTTTTTTGTAACTGCTCTTTTATTGAGTCTCATGCATTCTACACATGTGAAGTAACTCAACCTTTATATTTTACCGAGAAGCCAATTTGTCGTGTGTGGTCCCAAACATGGTGTTTTGTTAAATTTATGCCCTGTGCACCCCCATTTGTCAATTCCTGCCTTATCCTCCCCCATGTTGTCGACCCACGACCGCAAGGCTACGAGGCTGGGCCTGCAGGCTACTTTTTTTGTGTGTGAGTGGCGGCCTACAGCTGCTGCATTTAGCCATTCTGCTAAACTTCTATATGCGCCTCCCACCACCACCCTTCTAAAAAAAATAAAAAGGATTAGGCTACATTTTGGCACTTGCTTAGTTGCTGCCCTCTCCTGTTAAACTCAGGACTGCTTTTAAGCATCCCGATTTATGCTAATCACGACACAATAGTTAGGCTGCATAAACTACATTTTGTTTTCATTAACGTAGCTACCACTATTGACAATTCCGAGATGACGTCACTAATCACAATGGCGGTCAATTCGGTGAAATAAATCACTCCATTGAAAAGCATTGGACTTTGGGATTGTGAGGATTATTTTGATTTGAAATGTTATGAAATTGAGTTTAGCGACTCTAACAATCTGTGTGGTTTGTATGATCATAGGCAAAAGCATTACAATACGCCTTTTGTTATGAAGGAAGTATTTGCATTGAGTCACATTAGGGAAGAAAAATGCCCGGATGTTCGGAATTGTCAACGACCATAATCAGTGGCAGCTATAGCAGAGATTATTAATATACATTTTTGCGGATTAAATGCTACCTAATTGTGCTTTTGACTTTATTTTCTGCCATTATGTAAATATGATATCGTGACTCTGTGCACATCTATCCACAATGTTTACACATTCTCACATCATCATCCTCCCTCGGGGTAATATTCATAGAGGCCTATTAAAAAAAAAAATTAAACGTCATCTTGTATAGCCCCACCTCCTTCTGCCACACTGCTGAGGCCTCACGTTGATTTGCGTAGCCGTGGAAGCCAAGCAGATGGTGGTGTAACTTGATAAATGAGCCGGGCCAATTGTCTTTCCTGGTGCACCCCTCAAAGTGCAGTCAGCTCAGTCTGTTTCCTGTATGAAAACACTGGCTGTGGACCAATCTAAAGTGACACTGTGGCTCTTGGCGGCGGACAATGTGGGGTCTGGGGACCCCCTTGCGGGATCTAGAGGAGCACATTTTTAGTTAAAATATATATACTGATACTGTCCCACAATAGCCTATATAGCAAAATATGTTTTATTTTGAAATATGCCCATCAGAAACTATTTCGTGTAACACGTATGGTACTAGTATAGTGGCCTTTCAGGGACAAAATATGTTTGGTAAGACTTGCTGTAAGTTAGTGCGTTGTTACTGGCTCACAGCGCATGTGTCATAAAATTATGCATGATAAGCAAGGCCTTTTTCAGTTTACAGTGTTGTTTAATTGTTTTGCACTACATCTTAAATTTGTCATTAGCCTACCCGTAAAAAAAAATCATAACAGACACACATATTTCATCTAAAAGGCCCCAATTGACATGTTCTTTGGCCTAAAATGTGTGGCACGCTTGGTCGTGTAGTGTGTCATTGCCGCAAAATTATCCAAAGCGGTGTTTTGTTGCTCATCGCGACTGAAAGCGAGACGGCGAGAAAGGGAGCATTATTTTGTGAGCGAGGGGAGGAGAGTGTGCAAAAGAGAGAGGGAGATCGAGAGAGGTGCCATGTGTTCGCTGTCTCGCCGCCATTCACCTCCCTGCTGGCCAACAGGATGGAGGCACCTTGTCTGCTGCAGCATGTGTGCACATAAAGTCAAATAACACCTTTTATACTATCTTGTGTCTGCTCGTTAGGTTTGCATTCACTTTTTTATTTATCGTTATATTTTTACGGCCAATTTGGGGGTGTCGTCTTTTGGAACAGAAGGTAAGAATTATATTGTTGGTTATCAATGTAATTATTGTTTTGGTATTTTTGCATGCTTAATCACATTTTTTCCGTTTTTTTAAAAATGTATTATTATCATTTTTTAAGGAGTGCCATGCTGTTTTCTGAGAGCCTTATAGGCCCGCGTAAAAGCGCGCATAAGAGTAAATACGCGTGGGTGAATAAGGCAAGGTGGACCTGCTTCCTGCCAGTTTAAGGCTAATCCGTCCTGATGCTTTAATTATATATGGGCTTGGTCTTTTATTAACAATGCGAAGACGCACGGTTGGATCTGTGTAATTACCAGCAAAGGAGCTTACACTTGTTCTTTTCCTCCCCGCTAAGCGCATTGGTGCAGCTCAGGCTGCATTTTCCTGCTGTCCTTATCTGCCTCGACAGGTCTTATGTGGCTCTTTAAGTAGTTGGCTCATAAGTGCTGAGCCGATTTGGAAGATCAGAGAAGCAGCACGTCCACTGCTCAGCACAGTGGGGTCGTTACATAGAAGAGGAATCAACATAAGATCACTTTTTAATGTACAGTAGTTCAAAAGGGGCATCATTGATATATTCACTGCACTGACATCCTTGATTATTTTAATTTCGTTCTCGCATTTCGTTTTGTGTGCAGTGTCACTCCAGTTTTCCATGTGCATGACAGGCTTCCAGGGATGGATTCAATACCCGGACAGCTTCGAGAGCCTGGAAGAGAAGCCAGCTCCACCCCGAGTCCCAAACGGGACGCCCCGGGCCTCCCGGGCCCCCTCAAGCCGAACCAAGTGAGCGAGACCTCCCTGTACGGGGTGCCCATCGTCTCCCTCGTCATAGACGGGAGGGAAAGACTGTGCCTGGCTCAGATTTCCAACACCCTGCTGAAGAACTACAGCTACAACGAGATCCACAACCGGAGGGTGGCCTTGGGCATCACCTGTGTGCAGTGCACCCCGGTCCAGCTGGAGCTCCTGCGACGCGCCGGCGCCATGCCCATCTCGTCCAGACGCTGCGGCATGATCACCAAGCGGGAGGCCGAGCGGCTCTGCAAGTCCTTCCTGGGGGCGCACAGCCCCCCCAAGCTGCCCGAGAATTTTGCCTTCGACGTGTCCCACGAGTGTGCGTGGGGCTGTCGGGGCAGCTTCATCCCGGCCCGATACAACAGCTCCCGGGCCAAGTGCATCAAGTGCACCTTTTGCAACATGTATTTCTCCCCAAATAAATTCATTTTCCACTCGCATCGCACCCCGGAGTCCAAGTACCTGCAGCCGGACGCCGCCAACTTCAACTCGTGGAGGCGCCATCTGAAGCTGACGGAGAAGAAGCCCTCGGATGATATCAACCACGCGTGGGAGGATGTCAAAGCCATGTTCAACGGGGGCAGCAGAAAAAGGACGCTTCCGATGGGGCGCTCCAGGGAGCAGTCGCCCATGAAACCGCCGTCTTCCTCCGCGCTCGGCCGCACTTCTTCACCGGAAGTCCCTCGCAAAAGTTTACGTTGCAACGAGGATCAGGGGAGCAATAACATCTTGACGAGCAATGCGAGGAGCTACCCACTCATTCCAGTCCCCAGTAAAAACTTTGGCATGCTCCAAAAAATCCCCCCACCCTTATTCCCACACCACCCGTATAGTTTCGCTAGCTACGGTTTGTGTCCGAAAAAAAGCGACGGCGTGCCAGATGTGACTAAAAGCAACGTCCCCGGTGTGTTTTGGCCTGCCAAGGACGCAATTTACCCGGCTTTCCCCGTGTTTTGGCCCACGGCGAGCAGCCTCCCCATGCCGCCCTACCCAGCCAAACCTCCAGAGCTGCCCGGGCTCCGCCAGGCCGACCTCGACTTATCAGACCAAAGCGAACGGAGCGCAAACACCCCCAAAGACGGCCACCAGAACCACCACCACCAGCAGCAGGATGCGGCGGAGCGATGTCCCACTTCATCCAACAGGAACGACGACGACAGGTCCGGGGATGAGACGACTTCACACCGGAAAATCAGCTACATCTCCGCCTTCAGACCTGTCGTCAAAGACGCGGAGACCATCGCCAAGTTGTACGGGAACCGGGAGGGTTTCGGCGTGCGGCCCGGCTACCTTTCCCCGGACTTTGTCAGCGAGACGTCCAGCTATAGGTCCATGTCCCCGGACAGAGACACCGTGGACGACGACGACGACCCGGATGTGGATGTGGAGTCCAACAAGGGGGGAGAGGATGAAGAACCCATCCGGATCTCGCACCGTCGCGAGTCTCCCACGCCCGAGGCGCTTGAAGAGAGTCAGGAGAAGGATGCACCTTGCAGCCCCGCTGTAGCATCACCCGAGGACTCGGTGCACACTGCAGGCTCGTCTGATGAGGGCAGACTCACCCGGGATGGATCACCTCTTCATCACGTAAGAAGGCATTAAACGCCTAAATTATACGTGAATTTGTACTTGCACATAATATTCAAACCCTCGAACCGGATGTTCGAAATGCATTAAAAAATATTGTATAGCATTTTAAATAATTGCATGCAAGTTATACAACATTTGTTTAAGCATAGCAATAGCATTTATAAATGTTGTTTGTGTTTACGCATGAGGCCTAAAATATATTATTCAAGTTGTATTTTATAATTATTGTATTATTATTATTATTATTATTATTGATATTATTAATCCATGGGCTCCTCATTTATTCACAGGGCATTTGCAGAGTCAAGGCCTCCATTGTGTAAATTTGAAATGACATGAAGTGTGCATGCGTGCGCCATTTTGCAGGTGTATGCGCATGAAAAGGACTGCCAAGTGCAAGTGGACGACACGTTCGAGACGCCGAGTAGCCCTTGCAGATCAAATGGTGATTATTTGGCTCATTTGTCTTACCTGTGTGTGTGCATATGAAGCTTTTTCGTGCTCCTTTTCAAAACCCGCTCCAGTTTTGTAATACATTTTTTTTTCCAGGTGTGCACCACGATCAACAAAAAACACCTAATCAGGAACAAAAGGACAGACAAGGTATTTAATTTGTAAGAATGTTGATCTTTATATCTATTGCTTTAGCTATAATGTTTACAATATAGGCTACTCCCCCCCCCCCACGAATTACGTTAGTCATATTTTTTCTTTCTTTCTATTTTTACAGCTGAAGGAGCTTTGCGCATTGACATTAGCGTGCATGAACGAAATTTGGAGAACATGGCAAAAGGTAAAAGAGTTAGAAAACACATTTTATTTTCAAATTACTAATGTTTTCGGCATAAAAAAAATTATGCAATCATACCAGAATTAAAATACGAAATTAAATGCCTTCAAAATAACCTTTCCGTTGCTGATTCGTGATTCACAAATACACACACTTTAAATGCACGCATCTGCCCTGCTAAATATCATGTGGCACATTACACACGCGAATTTGCATCTTATGAGGCTAAAGCGTTCCCATAGGTGTTACGCACTAAATCACAAGACATGGTCGTTTGGACGTATTATTGTAAGAGGAAATCGTTTAGAGGCTATTAATATTTTAACGAACACAGCCATAACCCCGAGGCGTGGCAGCTAATTATTTTTGAACGCTTGGAAAAACCCCGAGACCCAAATATCGGGGCCTGGTGTATAGCCTGCGGGCGCTAGGCGACAATTATGTGGCGCGCGCGCGCACGCACACACACACACGACACATGCGTGAGACCGGGAGGCGACGCTTGTTGTTGTAAATGCACCTCATGTCGCGGTTTGCTCTGGTATTCATGTGCATATTCAATATATTATTCGAATGGAGTGATGGGAAAATGGATGCGAAGATGACCTCATTATGCATGTATTAGAGAGGGACAGCTGCCTTCATTTCGATTTGGTCCTCTCACAAATGTATATTCAACAATAATGTGTGTTATTTGCATTACTCATGTTACTTTTTTTTTTTTTTAGCTATAGGCGACAGTCAAAATATTAGCCATATAGGCTACTGCAAATGTATCCATGAAATCATATGTGCAAGAAGTGTCAAGAGTGTATTTTTCGCTGATATTGTTGTATTGTTTGTCTTCACAGAAGAGTTGCAGAAGCAGCTTGTGGAGCAGATGGAGCTGAGGAAAAAGCTGGAGAGAGAATTTCAACATTTAAAAGGTATATATTGAATGTAGAAGAGCACCTTTCAGGAATGAGTCTTAAACTTCCGCAATATTTGCAATTCCTCAGATAATTTTCAGGATCAAATGAAGCGTGAGCTGTCCTACAGAGAGGAAATGGTCCAGCAGCTGCAGATCGTTCGAGGTTGGTGTCTCCCGGCTTTATGCGTCAATAGGATACAACTTTGAAGCAGAAATAGATGAGTGCTCTTTCATGTAATGGGAACAGGTGAAGTGATTTTTTTAGACTCTATATTAGTCTATATAAAAAAAAAAAGTAAAAGTGAGATTTTCATATGTTTAAAAGTTGTGGATTCAGTTAGGTCTAGAAGTATTTGACATAATGGCATCATAAACGATAACAATGGATTTGAAATGTGATGGAAGTGTCAACGTAATTTGTGAGGTTCCATAAAAATCTGGCATTAGGAATTGTCATGTGGACTACCCCAAAATATAAGACATTTCACCCAAGTAAAGTCAATTTGTGGTAATATTTACAATCGTCCAAGAAACAGTTGGGTCAAAAGTAACCCAATGGATCAAAAATGAACTCATCCTCTTTATGGGTCAACTTGACCCAACTTTCTGGGTTAAGACCCATTTCTTGACTTAAAGTTGGGTCAAATTGACCCAAGTAGAAGGTCCGTCCATTTTTGACCCATTGACTATAGTCCGTTTTGGGGAGTTGATTTTAACTCCTGGAGTGTAATTTTAACATTTTCAGAGTTAACTATTGTTACTTTACAGAGTTGACCATCTAGCGGTAGATTAACTCAGCAGCGAATAGTAATTGCTACACACTAGTTTAGTGTAAATCAACACTGACTAGTGTTGACTAGTACGGTCACAGTTGTTTTAACCCCACATCCATGTAAACAATTGAACACTTTCAAAAGTGTTGTTTTAACCACATTTAATGTGCACCAAAATAGACACTTTTTTTTAAACACTGCCAATTTTGCTGTGGCCTCTGTTACTGTCCCAATACTTTTGAACCTGCACGTCTCCCTTATTTGTCTTTCCAACTCCAAGCATATTTCTCTCTTTGTGGTTGATTAGCTGAATAGATCTCCAAAACAAAAAGTGAAACCGAAACCACATTGTTTTGTTTGCAGAGGTTATTTCTCCCTAAATCATACTCTGGGAAATTGAATAGACAGCCCATTATGTGGCGCTGTATCGGTTACATGCACTCGACGGCAACTAAAGCCACCCGTTAAAGGATTGGCTTCGTGTTACACTTGTTTAAGTACACAAAGGGGGTCACTGTAAATATCATGAGGGCAAACAGCTACTCAATCCCTTATTTATTTATTTTTTTCATTCTGCAACGAGTTAGAAGAAAGAAAGGCTCACATAATAAAAGTTATTTAATTTTGTGTGCTCCTATTAAAAAAAATCATTTAAAGCTTTAAATAGGCGATGAAAGTGATTTTTGTTGTTGTTGAGAAGTAAGCAAGTCATTTGAATGTGAGCGGACATGTTCTTACTGATGGGCTGGTTCCTCCCCAGAAGCTCACGACGCCCTTCATCATTTCTCCTGCAAGATGTTGAGCCCTCGCCAGTGTACTGGAGCCTGCACCTTTAAACCCCCTCTGCTGCCTCCTTAAACTCCAGCACAACCCCTTTACCCTCACACACACACATATAAAAATCACCACTATAGATCCACTGGTGATTGTCGCACTTGAGTGAGCAGGATTTATTTCAGCAGTGTTGAAATTCCATAGCAAGAATCCAGCTGCTATTTGACTATTCTGAAAATGAGGCGAAAGCACTATATACAGTATATACCACGTGACAATGTGCAATGGCATGTTTAATTGTGATAAGTTATCATTCAGCTTTTTATTGCTTGTTAAAATAACTTCAGTTTTGTCTTCATTGACATTTCTCTTTCCGATTATTTGTACCACCGTATGTGTTGTAAAGCACTTTAAATGGGCAACATCTCTGCTTTTGTCGTCCTTTATATACCAAATGGTCATGTTAGAAGAAAAGAAAAAACCCCGAAGGATGTTTATGTTGAAAAGGAAGCACTTACTTCAACAGTGGCTGAGATCATAATGTATGTTTGAGATCATGCAATAAAAGATTTTCTCTCACAATGTGTCACGATGCCCCTTTTTTTCCCCGCCCAGTAGTAGTCTGACACCTACTGGAGCCATAGAGAATAACATCCTATCGCCTGTTAGTCTATTTGACTTGAACATGATCTCTTTCATTAGGCGCCGACATGAGCAAGCAGTCAACTTATAATGTTTGACATGGTGTCAGGGGAGCAGGCGGATCTAATAGTGAAATCTAATTCTTCTGAAGGGAGTCCTAATAGATATCGATTGTGCCGCTGTGAGTCCCTGGATGCTCCCACGCTGAGACATAATGTCACTGAATTGACACACAATGAATGTTAATTTTCTGTGATAGCGGATGCCTGCCCGAGCAAAGCAAAGTTATGCAAAAACCCTTTAAGGTCATGTTGTGGTAGTTTAAAGAAAACGTCTGAAAACCCCTTATTATAATTTATTTACTGGTCATTTCATAATAAGACTTAAAGAGAGGCAGCACGGTGGCTGACTGGTTAGCACGTCCGCCTCCCAGTGCAGAGGACGTGAGATCGAGTCCGGGCTTCGGCCTTCCTGGGTGGAGTTTGCATGTTCTCCCCGTGCTTGCGTGGGTTTTCACCGGGTACTCCGGTTTCCTCCCACATTCCAAAAACATGCATGGCAGGTTAATTGAACACTCCAAATTGTCCCTAGGTGTGAATGTGAGTGTGGTTGTTCGTCTCTGTGTGCCCTGCGATTGGCTGGCAACCAGTTCAGGGTGTACCCCGCCTACTGCCCGAAGCCAGCTGGGATAGGCTCCAGCACCCCCGCGACCCTTGTGAGGAAAAGCGGCCAAGAAAATGGATGGATGGACTTAAAGAGACTTCAGCTCAGTGTGTAGTATGGGTGGGAACGATAGTCGTTTTTTTTTTTATGCATCAATCAGCGTGTTAAAAAGATTCGGAATCGATTCAGAGCATGGTTATTATAGTTTTGGAATTTTTATTCTAGTTCGTTTTGAGTTACAAAAAAAAAGTTTTCAGGGTGTTTCTGTTAGTTTTTATTTGTTTTAGTTATTAAAAAAAAAGCTCGGTTTTAATTAGATTCAGTCTTTGTGCGCCATATTTAAAAAACAACACAATGGTAAAATTTGAAAAAGTATAACGCATTTCTTACCTAATGTTTAGTTAAATGGAAAAAGCAGGCAAGATAAGCCATTAGGGACAAAAGTCAAGCACGAAAATTTGTCGCCTAGGAGCAACGTCATCTGAAGTTACTTTTCTTTTGCCTAATGCTAGATGACGTCTACTGTGTGACACACTTTCAAACGTTTTTATTCCGGTTAATTAAAAAAAAAACTGCTTAAAATCACATTTAAATCATCAGGCTTATGCATTAAATTAATTACAAAAGACTAAAACGAAGGCCATTTTAACTATAATTATAGTTAGTTTTATTTAGTTTTGTAAACTTAAAATGTAGTTTCAATTAGTTTTCCTTTTTTAAAAATAATTTTAGTTTTTATTTTATTTGTTCACGAAATTGTTTTTTGAATTTTACTTTTGTTTTTTTTTCATTAATTTTCGTCAACTAAAATAACCTTGATTCACAGGTATTAATAATCGATTTTGAAAGTTTAAATAAAAAACTAAAAGCCACTGTTGTCTGCTGCATATTGCACTTTCAAGTATTAAAATACCGGTTACGCTAAATCAGATTGATAATAAATTTAAATTAGTGCTGTCAATGTTAAAGCCTTAACTAATTAATTAATCACAAAAAAATATCACATTAATCATGTATTAACGCATATTAATCGCACTATTAATTTTGACCACAGATTATTAACCATCCTATCTTGACAGGGATGGTTACGTTAAAGGTAGCACAGGTTGTGTTTGAGCTAGAGATAGACCAAAATATATATATTTTTTAGGGCCGATACCGATGCCGATAATTAGTAGTCAAGAAGGCCGATAACCGATATTTGGAGCCAATATTAATTTTCAGTAAAAAGGAGGGTGGGGGTTATTGGCGTCAACATTTTTAAAAATACAAATGCCAATCTAGACTTTATGTCTTAAAGCATGTTTATTGAACATTTTTTCTGACTTTTCAAAATGTACAAGTTTTTTTGTTTTTTTAATCTTAGAAAATAGACAATCCTTTCAAATTTCTAACAAAACGTTCAGGGAGCTCCCAAGGTAATCAGTACGTCTTAAAAAGTTAAAACTTAAACAAGTAAATCCATATCTCTCTAGTTTAAATACAGTAAATATTTTTTTCCCAAAATGTAAAAACACCTGAAATTTTTAACTTTCACATTACTTTTTTTTAATGTCGAAAAAACAACAAAAGGTTTCCAGTATCAGCATAATCTCTGAAAATGTAAATAAATAGTACTCTGAGATTAAAATTGTTTTAGATATACTTTTTATGGGCATCAGATTTAAAAAAAGAAAGTCTGATACTGATATTTGTCAAAATGTTCAATAGGGTGTATCCTTAGTTTGAGCAATAAACATAACTACATGCATAAAAGTAAAGAATCTAGTAAATGTTTATGTATGACATTCAGTATATTTGTTCATGTCAAAATATTGGGGTATTTTTTTTCTCATTTTAAATTATGCAAGTAATTAACTGATTAGAATAAGAGGAGGATGAGAGTGTGCAGTGGATCAAAAAATGTTGAAGACGTCCTCATAACATTAATTGTTGAAAGACTTAGCACATGACAGGTGCTCGTCAATTTTGGTGGGCAAAAAATGTTGATAAAAAAGCGATTAATCGTGATTAATCAAAATTCTAAGATGTGATTAATATTATTAAAAATGTAATCATTTGACAGCTCTAGTTTATTTAAATATGTTTTTGTAAATGTGTTGTTATAGGAGAAGTTAGACATTTGTTACAGCAAATGCTGCCATTGACACTTTTTGAAATTTGTGTTGACACACTAATGTAAACCAGGTTGCCTTCCCTCTTTAATACAAGTCAATGTGTGAAATATAAATCATTGCTCTTCCTTGAGTTCTACAATTGTTTTAAAAAGGTATCAGTGTTTTACATAGACTATAAAATGTCAGCCAATGTAGTGATCGAATCGTGGCCTCGGAATCAAATCAAATTGTGAGGTACCCATAGATTCCCACCCCTAGTAAGTAAATATTTTGTTTTTTATTAGTGTTTTTCTGTGGCAAGACTAGTGCCAGAAAAGAACAAGCTTGATGACCAAAGAACACGCAAAATCAATTTGAGTTAAACTTTTTCCAGTTTAAAACTTGGCATGCAAGACCCCATCCCCACTGACTTCATGTGAGAGACGGGTTACACCCTGGACTGGTTGCCAGCCCATTATTGTACATACAAAAACATTCCCTGATTTTATGACCTCATATCTAAACCAGTGGTTCGATCGAACCCCAGGGCTTCGGTGAGTCAGTCTCAGAGGATCGGCGCAGGTCAAGACACACGTGATCACGCTACATTGCTTGGCCTATCTGTGCTGCAGGAAATTTGGTGCGCTCAGTAGTCGACTTGAGAGACTGTTATGATGGTACGCCGTGTGATTTCTTTGTTATTGTAATGTCTTCACACTAACTATGTCGAACAAAAAAACAAATAATGAAAGTGATTGAACGAATATGTGGAATATGACTTCACCTGTATAACGGAATGTATGGTGTTCCACAGGGTTCAATTATGGGGCCTGTGCTGTTTTCATTCTATTTTCTGCCCCTGGGTTCCATCTTAAAAAAACAAAAAAAAAACAGCAGTGGTTGTTTTTTCGAGTTGAATGATGGGAGTCAGCTTCCTAACTGCATTCCAGTCCAGCACAACTAGTTATCTAGCAAACTAAAGGAACACTTCCTTAACTCATTCACTGCCATTGACGGTTATTGACGTCAAAAATTAATTTGAACTATTTCTGTTAGTTTAACATTTTTTCAAGTTTTGTTAACAAGAGTAGCAAAACCTAGATTTTTTATTTATTGTACATTTAGAACAGATATAAAATTTATGATTAATCGTGAGCTATCTATTGAAGTCATGCGATTAATCACAATTAGAAATTAGGAGCGTCGGGCGATTAAAATCATAATTAATTGCATGACTTTACAAGTTAACTCCCGATAAATCACACATTTTTTATCTGTTCTAAATGTACAATAAAAAAATTCTATGTTTTCATACTCTTCTTAACAAAAGTGGAAAAAATGTTAAACTAATAGAAATAGTTCAAATTAATTTTTGACGTCTATAACCGTCAATAGCAGTGAATGAGTTAAGGTGCATGGAGATGGAGAATACACGACCACAACCCAGAGCCAGATTTGACGAAAAGGCTACTTTAGCTAAATCATATGCATATGTCTTGAATTTAGAAAGAAAAAAAAATCACATTTAATTTTTTCCAAAAAAGAATGGTTCTGTGAATGAGCATAGGACATTGGTGGGGTTAGAAAAACCCACTGATCTAAACCAATTGTAAATACTGCATCAGCTATGATCGCTTATGTGGACATGCTGCCTCATGAGCAGCGCTGTGGTGTAATGGTTAGGATGTCTGCCTCACAGTCTTGAGAAAATGTTAATATAGCTTGAAAAAAAAAAAAATCAGCTACTGTAAATAAACGATCAGGTGACCAGCATGTTTAAATTGAGTGACAAACTTCCCTGTAGATTGTTTCATTTATGTTTTTGACCACATTTTCTATTGTTTGCGCCATTACTGTGAGCATGTCTTGATTTCTGTTCATCCAATGCGCTTTTCTTGTTTTCTTTGTTGTTAGTCAGACAATGAATGCATTTGCACGGCTAATATCAAAACCACATTCAGTCTCACCTCTCATGCGTTACCACCAGTGACATTGTTTGACCGTATTTGCTGGGATTATTTCTAAACCCGTATAAGCATGTGTGGTCACATACACCTGTCCCATCTATGACCATAACAATACAGCAGATGGCAGACAGACTGTACGTACTGTTAGAATAAAACTTCTTTCATATTAAACTGTTTGACTTGTTTCATTATAGAATCTTTTGTGGATGAGGTTTAATGTGAGATTAGATTAAAGACAACAAGCTAATTATTTTTCATTTGTGTGCTGTGTACGTACATTAAAGGACAGACATGCCAAAGTTATAACATCTACATTGAAAGAGATAATTGGGTTAAAAAAAAAGAAAGAAAAAGAAGCAAGGATGCTCTTTTTCTTGGGCTCTTCATTTGATGTACTTAGGCGCCATCTAGTGGCTTAAATTAAAAACTACTGTGCCAGTACAGCACAGTGCAGAAATGATTTCTGATGTATTTTGTTATTTTGTTCAGGTAGTTTTCTGAATGAATGTATTAAATGGGAACGTATACTGCAAAAACAGAAATTTATTTTGGTGCTTAATTGTGCAACACACAAAAGCATGCCTCGTGAATGGTGGGGTGTTTATTACGATTAATAAAAAAGCTTACTAACGCGCCGAAATCACAATGAATATAATTCACGACTTTGACTAAAATGTATTCGGAAACAAAATTGTACAGTAATCTAGCTTTTTATCGAATTGTAGTGTAGTGTTTGTGAACGTTACCCAGTGGCTGGGTGCACGCTCACGAAGCGCCGTGCGCGTCACCGTGGACTGGCTTCCTCACCACGCCTGCGCAGAGAAATACAAGATGGCGGAGAGTGCGGAACTGAAGGTAAGGCGCAGCCTGAAATCGGGATCGTTTTCTGCGCTTGCCGAATCTTCACTTGTCAAGTCACTCGTTGCTCTGCCGCTTTAAGCGTCCGTGCGCTGAGATTTAGTCCGATTTGACGTTTACGGCGCAAACAGTCAGGCAACTTTACTGAGTGCACGAGCGAGCGTGTTTATGTTGATATGGAGACTCGCTGGTTTGGCTGAAGTGGACGGACCCTTTCCACCCCCCAGTTCAGCGACTGCTGAATGGGCGGGCATCAGTGTTTCGCGTTTTATCAATGCGGATAAAATGTGGTATTTTGGGAGCAGGCGTGCAGATGTCGGCGAGCGAGCCATTTGTTTCACCGGCCGACTGTCAAGACTGTCACACTGGGCTCCAATATGACAGCGGCTTCGTGTGTGTGCGCGCGCGCTGTTCACGTTGACAAAAAAAAAATCACCTCACACTCACCGTGTATTTGTTGACACGGCTCAAACGATTTGTCAAGCTCTTGACGTCGTAGTTTATTTACTCGTGCCGTTCATATGTGACGCTCAGGTTACCTGTTGATGATAAGAGTAGTGCTTTGGCGCCTCCTGAACCGTTAGACACGCCAATTAGCACCATTTTCGTGCACCTTGTTCTCTTATTTGACATTTGATAATTCATTGCTCTTCTTAAGTAAAATTTTCACTTCTTTGCTTGTCATATTGCGCTTGCTACTTTTTCAACAAAGTCCGACCGAGTTGAGAATTGATTGAATGAGATTTTGGTGTCTTATAAGGCAGAAAAAACAAAAACGGGCAGTAACATGCACAAACGTGAACCAGGGATCATAGATTCGGAGAAGCAAGATATTTCTCACCCGTGGCCTAATTTGGGAGAAATGTTAGATGTTGACAATGTTGTTCCAGCCTTAAAAGCCGTGAGTCTTCAAAAATGCTCCTGCTAATCTGACAGAACAAATACTGGTGAGGTTCATATTATCCTTTTTAGCATTTCTGGCTCCTCTTGTTGTCAAAGCTTGTGGAATACATTGTTTTGCATAAAGGTTGAGACAACACTTGACCTGCAACATTCAAGATGAAACATGACTCCGCCAGTACACGCACTGTGGTTAGTAAGAAAAAGTTTTTCTTCCCCCTGAAACAAATATTTTATATATGTGACAAAAAGCAACACTTTTGTACTCAGTACGTTTTTTTTAGCTTGTGTTTAATAATAAAAAAACAAACCCGTAATCAGTACTAGACTAACTGTGGCAGAGATTGAACCTCCAATTATTGATCTGTGTCTTAGTCTATTTATAGACATTGCCCTTGTGTTTCCACTTGGCATAGGTTGTTATGTTTTATTTCAGAGCCGATACCGATTATTAGTAGCCAAGGAAGAAGGCAGATAATCCGATTTTTGGAGCCAATAGTCATTTGCAGAAAAATGGATAATATCCATCCATCCATTTTCCTCACTGCTTATCCTCACTAGCTGTCAATGGGCAGAAGGCGGTGTAGACCCTGAACTGGTCGCCAGCCAATCGCAGGGCACATATAGACGAACAACCATTCGCATCCACAATTACACCTATGGACAATTTGGAGTGCTCAATCGGCCTACCATGCATGTTTTTGGAATGTGGGAGAAAACCCACACAGGCACCGGGAGAACATACAAACTCCACACAGCGAGGAATCGAACCGTGCACCTCAGGACTATGAGGCGGACGTGCTAATTAGTGCTTCACCGTGCTGAAAAAGGGATAATATTGGCGTCAAAATTGTTAATAGTACAAACTTTAACACTGATTTAAGTTAAAGCATATGTTTGCTAAACAGCTTTTCGGATTTGCAAGTTGCATTTTTGTCTTTTCTTTTTCAAATATTTGACAATGGACATCTTTGTTTTAAAATTCAAACAAAATAGCAAGGTTGGCTCCCAGGCTCAGTAGCATGACTTAGAAAGTTACATGAATGCTTAAACAAATAAATCGCTACCTTAAGTTTTCCAAAATCAGCAAGTTTTCTAAAATGTCAATATACAGTTACTGAAATGTTAATATTTCACTTATCTTTGTTTCCAGTTCAAAGTAAACAAAGAGTTGAGGAAGTTCCCAGAGTTCTCATGCGGTGCTAAAATATTCAAGTTTTAAATTGATCTCTTATCAGCGGATGCTTCAAAATGCCAAATGTTGGTGCCGAAAATGTGTCTGCTCCTTGTTTCTGTGTATTTCCAGCACAGGACAGGAGCAGGGAACTTTTTCAGTTGCTTTGACTGCCGCACTCAGATGTATGAAAAGAATGTGGCAGCATGTGGATTGATGTTAAGCACGTCTGCCTCACAGCTCTGGGTTTGAATCTCAGTTCTCGGCTGCCGTCCTGTGTGGCGTTTAAATGTTCTTCCCATGCCGCCTGTATGAGTTTTCAGCAGGTACTCCGACTTCCCCCCACATTCCAAACACCACATGCATGTTAGATTAAGTGAATACTCAAAATAGCCCATAGTTGTGAGTGTAAGTGGTCTTTTATATCTGTATGTGCCCTATGATTGGCAGTCGGGGGTGTACCCACCCACCCACCCAGCCTCTCACCCACAGCCAGCTGGGATAGGCTCCAGCTCACCCGTTACTCTCTGGACAAGCTCAACAGAAAATGGATGGCTCAAACAAATGACTGTTGTTTTTATATCGCAAGCCCCCCCCCAGTTCCTCTCAGGTTTTATTTTTGCTCGGTCAAGAAGTCATATATTCCCCACCAATGGTGTGGTTGTTGCTTTGTGCCAGCTGATGTTGGCAGTGTATACTGTAGGGGTGTGCCAAAAAAATCGATTCTCATTTAGTACGATTCAAAATCGATTTTAAATGCCCCCAAATCAATTTTATTTAAATTATTTTATACTGTCGTGTCTTCCCTTTGTGTGCCTTTATTGGGAGCGCTGTTCATGTTGTACCCATTTTGGCCACTTAGGGGCAGTGTGGTTCCACGCGGTCTGATACACTGTTAAGTTGTAGCCACATTAGAAAACAGAGGGAAAAAGTCACTATCAAGTTATTCCAATAAAAATATTTTTTTTTCCAGCGTGGAGCCGTTCTTTTGAGTAATAAAAGTGCCGCAAGTAGAGCACTAATTAGTAGGGGTGTGCCAAAAAATCGATTCTCATAAGAATCACGATTCTCATTTAGTATGATTCAGAATCGATTTTTAATGTCCCAAAATCGATTTTATTTCAATTGTTTTATACTGTCTTGCCCATGTTTGAGTGTGCCTTTATTGGGAGCACTGTTCATGTTGTACACGATTTGGCCACTTAGGGGCAGTGTGGTTCCGCTCGTTCTGATACACTGTTAAGTTGTAGCCACATAGAAGCAAAAAGTCATGATCAAGTTATTTCAATAAAAGTTTTTATTTTTTTTCGCAGTATAGGATGTTAAGATGCTTCTCTGTATACATTCCTGAAGCGTTTTGTATGAATAGTTGTTCTTTTGAGTGATAAAAGTGTCACGAGTAGCGCGCTAATTAGCATTAGCGAGTCAGACTGGAGTAGATCATTACGATTCCTTGAACATCTATAAATTAAAGCAAAAATCATTGTCAATGAAATAATTTTGAATCAAAAATTGTTCTTAATCGAAAAGCGATTCTGAATCCAATCGAACACCCCAAAATCGGAATCAAACCGAATCGTGAGACATTCAGTGATTCCCACCACTAGTATACTCTACATACCACAACCCCCATAATAGTGTGATTGAAAAGGTAAGGCAGAAAAGGTTAACACAAGTACCGACCGACTTGGCTGCATAAAAACTCGTCGGGGGAAAAAAAAATCTAAAGAAATGTTAACTTGGGACAGCAATGTAAATCCAGTCAACGTTGGATGAAAAGCTAGAACGTGAATGTTTAAATGTGCCTAAAAGTTTGGTGGTATGATTGATGCCCTGATAAATTAGTCACTGGTTTCCTCTCTGCTCTTGGCCATGTTTGCTTTAGTTATTATATTTGCAGGGCTTTTTCAGGATGTGTGATGTGCATCTTGGTGTTTTATAGTTTGTGAGGATAAAAAGAAAGCTCACATGAAACTGATTTGATCTAGACAGGAAGCTATTTCTGTACTCAGTATAAAATATCATTGAAAATCAACAGGGTTCTTGCATTGAGAGATATGAGAGATTTGTTTTGTAGCGTGCTGATAAGAAATTTATTTTTGGCTGAGTGGTGCAAATCCTACAGTAAAACGTTGCTTCTTTGGGATTAAATTAAGAGATGAAACCTCCAAGGTCGAACACCAGCTGTACTGGGGAAGTCAGAATACTGACTAAAAAATGATAGCCATTGTGTTGCAATTCAGTGACTGTGCGGAAATTCATTATCCATATATGAGTCAAACATTTTGTAACATGTTTTTAAATAATTAGCACGCTCATAGTGTACTTAAAAAAACAAAAACACAACACACTTAATTAAAATAAAAGAACATCACGAATGCAACTGTTTGTGCGTCATAATTAATAGATTGCAACTCCTTCTGGTGTGTGCGGCTTGGTAGTTTCACAACTAATATAAGTGACTCGGTAAACTGCACTAATATTAGTTGTTTTTCGTCAGTGATATACCCGGGGTCATAGGGTGTTTTGGGTCTTACATCAGACACCCTCACCCGGGCGACCCAGCCGGGAGTGATCAGGCCCCGACTTGTGTTGATTAATCGTCAGTTAATTATTGAAGTCATGCGATTAATTACGATTACAAATTTTAATCGACTGCCACCTCGAGTAGAAATTTAATACATGAAAAGTAAAAAGCACCTACGACTTGAGTTTTGCCATAGTGAGTGTAGTCACCACAGTTTTATGCATGATGTGGTTACCAAGCCAACGAGCTTGGTGTCATGATCACTTCACAGGTTTCTGAAGCCAATTGGTGGTGGTACAAAATCAGAGTTAATGCTCCTACAACTCCTCCTGCTTTAAGATGAGCAGTCTGTTAAAAGGGTTTACATTGTTCAAACTGCCCAAGAGGTGCATGTGTGCGTTCTCTGTTTACATTGACTTGACTTATGGGTTGTGGGCTACGATACAACACTCAACAATTTCCATGTTGGGTTTGAAGTCACCTACTGGGATGGGTCACTCTCAGGCATTTGTTTGGATGTTTGAAATTCCAATTTCTTGACATCACTAGTCTTGTTAATAATGTCCACTTGCCCGCTCTCTTTTGTTGAGACAAACAAAGAGTACCTTGTATCTAAAGTGTAAACAATAGTGACCCCCCCCACCCCCCCTACCTAAAAGCCAAAAATGTGTTAACCTTCCCCTTGACAGAACTCGTAGATGCAGTGAAAATTGAACTAGTTTTCACATGGCACATAAACAGAAAAGCTGTTGTCAACCACAAAAAAGCTTGTTTTAGTCTTTGGAGGCTACAGTGAGGACACGGCACTCACGTTCATGTTGCAGGCTCACAGAATTCACTTCAGAAAAATTGTTTCTTGATTATGCAGCAAGGGAAACGGGTCCTTGTGGGATACTATTGCCTAAATGTATTCTGACTGGTGGTTTTGTTGGACAAGCAACATTTCAAAATGCTTCATTGTATAGATTTATCAATATATTGTCCATGTACTGTATCTTGGTTATTAACGCAAGAAGGAAAATTGTGTCATATACCAAGATATATTGTATATATATGTTGAAATTCAAACCACGTCATTTTAGAATGGCTTGCTATAACATTGTATAAAATTTCACTTTCCTTCCTTTTCTTTGGTCCTTCCCTCGGGTCTCCTGGGTTCTGAAGTGTTCGGTTTAGGTGAACGGTATGGGATTTTTTAATAGGTTTTAGGTGAACTAACTTACACGCACATGCACATACACATACTCACCCACATACAAAATAAAAATTAATAATAATAAAAAATATATATATATGTATAATAAAAAAAAAAAGAGAGCAATGATGATGACATGCCAAATCGATAAAATTACAGAATGAACAATGCTGAGCTCTCCAGGAAAAACAAAAAAACAAAACATTGTATAAAATAATTATATCTTAAATTAAGGAAGAAGAAGCTACCTGTCATTTGTACTTAGGACTGGTGATGTGGTTGTAAATCGAATGTCAGATATACAATATGTTTTTTTCCCTCCCTTTAGTATACCAAACTAAATCAAGATTTTCTTTTTGTATTTTTTACCTTCACTAATCATCGCCTGCTCGGCAGCGAAAAAGCTACATTTATGACGAAGACAAAGGGAGAAAGCCATGCTAATTGCTAAGCTATCGAAGTGCAGTCGCAAAACACATGCTTGTGTCATACTTAGGTCTGGCTGGAACCACGTTACAGCGGAGAGTAACTCACTTTGAACAGCCAAACTTTAAGCAACTTAATAAGTAAGTGGAAAATAAATCATACCTAACAGAATAACCTAGACAGCCACTGAAGACTGGAAATGACGGATAACGTCACCGCATATGTCAGCTGAGAGGAGGCGGGGCTAAATACGGGTAAATGCATATTACTGTTCTAAATATATCAAATACAATAACCTGCATTAGTCCAATTGGAGTACTTTGCAGTTTGCATTGTTTCACGAGCAACAGTGTGATACACGACATAGAAAATTAGCACGCCAGCGAATACATGTGCACAATATGCAGTGTTTCCCACAGATGTGAAATCGACTTGCGTGGGTGGACGCCGCCATTTTGCACTTCATATCGTGCATTCTAGTGACTTTTCTAGTAAAAATGTTGTTGTAACATTACTCAGCGACTTCATATTTTTTGCATTTATTTTATATTAAAACAATAATACAAATAAAATAAGGCTGTCATATCGGATTATAAGTGAAAAAAACGGGATCGGGACGGATCGGACGTGAATACACAATCCCAAAGTACAAACTGCCAGCATAAAGTGCACAAGGTGCTTTGCGGTGGTTAAAGAGAAAATATTATGGGATAATTCTGGCCGAAGTTACCTTTTGGTGGAGTGTGTTCACCTTCTCTCATTAAGTGTGTTTCCATTACCCTCAGTTTTGCGCAAAAGCAAGCTGGTAATGGAAACACACGATTTTCCCCAAAACTCTCAAATGTCGCATACAAAGTTTTTACGTTCTCATGAGGTATTTTTGGAGACGTGTCGGAATAGAAGTACTTCGCAAAAGTGTAATGGAAACACTTCTTGCGCATTCCCTGTAGTCATGTGACCCCCGCCCGGTCACGTTAAAAAGGAAGGAGGAAGTACGGGGCCACTCGCTTTGGTGTCAGAACTGCCTCCTGATTGGATAAAAAATATTTTTAAGCACAAAGTGATTCAGTTGTGGAGGCAAATGTGCCGCCGTTCTACGTACGTCCCATAACGTTGCATGAGAAATGGCAACCGAGCGACATTCGGCGCTCATCGAGTTTCTGAGTCAAACCGATTTTTACCAAATTTTGTCATCCGTTTCTGCCGGTGGATAGCGCTCGGCGGCTGCACGTCGCCAAAAAGGTACGATACGATACGATACGATACGATATACTTTTATTTTCCCCGTGGGGAACTTTTTCCTGGACTCCGTCCAGCTGCAGTTTACAGTAAGAAAAACAACAGAATAGAGAGAGATAATTAAAATAAATAATACACACACACACTCCTATATACAGTATATTGCACCACTTAGTTAATGTCGGTTATTAAGCAATTTGATGGATGTCGTCAGGAAATGAAGTACAGGAGACAGAAGGTTACACTGCAATTTGGGGCTTTATTTTCTCTTTTTATTCACTTTCCATTTCCACATTGGAGTACATACAGCTGCGACTCTCTTCTGCCTTCTCCCCTCCGTCCGCTGCTGTACCTTAATACAAACCAGCAGCCAACTAGCAACAAGCGTGAACCAGCCCAACAATCAGAAACGCGTGTTGGCACAGCAAAATTTGCCCCCGAGGCTTGTCTTGAAGGAAAACGTCTTCGGAACTCGGTGCACAGATAAGAATATTTTAAGACTTTTAAGTGTGTGCCTTGTAGTCTTGAAAACACGGTAAATTTTCGAGAAAACTTCTTGGGCGGCCCGCCCAAGTATTAACATGGTGTGGGAATGGCTGATAAGTACATTGCACACAAATGTAACCTGAAATATTGTCTGTGTATTAACTATCCAACTAGCTTAGATATTTATTTTTATTGCTGCTTGTTAATTTTGACATTTGAGACCTGATAAATCTAATTGAATAGACATGCTTTCTTTAATTTAGAATTGGTAAAGGATAAGTAATGGCTGAATTATAGAAAACTAAACTGAAAGCTAGTTGAACTTATTTCATTTCAAATATCAGCAGTATTCATTTTGTTTTCGCTGTTTTGCTCTTTTATGGAGTGCTTACATTTAATTCTGATGAGATTTACACAATAAATGCTATTTTATTCATTTAACTTCTCTAATGGAGTACCTATTCCGAAATAATTAATTGATTAAATGATCAATAACTAAAAATATTTGTATCCATAATTTCTTATGGTGATACATACCGTTACCGTGAAGGATGCACTTGAATGCCGTGATAGGAATTTTGGGCCACATCACCGAGCCACAATTCCACTAATGCTGTCTGTTTCTGTGTGGGAATTAACTGTGTAAGTGACTAGTTTGGGAATTAGTTGCTACTGGGGTTGGGAAAGACACTGAACGTGGTGAATCTGGCAACACTAACTGTGCTTTTTTGTGAACTAGCTCATCTGTGTTGGCAGACACATCACCAGATTTTAAAAAAAATATGTTAAAAACCAAATCAAATTCATGTTTAAAATACTTTAGTCACCCTGCCCTATTTGTAGTGTTTTTTTTCCTTCCAATTATTTGCGAAAGGACACTAGCCTCAGTCTAAAATCTTTAGTTTAGCCACAATCTGAATATCAAAAGTGATGTTTTTAATCTGTCATGATTTTTTCCAATTATATTTAAAATGATCAAATATGCTTGCCGGACAAGCATTATCACATCATAGCAGGTGAAACAAATCCTTTTGCTCTCGTTGAACCTTTTTAAATTGCTGTGCGAATTCATCACAACACAAAGGTGGTACAACGGTGTATGTAACATCAGCAGGTTCTCAAATGTGTCCTGTCGCGTTTAATTGAGTTTCAAAGGAGTCCCGGCCTGCTTGGGTTTCTTTCAACTGTATCCTGTCTTCTCTCCAGCAGCAACATGGCAATACAAATAAGCATCTGTGCTCTGGCAGCTTATAGGAGGAGACAGTCTATTTGTAGAGCCTGTGGCGAGGTTAATCCCTAATGATACAGGCCCTCTGCTCTGCACTCTTACCTGTTCGCTCGTCTCCTCTGTCTTTGTGTGCATGCTAAGCACTCGCACTCTAGCAACCTCACTTTTCAATTTGACTACAGTATGATGCAAATACATGTTTTAGTGTGTAGATGTATTTTTCCTTCCTTTTGAGCCCATATTCGTAGTAACCCGCTATGAACATTTGCCAACGTATCTTTCTTATTTGAATAATCCAACAGTGATGTTCCAATTGTGTTTATTTAAATTATTGGCCAAATTTACCACAATAGTGTTAGTAATTATATAGTTTGTTTGTTGATATTTACTAGGGGTGTGCCCAAAAATCGCGATTCTCATTTATTACGATTCAGAATCGATTTTAAATCTCCCAAAATCGATTTTATTTAAATTATTTCATACTGTCTTGCCTTTGTCTGTGTGTGCCTTTATTTCGAGCACTGTTCATGTTGTACCCGGTTTGGCCACTGAGGGGCAGTGCGGTTCCACGCGGTCTAATACACTGTTAAGTTGTAGTCACATTAGAGAGTAGAAGGAAAAAGTCATAATCAAGTTATTCCCCCAAAAAAATTCAATGTGGAGCCGTTCTTTTGAGTGCTAAAAGTGCCGCGAGTAGCGCGCTAATTAGCATTAGCGAGTCAGACTGGAGTAGATCATTACAATTCCTTGCACATCTATAGATTGGAGCAAAAATCATTGTTAATCAAATCATTTTGAATAAAAAATTGTTCTTGATCAAAAATCAATTCTGAATCGAATCACAGTCCCAAAAATCGGAATCAAATTGAATCGTGAGACATTCAAAGATTCCCACCCCTAATATTTACATGAGGTCATAGTGATATTTATTAATATTTGCATCAGGCTGTATACGTCTTATCACCCACACATCAATTCGCACCTCCCCTACTTCAATAACACACTCAGTCTCAAGCGTCACTGAAGTGTGATGTTATCTTCTTCCTCAGTGCCACAGACAAATCAAACTTGACATAAATGTAAATATATAATAATAAAAGCCGGTTCTGTTGTTATGCCTCTGTTGCACCAATTTCGTGTAAGCGCTGTTAAAGTCCTTAATTCTGTTAAGAAAAAAAAATGCATTTCAGAACTAGTTGGATGCATTTCTCAGCAATCTGAGCAAAACATTGTGATTTGTTTTTGTTTGCCATCAGGTATAAATAAGATGAACACTTTGCATAATAATATTATGTTCCATAACAGGGTTTTAGTGGTACCATCCTGAGACCTGACCATACACCATAACGTGCATGTATTCTCTAAATTCAACTGCCTCACTTTCTTCTACAGGCAACATACCGGTACTTTAAGTTAAGAGCCCCAATAAGAATATGACTATTGATATATAAAATAGACTTTTGCCCCAGTCTAAACAGAGTAAACCTTACATTTGGAAGAGAGTAAAATATTCAGAGTAAATGTAAATGTTATACAAAAAGTGTCAAATTGACTCTGTTTAGTCCGGACCAAAAATAGTCTTTTTAAATGTACTCTACGAAATTTACTGTGTAGGTATCAACAAGAGAATTTGCATTTGACATGAATTTGTTCAACTGACAAAGGTGTTCCCACTTTAAGATAGTAATGTGAGACCCCTTTGGCACATGAGATTTATTTATTGGGGAGAAACCTGGTAGGCATCCTCTTGGCTATTGCTCCATGTTACAGTTTTGCAACGTTGACATTTAAGTTGTGGTGGCCCGTAAGTGTTGTGATTATTTTTCATATTAAGCATTTTTATACAATACAATTGCATTCATGGCTATGATTAAAATAAACTCATTGCATTTACACACATTAATATTCATGCTTTAAAGAATGACCAAAGTATCAAAATATTTACTAGAGATAGACCGATATGCTTTTTCCAGGGCCGATACTGATTATCGCTGGTCAGAGAGGCCGATAACCGATATTTGAAGCCGATATACATTTGCAGAAAAAAAAAAGTCGGTGTCAAAAATTTTAATAATAAAAACTCCAGCACTTGACTGCTTAAATGCTTTTAAGCATATATTTATTAAACAGCTTTTGTGATTTGCAACATGTTAAAGGGTTTTTAGATCTTAGAAAATAGACAACTTGGTTTTAAAATTCTGACAGAAAGTGCATGGAGCCCCCAGGCTCAGCATTATGTTTTATAAAGTTAAATGAAAACAAATATCTTATCAAAATTTACTATAGTAAATAAGTATAAGTGTAAAAACAAATATAACTGAAATGTTCAATGTTCATCTTTGACTTATCTTTGTTTTAAAGGTGTAAAACAAAAAGTGT
The DNA here is from genome assembly GCF_051991255.1 of Vanacampus margaritifer. Classification (NCBI taxonomy): domain Eukaryota; kingdom Metazoa; phylum Chordata; class Actinopteri; order Syngnathiformes; family Syngnathidae; genus Vanacampus; species Vanacampus margaritifer. Next base: position 8,842,220 of record NC_135435.1, read on the forward strand.
ATCCTCAATGCAGCTACTGGCCAGCTGAGAATTAAATGAATGTCTGATCAACGCGGCTGCCTTCTCTCCTTTGCTATTTGTGGGTTTTCCGTCATTCTTGTGTGCCCCATATGCCGCTGTAGTCTTCACCATAATGGTTTTCTGTGGTGGAATGTAGTGAAACAGCAATGAGTGACTTACACTTGGAGTGTTTGCCATCAGCTTCTGCACCAACTATAATGTGGCTTACACATCCACAGACACATACAGGAACGCATATGCACTCGCTCACTGCCTACTTTGATCAATATTTCCTAACCGTTAGCCCGCATGCTAACTTCCAAATGAAAAACGAGTTATTTTAATAGATTTCAATCGCAACTTCTGTACTCACTTTAAGTGTGTACATCATGGATGCATGGCACCACACTGCCCCCGAGAGGCCACAACACACAGGAACATTCAGTGTTTGTTCTTACTGTTTTTTCATTTGCTATTATTTTCATTTGTTCTATTCCAATTTCACTTTCTTATTGTTTTATTTATATATATATGTGAGGTCATACTATGGACTTGTCATTCAAAGCAGAAAATCTTAATAGCGAAAGTTTGTGAGTAAGTGACACCTATTGAAAAGGAATTGGTGGGGGGTCATTTTATGCATTATATATATTTTTAAATAATCGGCAGATTAATCAGTAATTGGTATTTTTTCTGACAAAACTCGGTATCGGCATCGGCCTCAAAAAATGCATATCCCCCCCCAAAAAAAGCAACCATGGTGGTTCAGGGTTTTGTGATTTTCGATGTGGGTACCGTGAAGGCAACCGGGGACTTTTTGTGAGCTATGCACATAGATGGAAAAATCAGGGCAACGTTTTGTTGTTGACATGGTTACACCCAACAGTAATCGTGCCAAACTCTCATATTTTTTATTTTTTAATTAGAGCAAGCATTGATTTTGCGGGACAGGACTCCAATTTTCAGGACGCCTGAATTGAACTTCAAATGCTATGCGTGGACGCGCTACGCGGGATAGTTGGCAATCTAGTTGAGCGATATCAATCACTCTGGCTGGGGGCGGCAGAAAATTAGCTGCAGGTGGCCGCCACACAATTTTGAACGCAGGAAAAACCCTGCATACAGACTGACTCAGGCTCAAGCACTGGGTTATACTGTGCCTTAAATTTGTCAGCAGCCATCGACGTCTGGAACGATTTAGCAAGAGGGGGGAGCACTTGACTTCTGTGGTGATTTTGTTAAGCAGTTCTGTTGCCATGGAGACCTGTCACATTTGAGATGGACATGGCTCGATGACAGTTTGGAGCATAATTGTGTGCTTCCAACTGGAAGAGAAAGACGTTTCCGTGACCACCCTCCTGTTGGGTTGGCCGACATCTGAAAACTTGCTTTTCTAATTTCGGTAGAGAGACTGTTCATTACACGGATTTTCATGAAAGGTTAGGCTCTAAAAAATGCTTTTTTTTTTTTTTTTTTATTGCAAAGCCGTTTTGCGAATCAGTGACTTCATTTGATGAGCAATTTGCAATTTTTTTGAGGAGCAGTTTTTTTTCCTTTTGGTTAATCCCATTTGAACTGACTCAGGTTTTTATTAAGCAATATAACAAATGAACTATGGATTTTCACATTGTATACATAGCATCTAACTGTATTTTCTTGTCGAGAAACAAACTTGAGTTTAAGCTTCGTATTTCTGAATGGGTTGTAATGTTCTTTAGCCAAGCTGAATTGATTAAAAAAAAAACTGGCTTTGAGAACATTTACTGTGCAAACCTCAGTAGTCAAAATCAAAACTTAGCAAGTCGCAAAGTTTTTAGCTGCACTACAAGCCAGCCGTAGCTCGTTGCTAGCTAGATGGTGCAGCGTCAGTAGAACCGAGCTTGCCTCCACTACCGTCTGTCCGTGGTGGTTGACATTAGCAATGTGAGTGTCACCTGCAGCAAAGCTTTTTGTGACCGTGTGGTGGTTGAAGCTCAATTTGATGAGGTGCAAAATAGAAACTGAAAATAGTGCAATTTCTAAACCTATAATTACTTGTCAGGGTTACATTTAAATCTTCCTCAAATTATGCATCTCCGTGAGACAGGAATCAAGGACCATACCCAAGTTTGTCTTTCTGCAGAAAGGAGGAAGTGGATGCTAAATGATTAAAAAAAAATCATGCATCTGGTGTGTGGGTGTGGGTGTAGCATTTCAATTGCAGTAAATAGTAAAGTGCTTACTCATGTGATAACTTATTATACATTTTTTTTAGATGGTAACATCAAGTCAGTGAAATTCAATTAATTGCTGCATGATGCACTTTCTCACCAGCTTCACGTTTGCGCTATCCACTAATTACAGCAAGCCTGCTGATGTTCAAATTGTTATTAGGGTAATTTAGTTCTCTACCTGTGTTTTGGTCACTGCCGTAGCACCTCTTTGTCAATCATCTCACCTTTCAACGTGATGGAATGTGAGGCCTCCTCCTTTTGGTTATATATGAGCACGGGTGCTGTGCAACCAGGCTTAATAAGTTGCATCTTGAACAAACAATGAGCATTTTTGTGGAATCCCAGCAATCATTTTCTTCTTCACTCAACCACAATAAATGAAAATGTTACGTTACGTATTAGAAAGTGTCATTTTGTTGTTTTGTAACCTTTTGATCGGCCCCGATTTCCGATCGCATTCGGATCGGGACAACTATAAACTCAAAATATATTCGTGTCATAGTTGATATCTGCAAAAACAATGTAAGATGCCCAAACAGCTTGAAATCACCATGCCAGGCCCCATTTCAATATCTTTTATGGAAGCCACAGTTTACTACTATCCATCTTTCAGCTAAAATGTTTTTCTCTGCGAGAATGAATTTCAATCATGTCCAGCACAAATGGGTAGTTGAAGTCAAATCAGTACAATTTATCTTTAACCGGCGTGTGTCATTTTCATATGTGTAACCTGATGCTTCCATTGACATCTTCATTTAACATAACAGAGTTGGGCTGTCCGGGTTTGGAGAATTGGAGATTGATAAGGAGTAACAAGACAGACTTACGATAAATGTGTCAAACTGGTGTTAGCATGACATTTTTGTTGGGTATGGTCGCTGAAGTCTAGGACTTCACTCATCCGGAAGCACATTGTAACATATTTGTTGAACTGGGCTGACCTTGCCTGACTGGAATCTCTCAAGCAGTATGTCACATCATATAGCGTGCCGAATTTTCCGAAGTCGTGCTCTTGGCTCGCTTGCAGCAGAGCGCCAGCGGCTCTGGCTTGCAGTAAAGCTGCGTCACTTAAATATCAATGTGCATCCGAGAACTTAACAAAATAAAAGCATCCAACGTCATTCAAAGGAGTCACTATAACACAATTATGCAGTAATAAATTAAATAATAATGCATATATTTGTGGGGACTGGGGTGAAGTTGTATTTTACAGTTTTAAAAAATTGCAGAATTTCGCAAGTTACTTAATGTCAAAAATTAGATAGCTCTTAATATGGAAAGAAAAATGCACTAAGCTGTCACCATTGTCTTAGAAACGCAATTATGCCATGTAGTGACAGAAAAACACAAATCAATGTCACACTCATTTTTTTTGTTGTTGTTTTTTTTTTTTTACAGTACAGTACCTATTGTTAGTTTTGAAAAAAAAAGTATGGTTTGCTATGAAATTCCTGGTTAAATGACTAAAAAATGCAACCATATTTCTTTTAGGTTAACATTTCTTCCCACTTTTAGGTTAACAAAAGTATGAAAAATTAGAAAAAAATATTGTACTTTATTATAAATTTAGATAAAAATTTAGATAAAAAATGTGCGATTAATTTACAATTAATCTTGAGTTAATTATTGAAGTCATGCGAATAACTACGATTAAAAAGTTTTAGTCAACTGACATCTCATATATATATATATATATATATATATATATATATATATATATATATATATAGTCCACTAAAGTTGAACGTGAGTTGAATTTAGTGGATATAAATACTCATTGTTCCTTATCTACTGCACAGATATGCACAGATATGCACATATTACACAATCACACAAAATTAGCCTATGCTAAACGATTAACAATCGCGATTAGCATTAGCCCTGAATGAACTCGAATCACTTTCTTATTGTACTTTTCCTGAAAATCACTTCCTAGTCCAACATATGAAAAATCCAATTTGATCAAAATATTAAATGGTAAATGGAGTGCACTTACATAGCACTTTATCTTCATCATAAGTTGAATAAGCTTGACGTATTTGCTTGTCTCATTCAAACATATTGAGTTGTCGAAGCCGACAATGGCCGTTGATGTGGCATAACGGTACCGCATGGAAAGGTTGTTCAAATAACTTACTTCATGATCCAGGATCCCGCGCCGTCACCGTGAGGTTTTTCTACGTTTGGTTCCATTCCATTCGAATCCATAAACGTCACAAAGTAAGTTTGTTTCTACCGCCAGCGTCCGTGTTTGCAAAGTGCAAACTCCCTTGCGTCTGTTGTTGCACATTTGGTGGCGTAAAACCGTAGTAATAGTCCTAATGGCAAATGCACACAAGCTGAACGCTACTCGGAGGAGCGAAAATTAAAAAAAACTAAGTCGGCGGTGTCGCCGTATTGGGCGGAGTCTTGCTCAGTAGATAACGCCTTCCTGTTCCTGAGGCACGTAGGGCCACCATCTTGCATGTGTCAGGCACCAATAAATTCATTAGAGCTCTTTTATTTGTTTAGGGATTTTTGCCGCGTATTGTTTTGTTATAAACATAAGACAATTTCCCAGATTTTCGGTCTAAAGAGACCACAAGCAAACCCTAAGAAACATCTCAGTTAGTAGTGGTGAATGCCGGCCGGTTGGTGTCCGTGCGGAAACACGAAATATTGGTTCCGGGCTTCCGGCAACTTCCAGGTGCCGCAAATATGTTTTTTTTAATGATTAAAACAGCTTTGACGCATGCATTTTTGCGTTGATAAATTTTTGTGGTTGACTTTTTTCCCCAGCCCTAATAACATTTAACGTGTGGTGGCATGATCCTTGCAAAACTGCATCGAGTCTGCGACCCATTGACTTCACCAGACGGTTGCATTCTTCATTTGAAATGCTTTTCCAGGCCTTTACTGCAGTCTCTTTCAGTTCCTGTTTGTTTCTAGAGGTTTATTCCCTCTTTCTTGTCTTCATGGTATAAAATGCAAGCTGTCTGGGGTTAATGTCCGGTTATTGACTTTACAGTCTAAAACTTTCCTCTTTTTTCCCCCCTGATGAAGTCCTTTGATGTGTTGACAGTGTACTTTGGGTCATTGTCTTGTTGCATGATGAAGCTTCTCCTGATTAGTTAGATTTTCCGTAAATTGCCAGACAAAATGGTTCTGCAGACTTAAGAATTAATTCTGCATCACATCACTAGCCTTGTCTTGAATTTAAATATACACAAATAAATGCTCTTGTGCTTTTGATGCACTAATTTAGCAGAAAGGCTGCATGAAATCTTGGCTTATGGTGCCACACTGTGTTGCATTCCTCGTGGTCATTTCTGAAATAATTTGCAGGTTACACTGTCTGTCACAAGTACACCATCCAAACTACACACCCTGTGATGTAAATCGAATCCAGATTGGGGTTTATCATTCCGAACTGTTGTGATGAACTGAACTAAACTCTACAGATTGGTGGAAGCATTTCTCCAACGTGCTTACGATGAGAAGAGCAATCACTCTAAGCTGACTTCTTATTGGGTGCTTAGAAAAGAATGTGTTTTGAGCTAAGCCTTACTCTGAAATCCAGTCTTTGTTGAGCTATGATATGAACTGTGATTCTGGATACTTCAGAGGCTGGAGGAAGATAAAACAACAGGCAGAGGTATTTCAGAGTCAGAGAAGCTGGAAGGCTAAGAGGTGGGGGGATGGGAGCACCGAGGAGAGGAGGATAGGGAGGGATCTGACACTCAGTACAGAGCCCTTGAGCTGAGAGTGGGAGCTTTATATAATGGCCAGGTAGTGTGCAGGCTTCCACCCCCATGCCTACACAACTGTTAAACACCCACATATACACAAGCACACATTCTACAAAAACTGCCTGACAGCATTATTACCCTCACCATCTTCCAGTCTCCTGGGACTTATAAGAACGGCATTATTGTACAGCTTTTCTTAATCATGTGCAGCAATAGTTTTTTTTACTATGTGAAAACATTGTAAAGCGCAGTAGGAAAACAATGTGGGAGCTTATAACTTACTGAATTTTCAGTCCCCTGAAAGGAAAGAGTTGTTTTCAGGACATTGTTTTTTTATTTGAAAATAGTTGGGGATAAGTGTTTTTTTGTAGCTCCAACAAACTGTTTAATTTTTAATAAGAGCAATTTTTTGATAAGATCCGCCCGGAGTTCCTAAAGGTTCTGGATGTTGTGGGGCTGTCGTGGTTTACAAACCTCTACAACATCGCGTGGACATCGGGCACAGTGCCTCTGGATTGGCAGACTGGGGTGGTGGTCCCCCTTTTAAAGAAGGGGGACCGGATGGTGTGTTCCAATTATAGAGGGATCACACACTCCTCAGCCTCCCTGGTAAGGTCTACTCAGGGGTGCTCGAGAGGACGGTCCGTCGGGAAGTCGAATCTCGGATTCAGGAGGAGCAGTGTGGTTTTCGTCCCGATCGTGGAACAGTGGACCAGCTCTTCACCCTTGGCAGGGTCCTCGAGGGTGCATGGGAGTTTGCCCAACCAGTCTACTTGTTTTTTGTGGATTTGGAAAAGGCATTCAACCGTGTCCCTCGGGAAGTCCTGTGGGGGGTGCTTCGGGAGTACGGGTTACCGAGCCTCGTGATACGGGCTGTTAGGTCCCTGTATGACCGTTGTCAGAGTTTGGTCTGCATTGCCGGCAGTCAGTCTGATTCGTTCCCAGTGAGGGTTGGACTCCGCCAAGGCTGCCCTTGGTCACGATTCTGTTTATAACTTTTATGGACAGAATTCCTAGGCACAGACAAAGCGTAGAGGGGGTCCGGTTTGGTGGCCTCAGGATTGCATCTCTGCTTTTTGCAGATGATGTGGTGCTTCATCAAGCCGTGGTCTCCAACTCTCATTGGAGCGGTTCACAGCCGAGTGTGAAGCGGTTGGGATGAAGATCAGCACTTCCAAATCCATGGTCCTCAGTCGGAAAAGGGAGGCATGCCCTCTCGGGATCGGTGCAGTGTCTGCAATGATGCGGACAATGTATCGGTCCGTTGTGGTAAAGAAGGAGCTGAGCCAAAATGCGATGCTATTGATTTACCAGTCGATCTACATTCTTACCCTCACCTATGGTCACGAGCTGTAGGTCGTGACCGAAAGAACAAGATCTTGGATATAAGCGGCCAAAATTAGTTTCCTTCGCAGAGTGTCCGGGCTCTCCCTTAGCGATAGGGTGAGAAGCTCGGTCATCCGGGAGGGACTCAATGTCGAGCCGCTACTTCTCCGCGTGGAGAGGAGCCAGTTGAGGGGGCTTGGGCATCTCTTTTGATGACTCCTGGAGGCCTCCCTGGAGAGGTGTCCCGGGCATGTCCCACCGGCGAGGCCCCCGGGGACAGCCCAGGACACACTGGAGAGACTTTGTCTCTCGGCTGGCCTGGGAACGCTGGAGGAGCTGGCTGAAGTGGCTGGGGAGAGGTAAGTATGGGCTTCCCTCCTAAAGCTGCTGTCCACGCAACCTGACCCCGGATAAGCCGGAGTAAAATGATGGATAGATGGATTCTCCACACAATATATACATTTACTGCACCAGGGTTGTTGCCAGTGGAGATCTACAAAGGTCAAATGCTAACCCACATACGTGTGTACATATGACAAAGGTTATACAATACACTTTACACCGATCTGATTGGCTGGATCGGGATTGGACCATATTTTACATTTCATGGAAAATTGGTGATGTCTTAATTTGTTTAATCGATCAATGAAATCATTGATTGGAAACAGAAAATAAGACATTAGAATTAAGTCTAGTATTCAAGATACACTTTGTCTGCCTTTGCCTCTGACAGAGACTTGGTCTCATGCTGTGTAGCTCTTGAGCAAAGTTCCACACAGTATAGGCGGGAAATGATTAATATCGGTGTTGATGATTTGGCATTCGGTGTTTGCTGTCGACTTTGTTGTAAATAGTGTTTTTTTCTTTAGTAAGAATTCAGATTTTTTTAAAACATTTTTTATTTATTGCAATGGTCCCCATTTTTTTTTTTTTGCCGCTGAGGAGCAGTTCATGGTAGTACATTTACCGCCAAATTAAAAACAATTTATTGTCAATCTCTCTGTGTGGCCCGGTACCAGTCCTCAACCAGTGGTTGGGGACCACTGATTTATAGGGACAACCCCAGTCAGTATTGATTTCAAATCAGCATAGGGCTGCTATACTCTTTCCCACATAGACAAAATTGTTCCGCGAGAGGACCCCACTATTGTCACTGAATTACAGTCATTTCTGGACTATAAGCCTACTACTTTTTTCACTTGCATTCCACCCTGTGGGTAATAGAGAGGTGTGGCTTATCTATCAGATCACAAGGGGTTGCACTACAAAGGAAGCGCAAGAGCGACAGGCAGAGCAAAACAAACCAAGTGAGCCCAAAAACATTAGGAGAGACAGAACGAGAGCGAGACAATTTGCACCCTCATTATGGAAAAGAAAGTAGCGGGAACATTTAAATACCGGTGCGGAAACACCTACGGCTTACAGTCAGGTGCGGCTTATATGTGTAACAATATTGAGTATTCCCCAAATTTAGCTAGCACAGCTTATAGTCAGATGCGCCTTATAGTCCAGAAATCACTGTAACTAGAACGATAAAATAACTGACAAATGAAATAATAAATAAAAAGGAACTAAAAAATATCTAATGACAATCAGGTATTGCCTCCTCTTCCATGTTAAACGGTGGGTACAGTATTATTATTATTATTATTTTTTTTTTGTTTATTTATTTTTTTAACTTTGTATGCATAATTTTTGCATTGGTGGTACACATAGAGCTGATGTGATTAACTAATAGACTTGGTTATATTCTGTGGCACAAAATTTAGGAGCCTGGGTAAGATACAATGAAATCTCAAAACGACCTCACAGTGTCAGAAAACTTGGTGTATAACTGCATGCTGTTGGTCATCTCACACAACAATGACGTAATTGCTAAGAACAAAAAATCTGAATATTCATAATCAACCAACTCATTTTGTCCAGGCTGGCTTCATTGGCAATTTGTTTTTAAAATAATGACCTTTTTGAATGAGTTCTTTTTCTAGTATTTGTTCTTTATTTATTATTACTTGAATTATTTTGTCAGTCATTTCAGTGACTCATTTGGGCTTTTTCATTCTTTAATGTAAGAGTACAATTTTGTCCATGTGCATCTATGGTTAGAGCATTTTAAGCATGTTTTAATTTTTCATCAGAATTCTTCATATACAGTCAGTGTGCCTAAAGTGTGGTCATGAGACAGACTCATGCCTTTTCGGATGTGCACACCAGCCATTTGGCAGTCAGTGTGAGGCTGATGATCTCGGGTGCTGTGTGTGGATTCTAATGCTTGGTGGATGTCCCTCGCATGCCAGCCTTTTGTGTGCCAGATCTGAGGCATGCATGCACTTTGTCTTTGTGACTGCCCTCTGCGTGTGTGCGTAGTTAAGCTGAAGCCTTGCATGATAACAGTGAAAGATTATGTGCGTGTGCGTGCGGTTTCTTGATTTCCCAGTTTGCAATTGTCTGTGGTATCTTCTGTCTGTTAATGTGTCTTTGCCATGATTACTTCCAACTGTAGTGAGTGCATTCTTCTTAAACGTCTTCATTTAGGCACATGAATACTCTGTCTCATTTTCATACTTTGGCTATAATAGATTCATTGTTGCTGTTAAATAAAAATGAGTGCTTTGGCTTTTTTTTGACAAGACAAAATGCTTATAGTGCCTAGAGTAAAAATCAGTAGCTACTCTAATAGATCATTTTCAAACAATTAGTCTTTGATCAAATAAAGTACTTGCAACTACTGTTGTTTTAAAGTAAACAAGGTCTGGGTTACAATCTCCAAAATAAAGCACATATGCTGCTGTTGTCAACGTACACGCTGCTGTATTATACTCCACTTGCACCTTTGTCGTCCTCAGGGTTGTCTCAAGCAAGTGGCTGACCTTCACCAGCTGCAAATACACCTGTTTTTTTTCTCCCTGTAGAACCTCTCACCAGCTATTCATTGAAAACGTAGTCATTCACGTTTTTTTTTAATCTTTCTGACATTAAATATGACACAATGCTGCCAATGTCATGTTGAAATGGGAAAGTGGTACATCTTGACTACATTGTGACTTCAGTAGTGAGCCGTTTGCATCTGTAACAGTTGGTCTCTTGATTAGAGATATTAAGGAGGACCGCAGCCCATCTTATCGTCGAAGCATCCCAACTGTATTTTTTTTTTTTTACCGGCTTTCTCACATGATGTGTCCATCTCAGCGGCACCTTCCAAGCCCACAAGCCCTCTTTCCTTATCTCCCCCCTTCCTGTTGTTTCCTATATAAGTGTGGAGAATTTCATTCTGTTAAGAGGCTCAGCTGTTATCTCGCACTTTCCCCTTGCTTCATCCTCCCATCTATTATTTTCACTTGCTATTATCATTCTACACACCGCTCGGTCTGTCCATCAGCAATTGGCTGATTATGATTATTGGTTGAACTTGGAACTAAGAATTTATGCTATGCTTATGCTACTGCTGGAAATGTCAGCAATTATTAAGAGATGCTATTCTCTGTAAGCCCAAGAGGAGGAAATCCATGCGACTCCCGACATCATGGACTTTTAATACATAATTTCAATTTCAAAATATGTAGACAATAGAGTCATCATATAATTCGTAAGTGTGATGAAGGGTGCATTTCAAAAAAGCAACTTTTTAAAACTCAATATTAACTGATTAATCGGCATGTAAACGATTATCAAATTAATCGACAACTATTTAAATAATTGAATAATCGTTAAGAGCCATTGTTCAACTTAAACTTGTCCAAATCCTCCAATTTCAGCCTCTCAATGGGAATTATTCTCTGATTTCTGTAGTCCTTCATCAAAGTAGCCTTAATATCTTTTGTATGTAATTAAAATAAGACAACATTTGCTTTTAATCTGGAAAACAATTACTGGACCAATGAAAAATATTTGGCAGTGACAGTCCTAAACCTTTTGGATATTCTTGGAATTAAAGATGGTTGACACCTCTGGATGCTATTATCTTATCTTCAAATTATTGGTCGCATTTCCGATATTTAGATTGTCAAACGTCTATTAACTTGTGATATCAACATATAGTCAAACTGTCTCTTTCTTTAGATTTTGATGCTGTTGTGACATTTTTGATGATGGATGACCACTTTTAAGCAACATAAGTATTTGGAGGATTTGTGTCATGCAGCCTTGACTACGTCACTGCCACTAGCATGGAAAAAACAATTGAATCGTATTTCTTTTCTTTTAAATGTTGCATTTAATGAAGCAAAACTTCGGATCAGTGTTTGAAGTGCTACGATGAAATGGGAAGTAGAACATGTGATACTCTGAAACCGTTCCCAGTTTTTGTGGTCTGCACCAGTTCTGCAATGCTGCAACGTTTCAGGGGAGGTGCACATCCGGCTCACTGTTGGCTTTGGTATAAGCAGGTTGCATGTATCAGCACTTTCTACAAATATCAGCTGCATGCGCAGTATTAGCCTTTTTTTTTTCTAAAAATGTAGCTAGATTTTCCAATTTTGCCCAGTTTTCAATTTCAAAGGGCTGACATGCGGTATAGTGAATTTCAGACAGAAAATGACATTGAATTTGGCAGCTAAAGATGAAACTTAATTCAAAACTTAAAACTTAAAAATTTAGCTTTATAGGCTCGATCACACTTTTTTTGGCATCCGAGTCCAAGTGTTTGGTTCTAAAGAGAAAATCAAGAGAGAGATAAGAGATAGAGAGAGAGAATCTAATTTACTGGTGAAAATTAAGTCAGGGTCACCATCCGCCATGTCATACTCATACTGTCATACATACACCATGTATAAAAGAAAACACACCTGTTTGTCTGCTTTAACCACATATTTGTGAAAAAATGCTTGGAAAAAGTGTCTCTCTGGCTGGAACACAAACTAAGTAGAGTTGAGCGTCAAAATCGGACAAAATCAAACGGCAGGGAAGGTATGGCGACCTCTAGCCTATTCTTCTATCGCTCTTCTACCTCCATCCCCCCAGTTTTTCTCCTGTATTTGTTTTCCTCTTTTTTTTTTTGTCGGTCTGACAGAGGAATGTTACACATCCGCAGTGTGTTGTTGGATGGTGAAAGTGTGTTTGCGTCTGTTTTTTGTGCATTTTGTGTCTTTTATATGTGTGTTTGCTATGGAATGAGAGTGGGTTGTTTGATTTGCGTGTGTTTGTGTTGAGATACAGAAAAGTGTGTTTGAAATGGTGGCCAGCCAGTGCCATCATTTGGCCAAACCGCCCTCCACACCTCATCTTTCCCATTCCACCACATGCATATTTCATGGAACTGGTCATTTATGTCACCAGCAGGGCAGTTCCTTGGCAGTGCCTGTGTCTGTGGGAAGGGGATACGAAAGAGAATTCATATTGAGTTAGCAAGTCATTCTAGTAAAAATCCACAGATGCTACTTGCATGCTGCTGCTGCGATTGAAGCCCCTTGTCTTGCAGTCGGAGCCATCTGTATTTGAATGATGTTTTTTTATAACTGTTCTCCTATTCACATCCAGACCCTCAGAATTACATTTACATAATGTGTGTGTATTCAGGAAAGTGTATTCAGTGTGTATCTGTTGACACAAAGGAGAGAGCCATGACTGCTACAGTAGCTGCGTCAAGATTTAATGGAGGTGCAGTACATGGTGATTGGACTGTCATAAAATGCTTATCTAAGGCTGCTCATGTGCTCTACGTTTTTGTTGTACCACTCACTGACTGACTGACTGACTTACAGTGTGAATGTGATTGTGGATGGTTGTGTGGTTTGCCATGTGCTACGTGAGTCACTGCTGATCAGTCCAGCCACATGTATTCTGCCTTTTGGCCATAGGCTGCAGGTATGGAGGACCAAAAACACCAAAAATAATTAAATTAACTCTTTCACTGCCACTGACGTTTAAAGACGTCAAGTAAAAACCTACGGAGGGCTGCCAATGACGTCAAAAGACGTCATCCAATTTTTTATTTTTTGAAACTGGTGGGGGGAAGCCTTCCGCATCTGTGGTGAAAGTTTCAATTAGGTCTGTTGTGCCTAAGGACTATTTTTGGCCCCTAGAGGGCAGCGATGACTGTCTTTTGACAAGATCGGGTGGGCGTCAGTAGAGGCGGAGCTAGAGCGTCGAGCAGGAGATCAGAATGGAAAACAAAGGAAAAATGGCGACCGATTGCGAGGAGCTCACGCCCGAGCCGTTTTTTTCAAAGACCAAAAGCATCGACCAACGCTAAAAGAGCACATTGATGACGACAATGATCATCATCGATGATGATGATGGTGAATCCGAGCTTGACGGTGAAATTGGAATTGCTGATGCGGCAGCTATGACGGCGTCATAAACGCGCAGCACAACCGAGCACGCACAGGCGGACGTTCGATCGGACGACGGAGAGTGCCCCGAGTCCAATGCATATTCATCGGAGGAGTGGGTACGGTCTGCTACTTGCTATTTATTCCCCGGAAAAAAAGGCGGTCAAGAAAGTGTAACGTTTGCACGCGAAACGAACAAAGTGAAAGTAAACTGTTGTGCGAGTCCAGCGGCGTCTCCTTGCACGCAGGAGAGTGTTAAATCCATGTATATATTTATTTTTGTATTTATTTCCACATTTATTTTTATATTAAATTATTATTATTTATTTATTTATTTATTTATTTATTTTTGTGTATATATATATATATTTTTTTTTTTCTCCTTGTGTATTGATTTTTTTGTATTTAATATTTGATTGCCATGGCCATTCTATGCCAAGTTAAGTCATCTTTATTTCATTTGTTTACTTCCTTATTCCAAGTACCAGTAGAGTCGTGTGGATTTACAGTTAAAAAGTGTCGATATATGGATTCCATGTAGATACTGAAGACTGCTTCTTGGGAATACCACACCAAGCAAACTGCAGCGCCTGGAACAGGTGGCCCAGCCAGTAGCGACAAACCAAGCTGTGACAACTCTCTGCAGTGAATCACTCTGCTCGTGTGGTCCCCCCTGGTGGCTGGGGCAAGCATTCTTACAAGTGTAGGGAAAGCAACTAAACAAGACTCCCTCAGTCGTGGCGAGCGAAGTGCAAAATCTAAACTAATGATATAAAAGCTAGAGGGTTGTATCGCATGGCGGATATTTTTTACATCATACTACGATATACAGTATATCGTTCAAATATCACACAGCTCCAGTAACGAGAATTATTGAAACAGTAGTACTCAGTACTCACTGTTTGAAGTTTGAGTTTGTTTTTATGGGGTAAAAGTTTAACTGTTTATTGTGGAATTCCAGGCAAAATGGATGGAAAGACTTTGTGGATCTTATCTGTCACAAGCAAATGACAAATAAATGAATGTACAGGAAACACTGCGTGTGGATGCAAAATTGCACAGAAAGTTGTTTTTTTCTATTATTTTACTTTTTCATTCCGGCTGTACTGGCCCACTGGGAAAACACTTCCAATGGCTAGTCCGATACTGGGGCACAGCTCATTATGTTCCCCAGTAAAAGGGGTCTAATGACTCCCCTGATTTGAACGCATCACGCTACGTGCGACAGCCCTTAGTGTTAGTGAAAAACAACTGTACAAGAAACAAAGATATGCACAAATACAATAACTATTTATCTATCTAGTGTACTCCACAGAATGAATGAAGTCGTTGGAAAGTTGGAAAACTGCTACGCAAAGAAAAATCAATTGAGCCTTGAGAACAGTTTTGTTCATGCCGGCCACTTCTAGTTTATAGCTATCAAGGATCTATCTGTCCATTTTTTTAAAACGCTTTTGACAAAGTTACATGCAAACATGGCTGCAAATACTTGCCATAAACGAAATAAAGCATTCATTGATGACATCATACACAGCGATCAACTTTTTTTTTCTTCAAAAAGTGGTTAGAATCTGAAACTTGACAAACTGACTTGTTGTTTCCTCGCTTTTATGTCTGTCCTTCACCTCCTTTTTGATAACAAGATTTTCAATCTTACACAATCTCTCTGACATGATTACATGATACAATTAGGACATGTTGCACTATTCTCATTCTTTTCTTTCTCTTCCATTGTGCCCGCTATAGCAAATGGTGATGAGCCTGCGGGTATCGGAGCTCCAGGTGCTGCTGGGCTACGCTGGGCGCAACAAGCACGGACGTAAACACGAGCTTCTAAGCAAGGCCTTGCATCTGCTAAAGGCCAGCTCCAGCCCCGCCGTCCACATGAAGATCCAAGAGCTGTACCGAAGACGCTTCCCTGCAAAAATGGTGTCTCACTCCGAGCTCTCCTTGCCCGGACCACATCACCCAGCCACGGCGGGGCTGGTTGGAGGAGGTGGAGCCGCTTTGCCTGCCGGTGTGACGCAGCTGGCGTACGAGGGCCACGCGGGTCACAGTGGAACCCCGTCACCTGCTGCCTTACTACCCCTCTCGCTACTCGGCCCTGGGAAACATGAGTTCACCGGGTTGACGCACCACCTGTCCGCCGCCGTCCCGCTACACCCCGTCCATCCGGATGTGAAGCTTCAGAGGTTGCCATTTTATGACATGCTTGATGAGCTCATCAAGCCAACCAGTCTAGGTGAGAGAGCATTTCAGTGTTTTTCACACGTGAGGTGGAATGTGTTGCAAACGTGCGGTCTCTTTGTTAGCAGCTAGCAAGCGAAGATAGCTTGAAGGCTTCGATATACAGCAAGACGAATTTATTCGGACACAAACGATTTAATGAGTGACAATTAAAACCGTTAAAGTAGTGAACCAAAAGCAACCTGCCTTGACTTCTACTTCTTAGGATCTTGCCCTCCAACCAACTCTAGTTTTTGTAGATAGCGGCTCCGAACGGCTGGTTCCAATGAATCGCAGTAATGTAGTGTTCTACTAGGGACTTTTTTGTGAAACTTGACATATTTCCCACCTTTAAAGAAAAACTTTCGCCGAAAATAAAGCTTTCTCCACATATTTCTTATGGAGGGTTGTCCTACAGGAGAATGAGCAGGCTAAGCAGTGACGTCAGTGAGAAGGGTCTATTGGGTTCAGGTACGGTGATGTGGACTTTGCCATTCTAAGACCTTCCACTTTTTCCCGCTGATGAAGTCCTTTGTTGTGTTGCCAGTGTGTTTTGGGTCATTGTCATGTTGTATGATGAAGCTTCTCCTGATTAGGGATGCACAATAATGCTATTTTCAACCGATACCGATTAGCCAATAATTAACTCTTTGACTGCCAAAAACGTTAAATAACGTTTAGTAAAATCCTATGGAGGAGTGCCAAAGACGTTAAAAGACGTTTGTTTCAAAACAGAGGTGAAACTAACCATTTTCTATTGTGGATTACTGAAAAACGGAATAAGGTAGAAACAAACTTTTTTTTTCTGATGAAAGATGAGAGTCCAATCTTTTTTTGGTAGTATGTGTGTTTCCATAGTCCAAATACATAAATTTCTATGGACCTTGAAAGATCAGTCAAAATGCTTAAAATCGGCTGGCACCCACAGCATCCCTTTTCTGAAAACGTCTGGCAGTCAAAGAGTTAAGCAAGTGCCGATGTCGATAACCGATAAGCCGATTGTTTGCAAAATGAACTTGAATACAAATATACTTTCGAGTCCTACTATAAGTCTAACATGTACAAATACATTGAAACATTGTGTAAAGCACCATGAAGCTGAATATGATTGATATGTCTGCTTCAAAGGCAACTAGTAACTCATTTTGAGTTCGCCAAAACAAAACAGTCACATTTTAAAAATGCAACAAAGAACTGCGAGGGTGTTGTGGAATTTCATTAGTTAGGCGAGATGAATAAAACAGTCTGGAAAATAAGTTGTCTTTTGGGTTTCTTTATATTTGAAGCGTCAAATATACACAAGTTGTACAGAGCAGTCTTACAAGAAGTGATCTGTGAGAGTGCGCACAGTAAAATATCATGGGAAGATTTTTATGCAGCCTGGTTAGGTTTAGGGAGGAGTAAGGGAGGGTCAGCTAGACAGGAAAGCAAGCAGTCTGTTCCGAGCAGGCTTATCAGTCAAGGTCACTTCGATATTGCTTCATATATAAGAAGTGAAAAGCCCATTGTTAAAGAAAATACAGGTGTCCACAATACAGTATAAACGTATGTTAATACATGTTAAATAGTTATTTTGCATAACAGGACTGTAAAGAAAGCCCGCAATGGCGACTGCCATGTCGCCATGATGCATCTTCTGTGAACACGAGGTCGCACGCATTATGGCGTCACAAATAGGCGACACTACCATTAGGAGAGGGGAGGGGTTGAGCAGTTGGCCACAACTTGACCACAACAGATGAACCAAAGTGGCATGTTGATTATTATCAGCGGATTTCTTAATTATCTGGTTTATCTCACCGATGTTATCGTGCATCTTTAGTTTGGATGCATTGTGTGACTTAGGTCCCAGCTTTGTGTACAGTCCGATTACCGCTGTACCGCCATTGGCTGAAGTCACACTGAAGTCATGCAGTCATGGTTGTTGAGCATGTTTCAGCCATTAAAGACAGCATTATTGATGTTAGTCCTTGTTTTCATCAACAGCTGAAAAGTTCACTGAAAAGTAGGCCTGTTACAATATTTTCATTATTTGGCCATATCACGCCCATTTGTCTTCATGTACATTAGCAGGCCGGTGCTGATTTTGTACACTTCAAACAAAATGTCTCTTTGAAACCATTTGGAACATAAAAACAAATACTTATTATATGGACTATATGCCACGGAGGAGGCGGGACTTCCGACTTCCGGGTTTTCACCCATCAACTTTGTTTCCGTTTCCGTTTTGTGACGTGTGGGCCGCGTCCCAGTACTTGCCCTTCCGCCTTTGTGCCCCTCGGTTGCGCGTTCCCGTCGACGGGTGCGAGGCTGCGAGTGTGTAGTGTCTGTCTCAGTGTCCGAAGCATTTCAGATAGCCGAGACGCCCTCCCGCCGATGAGCGGGGAGCGCGTGGGTTGGGGGGTGCACGGGTGGGGGTGCGAGTGTTGGAACGCGGCTAACAGTGGCCGGAAACGGCGCTGATGTGTAAAAGCCGAAAGTCGGAAGTCCGTGACATCTACCGCATAGGACGGCCATGTTAAAAGTTGTGTCGGCAATGCTTCTGTCACATCTATTTTTTTTATACTTACTTATTACTGTATTAAATCAACCATCAAGTTATATGCAATATTAAAACATAGCCGAGACATTTAACACTGTATTTTGATCATATGTAATTTGCATAAGTCTGCCAGCCCACTGCTAACTACCGTAGCTATGCAAGCTACGTCTCCACTTAGTGCTCTTGTCAAACTTCAGAAACTTGTTGGACTCAAATGCACCGCAACGGGCACAAAAGATCCAAATCAAACTCTTTTGTTCCCAAAAAGCTTACTTGATATGACACAGAGCTGCCAGCTGTTAGAGATTGTGTTTTTTTTTTTGTTACAAACTCACTGAATGCTAGCTTGTTATGCCCGTAACACTAATTGCTCCAGATATTTTAAAAAGTCATGGGTCACTTCACTCAAACAGGTTGAAAACAAGACAAATATTTGGCAGATAATTAAGATATAAAGGATGTTTGACAATGTGCCAATTGTAGACGCAGCGTAGTTCTGCCGGTACGCCCAACTAAAGAGGTGTTCACGCGCACGCACAGTGGAAGCTAGCAGATGTCTAACCTTAGTGAAAAGCTAACAACTTGACGCTAACCCTAACTGCCGCTAGCCTTATTAAATTTGTATCAGCGGTGAGGGACAAGAGTAGCAACACAAAGTGAATCTTCATTGCAAGATTATTATGTCTAAATAATCCATAGACTACTGTATGCACAATACAAATTTACTGTCATATAGGAATTGACAATTCCGAAATCACGTCACAAGTCAAAATGGCAATTTTTTGCTGCATTCTATGGGGGACCAAAATTGTCAAAATTAAAAATAAATAAATCACTAAATAAATAAATGACCAAAAGTGAAAATAAAAAAGCATATAGTAAAATAAAATTCAAAAATTTAATTAAAAAAAAAATATATATATATAAATGGAAATAAAAACAATATATACATACACATACACATTTGTATTTAATTTTTGAATGATATTTTTTATAGTCATTTTTATTTTAACTTTTAGTCATTTATTTATTTATTTAGTCTTTTTTTTTTTGGTCCATACTGCCAGGACGAAATGTTATTCAAAAGGTCGTAAGCATGTCTTGGGTTGGACTCCGCCATTGCAAAATGCCTTTCAATGATCGAGTGAGCGGGTCGGCGAGCAAGAAAGTCTCGACGGCTTGCATTTGGAGAACTCCAGCAATGGACGACTATCTTGTCCATTGTCACTACAACTTGCAACTTGAGTTGCTCGACAACAAGGACGAGGTGACAGCGGACAAGATAGTCGTCCATTGCTGGAGCTCTGCATTCAAGTGAGGCGAGACTTCCTTGTTCGCCAAGCCGCTCACTCCACACATGACAAGACAGACTATTTAATGTGAAAACCTTAGCCTGTTTTCTCTTAGTTTAGTGAACTCTTTTAATTACACTTGATGATCAATCCCCTAGTTTGGCCCGATTTGATTTCTATCTTGGCGATATCCATCCTTGTAGTGAGTGCTTATCTAGTACTCACCATTCATTTAGTATAGCATTACAAAATCAGGGGAAAATGTCAGTAAAGATCCTCATTAGCATTTTAATAGAGTAAGAAATGTCATTTCCTTTCCTTTTAATTCATGTACATGGTGGTCACAGCTGTTATCCCAGCATTTCTCCTTCTATTGTACGATGTGCGTAATGTTTTCTACCCGATCCTCTTCTTCTGTTTTCTCTCACCACTCTGTTTGCCGTCATCTGCTTTGCATGCAAACATTTGCATTCAAAGTGATAAAATTGCACAACTGTGCCTGCAGAATATTGGTCTTTCTATTTGAATCTGACTTGCACATAGGCATTGAGGTCTTTCGCACACTGTGCACATATGGGCTCTTCCAAAACCAGACATAATTCCGTATTAATAATGTATAAGTGTTCTCTCAACAGTGAGAGAAAAGGGCGAGTGTGAAAAAAAAGAAATTGTAGATGGTGCAAGTAGAGCAATTTCACTAGGCTATGTGAATGGTTCGAAAAGACTCCTCAGCATCATTTTCTATGTAATCACCATATTGAACCTAATTTTAAGGAAAGGAGTCCTGTTACCATTTGATCATTCACATATGCCTCACTCAGATGCATAGATTGTTATGCATACTACGCCCTCAATTGTTTCTTCGTCCCCTTTTGCCTCATCCACAGTATAATTTTCACCAAATCCCTACCCCCACTCCTTCTGCTGCATTTATTTATGCCCCTACATAGAGTATTGCCATGCGTGTCATAAAATGCTAAAACGATACTCTTCTTAATTCCAATTTATCATAGCTGAAAGGGTTAGAGTTATGACACTGCACCTTAATGTGAACAGTCATGCAGTTTATGGCAAATAAATTATGTACCACTCGCCCTCCCCTCAAAAAGTATTAGAACAGTGAGTCTGATTCTTTAACAAACTCCAATTCCAGGGAAAACTGGGATGTTGTGTAAACAAAATACAATGTTTTGCAAATCCCTTTCAACCTGTATTCAATTGAGTACATTAGGCAAAGTATTTACTGTTCAAACTGATGAACGTTACTGTTTTTTAGCAAAATTTCTCTCATTTTGAATTTAATGCCAGCAGCATGGTCCCAAAAAGCTGGGTCAGGGGCAACAAAATATCGGGAAAGTTAGAAAAATACCTGTTTGGATCGTTCCACAGGTTAACAGGTTAAATGGAAATATAGGAGCATCATGTTTGGGTATTAAAAAAGAAATAAATAAATATATATATTTTTAAAACATCGCCAAAAGGCTCAGTTACTCACAACCAAGTATGAGGTTGAGGTTCACCACTTTGTGAACAGCTATGTAAGCAAATATTTAATGATGTAAAAAAAATATATATTTTTTTAATTGTGGGCTTAGTGTGTGACAATGTGAGAATCAGCTGGCGCGATAAACCCATATTTTATGTAGGTCTACTGAGAGTATGTCTTAAAGAGGAAGCCAACCCAAACATTTCTTGACAATAATATGTTGTATGTGCACCCAGTTGTCCAAACACAGCATTCTGATTAATATTGTGTTTCTGGAATATGAATTAAGCAGCAAAATCGGCACGTTTTTATCCATTTCAGGGCGTGGCCATTTTTACCACTTGCTGTCGAGTGAAAATGTCATCGCAGTTACTCAGGGCACAGGTAGCAACCAATCACGACTCAGCTTCAGAAAGCAGGTGAGCTGTGGTTGGTCGTTGCCTGAGCCCTGAGCAACTGTGATGTCACTTTTAATCAGAATATAATTTGACAGGTGGGTGCACATACAACATATTATTCTAAAGACAATTTCTAGGTTGACTTCCCAAATGCAGCTCTCTTCAAAAAAAGAAAAGAAAAAAGTTGTAACCTATTTGTCTCATCATTTGCCCTTTTCCCCCTTTCTGAAGAAGCTTTCCAAAGTTCTTAAAAAAACTAAACAAATTTTTGCTAGCTTCTAGGCTTACTTTTTTACTACCGTCTTACGTGACCAGATGACCGTTTTATATGTACAGAGTTAGGGGTTTTCTGATCAGGATTTTATGCTGCTGATTCCAATTATCCATGAGTGAGCCCATCTGATACCGATCGCATGGATTAGCTGCATATTCTCAAAACACATTATCACTGCGATAAAGGAAAAGGGGAGGGGAAGCTACACTGCACACAGGCTGGTCTCTTGTTAGCCACAGGCTGCAAAGTACAAGCTGTGGATGATCGGGTTGTGTGATCGGCTATGAAAGGCATTGATCAACGTATGTCAATTACGTACTTTTCCACAGAAATCGACACAATCAATGGTTGATCGATCAAAGCCCCACTAGTACAGAATCCCTAGTTTGTAGTTTGGCTTTGTTTTGAATCACTCACTGAAAAAGTAAATGTTTTCTGTCTTCATATTTTTAAAGTATCATAATAATTAGAGGTATACTGATATGTGGTTTTTTTTCAGATGCTGATACCAATGCTGATTATTAGTGGTCAAGGAGGCTGATATTTGGAGCCAATATTAATTTTCAGTCAAAAGGGGGGCAAACATTGGTGTTGTTGATCCAAAGGAGGGAATGTTATGGGAAATAATTATTCAGCACCTATTAACATAAGTTTATAGTATTGTATTGTGGACACCTGTATTTTCTTTAACAATGGGCTTTTCATTTCTCGTACATGAAGCAATATCAAAGTGACCTTGACTGATAAACCTGCTCAGAACAGACTGCTTGCTTTCCTGTCTAGCTGACCCTCCCTTATTTTACTGTGCACTCTTTCACAGACCACTATCTTGTAGACTGCTCTGTTAGACTTGTGTATATTTGAAGCTTCAAATATAAAGAAAGACAAATTGTTTTCCAGACTGTTTCATTAATCTTGCCTAACAACTGAAAATTCAACAACAGCTTCAAAGCTCTTTAAAATACAAATATCAATCTTGACTTTGTTTAAACATGTTTATTGAACATTTTTACAGACTTTTCAAAATGTAGATTTTTTTTCTTCAATCTAAGACAATAGACACCCTTTTAAATGTCTAACAAAATATTCAGGGAGCTCTCAAGGTTATCAGTACGTCTTAAAAAGTTTAATGGAAACTTAAAGTAAATACCATTGATCTCATAGTTTTCTACAGTAATTTTTTTTCTCCAAAATTTAAAAATACCTGAATTCTTAAACTTTCGCATTTCTTTGATTTAATGTTGAACAAAAACAAAAAGGTTCATAAAGTTCCCAGTGTTAGCATCATCTCTAATAAAGTTAACTGTAAATTTAAAGTTATCTGAAATTAAAATGGTTTAAGATTTACCTTTTTATCGACCGTCAGATTTTTAGAAAAGGCCGATACCGATATTCTCAAAATGCCAAATATTGGTGCCGATGATTGGCTAGGCCGATTATCGGTCTATCCCTAGTAATAATACTGATGACGTGCTAATAGTATATTCTGTAATAATGTGTCAGATTTAAGTTAACCTACCAAAAAAACCATGGGGGGGGGGGGGTTGGGGGCTAAATGACACATTACAGAGGGATATAGAACTAAATGTTAAATGTTTTTATCAATTTTTTTTATGAGAAGCTGAAGAAGGTCCAACGCTCAAAGTGTAAGTTACTGAGCCTTGATAAAACAAATGAACTGAACTCGAGGTTGTACTGATAAACACAGAACACCACATGACCACTAGAATCTGCTTCATTTTCTCCCATTTCAGACATTTTTCGATGTTCCTATGCATGTTGTTTGCAGATGTGTTGTCTTGGGTGTGGCCCATGTAGCACTGACGCAGCTTGTAAAATGTCTACTTTTTGCATTGACGAGAATAGCAGGACCAGCTGCCAGACTGTGAACACACCGATCTAAGCATTTCTGTATGTGCACCCTGGAATGCCGTAATGAGCCCGGTGACCATACAGCTGGAGAACACCCCCATTTAGCTCTCCAACCAGCCTTCTTGTTACACAGGTTGTCTTGGAAATTCTCAATCTCACTATTTGTCTTATTTTTGGGTTCTTTTTCTGAGAATGGAGCTGTCTTTTGTGTTTGTGTGCATATGAGCGTGCTTGCATGTGGCGTACTGAATTAATGAAAAAGTAGCAAGGCACGACCAAGTTAACAAACTCCAGCTGGGCTTTGTTGTGCTGATTAGGCAGATTGAGTCAAGTAAATTCTCTGGAGCTTAGCTCATACTTAAAACCAGACCTTAAGCAAAAAGTTTTTTGGTTTGTTTTTTTACTTTAGACCAAAAATCATCACTATTAGCATATTGTAACTTTTTTTCTAACCACCCGGTATGTTATGCATGATGAACAAAGTTATTTCAAAAGAAAGCAATTCCTCCTGTTATCTTTCATCCAAGGATTTTGGGATAACAGTAAACTATGTTATCCCAAATTGTGTTGAATACATCTCCTCCTGAATAACTATGCTATTTTATTTGGTATTCAGATGTGGCAAATCCAAGTCCAGAAAGTAGAAATCCTGCCACAGTTTGGCTTTAGCCCTAGGTGCTAGCTAGCTAGCGCCCTGTGTGCTTATTTACCTGCCTGCGAACTAGCTAGCTAGCACAAGGGGCTAAAGCCAAACTGTGGCGGGGTTTTTCCTTTCTGGAACTGGATTTGCCACCGCTGTTAATATTTGAGGTCATCACTTTAGGTGGTTAAAAATAAACATGACATCACAATAATCAGTCCACCTATTTTGTCCAATCCAACCCGGTAGTTGTTATTTAGACTACGTGTTTTTGTGACACAATGCAGATTTTTTTCACTCCCAAGTGACAAAATTCCGTTGTTTCTTATTACCATTATATATTAAATTATAGAGCTGAACCCCTTTGAATAAATGATTTTGAGACCTTTCCTACGGGCTGTTTGGGAATGGTTGGCATGGAGACAAGTACCAGTATGCAGGTGCTGACCCAGCCAAAACACAAAAAATTAACAGTTCGCCGGCCACAAATGCTGTTCATCCAGCCTGCTGGCTAAATGTGGTCTCAGGGTTTTTCCTGGCTCAAAATGAGGCAGAGGTGGTATCATACTGACTATGATGGGTGACTAACGATACCAGGTGTTGGTGCCAATACCAGTCTTATTTTAAGGTATCGGTACTTGCGGTGGTGACCGATACCATTATGGGCCGCCCTCCTGCAGCCATTTTACGATCATGGACTAGAAAGGAGAAATTAAATGAACTCAAAGTTGCCATTATTATTTATTTTTTTAACTACAATCATTAAAAATTCATCCACTAGATATTAAATTGTAAATATAGTTCAGCGTTGTTGTAAAACACTATTATGTTTTGTTTTGTTTTGTTGTGTTTGTTTTGTTTAGTTTTATTCATTTTTTCCTTTCGGACAGATTATTACAGGTTACATCCACCACATCATATCATTTACAACATTGACATCCGAAAGAAGGGTGCCGGGTAGAAGCCATGGCTTATTAGTAACCCGTCCCCATCAAGTCTTACTATACGCATCAGTCATATACATTGATTATAATAGTCATTGATTCATATCGTTATCAATCCCAGATTTAAGTCTGCACACTCCTCGCTCAGTTCATCTTGAGTAATGTCTGTGTGTAGGTTGCATCTAGTACCAAACATTTGGAATTGGTCAATCAGGCCCACCCAACCAGGCAAGCAGCCAAGGCGAGCACATGCTCATTCACCAGTAGCGTTTTAGCTGACCTTGAATCAGCTTTTACACATGTTGTGGCTTCCAGAAGAATAGATCAGCTTGCATTCTGCCCATTGCGTCCACACAATGTTCACTCCATTCTGGTCAGCTCAGCCACCACTGTTTTGCCAGCATCCAGATGATGCTCAGATCTTGACACTTCTTAGCGCCCACCAAGGCCACCCACCAGCTGAGTAGGCCCCGCCGGCTCCATCCCAGAACCATGTTTACCAACCCTTTGTAAATATTTACAGCAGATACATTGCAGCCACAATACAACCTTATCACAACAGCCTTGCATGTTACAACAAATGTCCAAACAGAAATAGAGCCAGACAATGTTTACATTCTTTCAGGAACAGCAATACATGTTATCATTGCAGGTGTATAAACAAAAGTTAACCTTGGCAGTGTCAGCAAGTAATCATATGCTATATTCACATTATTCAAATCACAACAGCTCCCATTTTGGGTTAATTAGTAATATGTTACATTTGGGTAAGACATAATCCACAATTTAATGATGTGAGTTACTGATTGCAATTATTGTCTCTCAAACTGCGCCAATTCTTCCACTCTTTTCACAAACCGTATTTTCTTCTGAGAAGATGAGTCTTCTTTAGTTTGAATGAAGATCCAACAGTCTTTTGTCCATGTGTTCTCGATAAATCCATTATTTTTCAATTGTCGCGCCCTTGTCAGCATTTCGTTTAGTGAGATTTTCATTGACATAGACATGTTTGCCTTTAAGCTTGTAGGTATCTCTCAGAAGAGCAATCTTTTTTTTCCTGTCAAAAAACCTGATCAGAACTGTCGGTGGTCGTGTCCCCCCAGTTGGAAGTGAAAAGCACATCTGAATGTGCCCTGGATCCACAATTAATCCCAAATCTCTGAGTCGAGTTGTCACTTGCTGTTCCACAGTCTCGTTCGCTGAAACTTGGTCAGAATCAACTGCACTTTTCTGTTCCAAATCATCCACTTTTTGTTCCAAGCTGACAATGCGTGGGTCTTTTTCTTGTGTCTCTTTCTTCAATTGCTGAATTTCTTGCAGAAGTGGCTCGATGCTCTTTTTCATTTCAAGTATTTCAGTGACCACTTTTTTTTAAATTTTGCAAGAGAAGATTTTATCTTCTCAATTTTGTCAGCTCTTTTTTTTGCCAGGCATATTGCAGCAATGTAGTTAAAAATCCCAATGTCAACAAAATAGAAGTCACGAGCATGTACAGCGTCCTTCCTTGACAGATGCGTCCTTGAGTCCTTGGTTGCTCCGTGAGCTGTTTCTTCTTCGGTACATTAAGGTAATTTAAAAAAAAGAAAGCTGTTTTTCTTCTTCGGTTGTTGCTTCAGGTCTTTCCAGTGAACTGCTCTGTTAAGCAATATCAGTGGCTTAGGCTGGAGGTGGCAAGCAAATTAGGTTGAGGTGGCCACCTCTGAATTTTGTACCCAGGAAAAACCCTGAATATGTTACATTAAGGAAAACGATTGTAGACGGGGACAGTGGAGTAGTACTTTCATTTAAATCTATTGGGGGATGAAACTGTTTCATGTGTATTTAGGATTGATCCAGCAACTTTAATAACACACTGTTTGTTTTTAAGCATTACTTTCAGTTTCATGGTGTCATAACCACCAACAAGTAAGAATATGGTCAAATTAAGTTACAGCAACTTTATTCTCTTATGATTCTTACAGCAAAAATACATACCGGTACATATATGGATTAAATACTCTGTGATGCAGAATCACCTGGTGTTCTTGTCTCTGCAATTAATGCGTGTTTGTTGTTTATCTTTGCAGATGGAACATTTCCAGAAAGATAATCTAGAGCGTTTGATCATAAAAGAATCTTAAGATGATAAGAATTATGATGTGTGTCACACGCCTTTTCTTTTGATAGTCTCATCAAAGCACAATTATGTGAACTGTACCGCCTTCGTTAGCTTTTTGAATGTATCAGATAAGGCTAAGAAGTATTATGGGCGTGCAAAAAAATATAGTGTGATGTGAACGTATGGGAGTATTTCGGCTTTGATCTACATCCAGATTTCTGTTTTCTTCCCTTCTTGATTTTCATACTGTTTATGTAACAAATGTTCATCCTAAAAAGTGGCAGTTGTAGTTTGAAAGCGAATAGGGGTCGTCGCCTTTTTCATATCTCTTTTTGCCACACTCTGAAACAGGAGAACAAATCCACTTTTGTGGTGAGAGTGACTTCTATAACGATGGAGGGGGAGGGCGGGGGCGAGAGTGAGAAAAAGCAAGCAAGGACTGAGTGAGAGTGAGTGAGTGATAGAGAGAATGAGAGAGAGAGAATGTGGTTGAGCTAGAGTGATGGAGATCTATTTTTAGCTTCAGTTGCCCGAAGAGGGAAAAGTCTGAAAGCACATCACATGTAATTTTGTGCTGTGGCACAGACAGGCTCCAAAACACATGAAGAAAAGACACATTAAAATGAATGTATAATGTGCCATAAAGGTCCTTTATAGTGTGGGTGGTAATTACCAAGGAAATGAAATACTCAGAATATCTGATGACCACGACTGATGATGAAATTAAGTCGATGTACGACTGTGAATCACGTGCATGTGTTTTAGGCCGTGTCTTCACCACTTTCACCAGTTCATTCAGAGCTTATCAAGCACAATTGTTGATAAGCATTTCTTGGATTTCTCTTCCATGTTACATTTATAACCCACAAGGAGGAAAGACCACAGTCAGAATCATTACTCAGTCTTGTCAGTAAATCATTCACTCGCAGCCATTTTCACTGAAGCAACCCCCTTCACACCCGGCCGGCTGCTTTACTAGATTTTGAATGATTATGCAAGGCCCAAAGAATATTGTGTTCTATTGTTATAAAAACATAGAACCTACCAAAAGAAAGATTACAGTCTCTTCTTACATCAGGAAAAAATATATATTTGTATCTGTTTCCGTTTTGCAGCAATTAGCATTAGAATATAGCTATGTTTCATCATTATTGACAAATCTATTTAGAAATGTGGGTAAAAGCGATTTTTTTCAACATGGCCCTTGTTGCTCTCTTTTGCTCTGCTGCCACTTGCTGGCCATTTGTGTAATAACTACGTAACGAGTATTGCCCGTCACCCTCAATTTTTTATTTTTTTTGCCTTTTAAAACATTTCCCCCTGGGGAATGTGTGTGTGTCCCTTGATGGATTAACCCTGTTTCCTCAAACCAAACCAAAAACTCTTTGAACTTCCCTCCAGCAAGGGACTGAATTTCGTTTTTACAACCCACAGGAAACACATACCTCAGCGCCTACCGAGATCTAAAAGCTTGTTCAGCAAGCAGACTAGTGATAGGACTGCTTATCAGTTCCCAGACCACTTTTATGGTCTGGTCTATCTACAGGAATCAGCTATGTGTTTTTTGGAAACAATGCCCCTCGGAAGATATACGGTACCACAGTGCTCTCCACCGGTTACTATCGGTATTATTCTCAAGAATACTGCCGCTGGTAATTAATCTAAAATCTACATAATTTGGGACATAAACGGACTCTGTGTACTTGACTGACATAAAGTGACTTCTGTTTATCTTTGTACAAACGTTGTATGTCGACCTCAAATTAATTATGTGTGTAACTTCTGCAGCCATCTAAGTTTAGCTAATTAGGAAGCTTAGCGGATTCAATAACTTAATGATCGCGCTAGTGTTTGAAATGCGCTCAGAATGATAAAGGAAGCATCTGGCTTGTCAATTCTGATTAAAATTCTTAATTGCTATCCCAAGAGCTTGGCCTTAGTCGAGCAAGCCTGCTTCTGGCGCACGGAAGTGGCGGGATTCTTTACCACCTGCCCCGCAAGCTTAAAAGCCAGCGCACTAGGAACCTCTTTTGCCCCTATCTCTTGACCCATGAACTTCTCCTGACCATCACGCGAGACGTGGTCGCCGAACAAGCTGGGAGCGACCACATGGCTTCTTTCTTCGAACCCCGGACTTGGAAACACACCGTACTCCCCAAAGCGCGTGTCACGCAAAGACTGCCTGGTTTCTGCTGAGAGCCGATCCACCTACCGTTAGCGAACCGGCTCCACGACAGCTGTTACGCACCAAGCCGCTGTGCGCATTGACACACGGACTTCCACTCCAGCCGTGCACCAGCGACGCCCCGCAGCACTCAAACCAACTGAACTGGGATTCACCCGCCTCAGACTTTGCTGCGGCCTCTCAGCCGTGCGCCCATCAAGATCAGCCAGAGACTGCGGTGCAGCATTCCAGCTGCGTGTGCGCCGACCGCCCTCGCCTCCAACTGAGTTTTCTACAACTAATGACGCTCGCCCAGTCCCTCTCTTTTCCGTGTACCTGAACCAGTCCGCAAGTGCGCCTTCATTGCAATCTGACCATACCACTGGCGTAACGCTTTGATCCAAATATAAAAGGATTGACAGGTCAAAACGCTTCCATTTCTTTAACGCTTCCATTTCTTTCCCCCATCCACCTTTTACATTACCTTTTTTATCTTAGCTCGTAAGGTAGCATGTTTGCTTTTTATCTTTTATTTGCATTTTAATTCCGTTTGACGAATGGATTAGGCTGTGACTGTCACTGATAAGTGTGTTTACTAAATAAATCTGTTGTCTAGAAATTCAATTTCCGCCGAATCATTTGTGTTTTCTGAGTGGATTAGTAATTCTCTTACTAAAGCAAAGAATTGCACAATTATCTATAGTAGCAACTTCAGATTATGAATTGATAATAGGATTTTCATCGTTTATTTTGCTCCTACAAACAAGCAAAGTCAATGTGGTGCCCCCAGAGGTTGCTGAGGAAATTACAACTCCCCTCAATAGCATCTAAATTTCTCGTTCGCCATTACGGCAACACAAATAATCGCTACAACTACCATTTCTTCAACCGTTCTTTGCAGTTGAGAGGCTGCATCAAAGCCTTTTGTATCCTCTAGCATAAAAAACAAACAAACATAAAAATACGTATAAATACGTCTTTGGGACACTAACATATTTACGTTTTTGGGAGCAAATGAGTTAAAGTGTATGCTCACTTTAAAATGGAACAATTGCTTGCTGCATGTTTAATATGATTGTTTCACTGATATATTATAATTTTAAAACATTTGACTTATTTCTGCTGTTGACAAGCATTGTTTATTTATAAAAAAAAATGATTGTTGTGTGAATTATTGAGATTTGAATTATTATTATTGTATTATTATTATATAATTTTCTTTATGTTTTCTTGTATTTTCTATAGCTTCGGACAACAACCAGAGATTCCAGGAGACATGTTTTGCCTTTGCATTAACGCCACAGCAAGTCCAGCAGATCAGCAGTTCAATGTAAGATGAAACGAAATGCCATTTTGTCCAAACCAGACTGAAATATTAAAAAAGTATTTATCAAGCTGCATGGATTATAACTGTTTTTGTTGTTGTTGTGCTTTTAGGGACATCTCGGGGACCAAATGTGATTTCTCAGTTCAAGTCCAATTGCGGTTTTGCCTGTCAGAGACAAGCTGTCCTCAGGAAGATCATTTTCCACCCAGTTTGTGTGTGAAAGTAAACGGCAAGCCATGTAACCTGCCGGTGAGAAACACTGATGAGTACAGAAGTGGCCAAATACCGTCCGTCTTTTACTTTAGTGATACACCGATACGTTTTAGTTTTTTTTCAGGGCGAATACTGATTATTAGTAGGCAAGGAGGCCGTTAACCGATATTCTTTTGCTGTAAAATAAAAAATATTGGCATCAAAATAAAAAAAATTAAGCATGTTTCTTAAAACAACTTCAACATTTTTTATTTTCATTTAAGCATACAGCAAATAGACAGCTTTGTTTTTAAATTCTAATAAAAAAGTAAATAATTTTCTATAGTAAAAAAAAAAATTAACATCTGAAATGTTAAAATTTCACTTATTTTCGTTTTAATTTTAACAATAGCAAAAAGCAACATCTCAAATAAAGTCAAGTGTAATTTAAATAAATACACATGAAACTTTCCATGAAATAAACCCACTTTTAAATTTATCTCCCAAGCTCGTATCTTTCTGTGCTTGCGAACATAGCACATTTTGTGTTTGCATCAGAGTTCGTCAAAGGGTTCAAAAGATGTTCACAAACAGTGAAAAATTGTCAGAACATGCTCAAAATGTCTTTGTGACAAGAAAACCTGTTTGTGCCAAGTAAAATCTGCCTGTGAACATCTTTGCAACCTTTTGAACAGTTTACGAACCCTGAAGATAACACAAAATTCACTAAGTTCACAAACATTCGCCGCTCCGCTTTATCGGCCTTCAGATTTGTGAAAATGGCCGATGCCAATATTCATCAAAATGTTAAATATCGGCACCGATAATCGCCCAGGTCGATAATTGGTCTATCCCTATTTTACTTTGTACTTGAATACATTACTTGTAATTCTTAACATGTTTATTTTTTTTATTCTTTATCACAGGGTTATCTTCCTCCAACCAAAAACGGTGTTGAGCCGAAGCGGCCCAGCCGACCCATCAACATTACCTCACTGGTCAGATTGTCCACTACAGTCCCTAATACCATTGTGGTGTCCTGGACTGCTGAGATTGGAAGGGTAAGAGACAAAGGGCCCGATTTACTAAGATTCCAACTAGCGGGCTCAAAAATGTGTATTCACTCATGCAGACTTGTGTGCACTGTTGGTCGCCATATTGCATGACATTTACTAATATAGTGATATAAAAAATAAAAAAAATAGTAGAGACTGCTGCATTTAAAAGAGGGTTTTGTGATTTAGCTAGCTATAATGATTATCTTCATGGAAAATTTGGGAGACAAATAAGTTTGAAGTTGAAGTAGGAAGTGTGGAAGACAAACAAACATATCACGCTTGAAATAAGCGGTTTCGCATCATAGTTTGCGATGTAAAATTGACATTTTCTGCTTTATCAAAACATGTTGAATAGCAAAAAATGAAAGCAGAGATGGGAAATCCAGGTGCAGAAAGTAAAAACCCTGCCACAGTTTGACTTTATCTACAGGTGCTTGTACTCAACCAGCAGGTAAACGAGGTCATTTCGAGAAGCACCTATGTCTAAAGCCAAATTCTGGCGGGGTTTTTACTTTCTTGACCTGGTTTTCCCATCTCTGACTGAGAGTCAACCGCCAATACGGTTCCTAAGCTGGACGCATGTGCGTGAAAGTGGAGCAATGCACCAGTTGGAGGTTGAGACTTGAGTAGCGACTTACGCCGCGCTAGCTAGCAACAATTTGGCTGGCTACTCATGCAGATAAGCACGTTGTGGACTTGCTCCTCTTACTATGCACACACAGTAGCACAAGCACAGACACACACTCAGCGTGGTTGGACAATATCATTGCGGTCTGTGAGTACCAAAACTTTTTAGTTTGTGGAGAAAGAGGAGCAAGGATGTTGGTGTATCTGGTGTTGAAATGTCAACCAAGATAGCATTTAGCGGCCAAAAGACATAACACAACCACCGGCCACCAAATTGACTAGTGATGTTCGCACTTTCTTTTTGCATCGGATGCCGCTCCTCTTCTCTGCTCGAAGCCGACCCGGTCTGAACTTGACAGTAATAGTCGCCTCCAAACCATGCTAATTGTTAAGCTAACCCGTGAGTGGCACAGCTAGTGCGTTTAACACCGGAATTAAGTGCATGGGTGATCGAGTACACTTAACACTTTGTTGAAGCAAAGCGTATCCAACTTTGAAGCGCAAAATAGCAAGCACATTAATAAATGTGTGGACTGTGGAGAAAAAAAGTCTACTCGCTAAACTAAACTGGAAATTAATTACTCTATGATTCGTCAGCCAGGAGTGGCCTATTTAGATCAAAAGTATAGTATAAAATATTTGCAATATCAGTCATGTTGTTTGCTTGTAGAGTCCTGAGTTTTGATTTGGACTTTTGAGGTCTGCACAATAAATGTTCTTAATACAATTGTATTAGAGCTGTTTATTTTTTTAAATTTATTTATTTTATTTTTATTTTTTAATCTATTTAGCTTTGCATCTAGACAAGAAAATACAATTTGCTGCTATACACAATGTGAATTTGAGAAGTAAAAAATTATGAAAACAACTCAAATTTTTATTGTTTAATAAAACCCTTGCTTTAGATATTTGGCCTTAACCTGCAAAAAAAAAAGTAGAATGTTGCTCCTCAAATGAAGTAATGGATTCGCAAAACTGCTCCGCAAAGGGCAAAAAAAATATGTTGAGCCTTCTATTACTGAATTACATAGAAGATATTTATTGCTCCAGAAGTTTTGGGGAGAGCAGCTGCTGCATAAAAGCCATTTTTCTCATCCCAGGTGTCCATCCTGCGTAACATTGTCCCCCCCCCAAAAAAAAACAATCATTAACTGGATAAATAACATTTAGTGTCAAAGTAACAACTTGATTCTGAATAAGATGCTTTTCTGTGGTAGCAAGGTAACAGTTCAGAGCCACGCTGTGCCCATGATGTGTGCCTGCCGCGGCTGCCAATGCTGAACGAATGATTGACACCTTGTAAGCTACGGCTTCTGTCTCTGATTGGTTGTCTATTTTTTTATTTATCAGGTGGTGTTGATTCTTGTAAATCAAATTAGAGCCACAAGATGTGGTCAGAGACAGCTGATTTTTTCCCACTGATAGTAGTTATTTATGGTCATCTACCAAATCTTGACTGCTTTAATAAATTTGAAAAAAAAAACACGTTTTTTTTTTTGGGGTTAAATCTCGGTTTTTATGTGCTTTATAAAATAATTGAATGGTTTGGAACATTATGTGAAGTGAAACATTTTGAAATTTTGGTAGATATTTAAGCAATATGCCTTAAAAAGAATCCCAACTGTCATGACAAGTTTGCTCTATATTATTTATTTGGTTGTTAAGAACATAACTATGAGATTCATTTTTCAAAAATCATTTCCAGTTTAATACATTTTGTAGAAACTATTTGGCCGCCATTGTTATTTACGTCGCAACGCATTCAGTGCATAATGATGTAGAAAGGCGGCACGCTCTCTGCCAAGCAAAGTGAAACTTCTATAAAGAAAGAAAGGTAAGACTCGTAGCGTTCCTAAAGGGACGATCAAAACTCTTGAATGCGTCTGGTGAATGACGAGAGCACATCATGCGAGAGGGTGACTCTCTCGATCGCATGTTGTTTCTTTAGGAACGCTACGAGGCTTAACTTGCTTTGTTTATCGACGTTTCGCCATTCTACGTCACTACGCACGGAATACATTGCAACGTAAATAACAATGGCGCGGCGTACGTCCAAGTAAAATTTCTACAAAATGTATTAAACTGGAAATTATTTTTGAAAAATGAATCTCATAGTTATGTTCGTAACAACCAAATAAATAAAATAGAGCAAACTTGTCATGACAGTCGGGATTCCTTTTAAGTAAACGTACCTGCGTACGTAGCCGGTCACTTCAAATGATGTGGTGAGCCAGATCTGACCACCGGGCTTGAGTTTGACACCTGTGCTGTTGGTCATTCTGAAGCTACAAAATCGCAGTGCTGAACAGACGATGATGTTGCACATTCATTTGTTTAAATGGATGTTCAAACTTGTTAATGTGAGTATAAAAGAGCTTTTCTTCCCATCGCCTCTCTTATTTTGCCTGCGCCTACTCGCCGTGGTCACACACAGTGGTGCCGTTCGCACCTGCCTTTCAAATGCGCTATTTAAAGACACAAAATGAGCTGTTGCAATTCCTCTTAAGTTTGATACATAACATTGCATGTGTTACATTCATCTATTTGCATACAGTACACCGGCACTCCTTAGAATGCCAGAAATTACCCATGCAGCAATTTAGCACGTTAGACAGATGCAATTCTGGGTTCCCGGTTTGTAGATGAGCTTCTACATCTGTTTGGATGAGCAATCAATTTTGTACACACAAAACGTTTTTGTAATTCCATCTAAAAACAATAGATGGCGGTATCATCCTTTTCACAAGGCTCAAAAGTACAAGCGGGTGTCCATTTGCTACTCATTCATTTCTCCGTTTGTTGGTTTTCTCACCTCCACAGAATTACTCTATGGCAGTGTACTTAGTGAAGCAGCAGTCATCCACAGTGCTTTTACAGAGGCTTCGGGCTAAAGGCATACGGAATCCTGACCACTCCAGAGCACTCAGTAAGGATTCTCTCAACCTCTTTGTGTTAAGGTCCATTTACGGTGTACCAATTTGTAGCTACCCAGAAAGTTTCTGCTCTCTGCCAGTTCAGTGACAAGTTTCTGTTGTCAGTATTTTAAGTTTTAGCTTTGAGTTTTCACATTAACAACAATAAAAAAAATTTTTTAAAAGTCCTAAAGACTCACAGCTTTGTCCATAGCTAACTACTGTGAAACATGGAGAAGGTTCAGTTTTGGGGATGCGTTACATAAGATGTCTTGAATCTGTGCAGTACATAATGTAACATCAAGACATTCTGAAGTGT
Source organism: Vanacampus margaritifer (assembly GCF_051991255.1). Classification (NCBI taxonomy): domain Eukaryota; kingdom Metazoa; phylum Chordata; class Actinopteri; order Syngnathiformes; family Syngnathidae; genus Vanacampus; species Vanacampus margaritifer. The sequence continues at coordinate 8,878,127 of NC_135435.1, forward strand.
CAGAAATAGGGCTGTTAGATTATGAAGAAAATATTAATCACGATTATTTTGGTGATAATTGAAATCACGATTATTTTTTGGTACAAAGCAAGAAAATGTTCAAGCGTAAAAAATATTAAGACAAATACAATTCTTTGAAACACTATATGCAAGTTCCTTTTGGATGACACAAAATATATTAAATTGGTTATTTTAACATTTAAAAAAAGATGCAAATGTATACATTTAAACAACTCAAATTTTGGAAGAATAATCTTTTCTTTTTTTACAGTTATGCTGATTTTGTAATTGTGGAGTGTAATGATTGAAATTGTAATTGAATTTCGATTAATTGCACAGCCCTAGTCGGAAAGCTTGATTTCTTTGAGATCACAGGTCCTCCAAAAGGATAAAGACCCAAACACACAGCTAAAAATACCCAAAGATGGGTAAGAAGCATCAAGATATTCTATCTTATTTTAAATCCTATTTAATATTTGCAAAAGCATCTGAACCTGAGATAGCTGGAACAGTTTACTCATGAGGAGGCCAAGATACCTGGTGATAGATACCTGTTTGCGCTAAGGCCCTCAAAGGGTTGTGTAAAAATATATGAAATTATGGGTACCATCCTTTTTATGCAGACCCGCTTTTTTTTTTTTTTTTAGCTTGTTTCTAAACTCATTCACTGCCATTGACGGCTATTGACGTAAAAAAATCATTTGAACTATTTCTATTAGTTAATTTTTTTTCCCACTTTTGTTAACAAAAGCATAAAAACCTAGAATTTTTTTATTGTACATTTAGAACAGATATAAAATTTATGATTAACCGTGAGTTAACTATTAGTCATGCGATTAATTACAATTAAAAATTGTAATCGCCTGACGCGATTAAAGAAAAGATTAAAAATTAGTAGCGTCAGGCAATTACATTTTTTAATCATAATTAATTGCATGACTTCACGAGTTAACTCACGATTAATCACCAATTTTATATCTGTTCTAAATGTACAATAAAAAATTCTAGGTTTTCATACTCTTGTTAAAAAAAAGGAAGAAAAAAAACTAATAGAAATAGTTAAAATGAATATTTGACATCTATAACCGTCAATGGCAGTGAATGAGTTAAATAATATTTTTGGACCACAAAGGCAAATGTATTTTTACTGTATTTTTATCACTTTCAAGTTAATTTCCTTATTATAAGGTAAGGATATATGTATGTATTTTTACAGCACAGTACGGCAGGTAAGATAAGAGGAGGGTGCGAAATGACTATAGTCTGAAAAATGTACGCAATTAAATTGACAACAATCTGACTGCTCTTCATGTTTTATTACATTGGTATTTATCATGTTTCCCGTTTGCCTGCAGTCAAAGAGAAGCTAACAGCAGACCCCGACAGTGAAATAGCCACAACGAGCCTTCGTGTGTCTTTGCTCTGCCCGGTAAGCATGCGTCTTTCATTTCAAGGCAATCTACAGATATTCTGGAGCATTAAGACTTATTACCAAAATGAAAGAGCTGTATACGTTCATTCCATTACCTTTCGCCTGTCACAGTCTCTTCTCAACCCCTACTGTGCACCTTTTCCACATGCTTGGCATGTTTTTGTCATTTATGGCACCCATATAGAGTGCCTTGCGTCCCTGCTGAGGGGAGTGACCTCTTTATGGCCTTAAGACATATTCATGCATCCTGTGCAGCTCGGAAAGATGCGGCTGATGATTCCATGCCGGGCGCTCACGTGCTCCCACCTGCAGTGCTTTGACGCCACACTGTATATTCAAATGAATGAAAAGAAGCCCACCTGGGTTTGCCCTGTGTGTGACAAGAAGGCCCCGTATGAACTCCTCATCATTGACGGGTAAATCGCGCTACTTCTATCTTCTCATCCAGTAGTAGAGCGATGCAAAATTTATTAATGGTCTATTTCATTTGCATATATTTTAGTGGAGCGTCTTAATTATCCTGGAAAGTCTTCAATCTCTGAATCTTAGAATATACTGTACATTACAGCAGTACTTTCAAGTAGTTTTTTGTCAAGTCCTCCGTGTTACAGATGAGCTGTAATGTGAAATGTTTGCACACTGTGGCAGCGGAGCTGTTATTTTTCTGTTGGCTGATGTGCTTCTCACTGTTAAATCACTCAGGCTTTTTGTGGAGATCCTGAACAGCTGCATGGATTGTGATGAGATCCAGTTCAAGGAAGATGGCAACTGGGCCCCCATGAGGACAAAAAAGGAATTGCAAGAAGTCTCCTGTGCTATTTTAAACAGCAGCCTGAATGGTAAGAAATGAAAGGTGGTAGGATGTAGTAAGCAGCCGATACGAGCTACTAATAAAGTTATTCAATGAGTGAATATTATAATATACGAATATAGGAATAAGATTGCAGAATAATAAATTGATTATCACTCGGTAGTAGGTACAGGTTTGGTCCCTGAAATGTCAGAAAATAGGGTAAAATGTTGGTCATTGTTCTCCAAAGTCAAAGCTATGAAAGAGGATCTCAATTCTGACTTTAAAGTGAGAATTCTGACTTTAATATCAGAATTCTCACTTTATCACTTTAATCTCAGAATTCTGACGTTAAAGTGAGAATTCAGATTTTGTGACGTAGAGCTGTAAATTGTGGGGGGAAGTCAGAAAGTCAGAATTCTGAGCATAAAGTCAGAATTCTCACTTTAACGTCAGAATTCTGCCAACCTTTTTTTTCTCACTTCGCTGGCCCTAATCCTCCTCCTCCATAAAAAGCAGATGTTTGCAAATCTTAATTTGATTAAATGATAATCAGTCTGCTTTGGTGAAAAACGACAGAAACCATAGAATGCTTCCTGAAATCATGGGATTTTGACAATTTTAACATCAACAGTGGCAATTGCTGATTAATTTGATGATGGATTCATTGTGGATCAATCAGTTAATTTTGCCACTCCTGCTGTCACTGCCGCTCTCCAGGTCCGTGTCCGACGTCTGCGAGTTCAGATCAACAGAGCTCCTTGTCGGCCAACCACAGCAGCAGCAGTGACGGCAGCAGCACCAAGAAAATGGCGGTGATCGACTTGACGTTAGACAGCTCCTCAGAAGACGAAGAGCAGGACTCTCCGCCGCCGCCGCCGCCTGTACCTTCATTGCCTCCTCCCGCCAAACGATCCTGTCCATCCATTTCCCCGCCATCGCCGCCCGTCCTCAACAAAGGGTCAGTTAGACACCGTTGCGATTTTGTCTGCTTTCGTAGTTTAGAAATCATCTAATGTGGAAATGGTTCACCCGGGAAGTGAAGCATGTCGACAATAAATGATTCAAGAGGTTTTTGCTTGAATGCACGAATAGGTTTTTACCATTTTGCTTGAACAGCCACATAAAAGGTTGAGCATGTAACATTTGTACTTCAAATCCCTTACTAGGGACTTTTCCGGAAGAAATAGACATTGAAAACTATCATTTAGTAGTTTTTGATTTATTGTACCTGTGTAGTGAGGATCAGAACTGGATAAAATGAACTTGCTTTGGTGCATCTAGGATTTAAGTTGTTTTTTTAATGTTGACTGCGCCCTGTGGATTCTCACAAAAATGCAATGGGAATGACCCATATTATGTCAACCATATGACATTGTTCGCAGGTCTCTTTTTTTGTCTCTGTGGAAGTGCAAGAACACTTTGACTTCACTGATAAATGAAACATCAAATAAATGTGTGACCACGTCCCCATCTGCCATCAGGGTGTTGAACCTGCACCATCAGGCCTCCCCTGTGAGTCGTGCTCCCAGCATGCCAGCTGTGGACACGGGCTACATGCCGCCTGTCCCGCCACTCATCCAGGACTACAGACCCTACTACCACACCAACAATGACCTTCCAGGTAATCACTAAGACAAAGTGTGCACGTCTCGTGATTTTTAACATCTTTTTTTTTTTGACAGTGCAAAATCATTGTGTGAGCATTACTAAGTAGTACATTACTGTCAAATATGCACATTTTGGTGGCATTCGGCCCAATGAACCCCGTGAATAACCTTAAACAATATGTCCGTCCCTCTGCCACCAGCCTTGGCGTCATTGTTGACTGATTTTAAATGTAATAAGCAGGCTCAGCTCATCATAGCTCAGTTTACTGACCAAACCCAGAAAGCAGGTGAGCCATGATTGGTCGTTACCTACTTCCTCAGCACCGGTGATGTCGTCTTCAGCCGACAGCAAGTGAAAAAAACAAATTTTTTAAAGGTATTAATTGTGCATGAAAATAGGGTCCTCTCTGTGGTTGGCTTCTAAGCTGTGGAACAATCTGCCTCTCCACATTCGAACTGCTCTCACAGTGGATTGTTTTAAGTCTTGTCTTAAGACCCACTTTTATTCCTTGGCTTTTAGTTCAGCGTGAATTGTGTGGTCCTAGGGAATTTTCATGTTTTTTATAAAATTATTATATATTAAAAAAAAAAAAGTTTTTAAATTATTTGTAATGTATTTATTTTTTATTTTACTTATTGTATTTCAGATTTTATTGACAGTTTTTTTTTAAATTTATATTTATATATATTTATTTTTATATTTATTTATTTTTATAGATTTTATGTATATGATAGTGTGCGGATCTCAATGGGCAGCTTTAAACGCTTGTTTATAAAATGTGCTATAGGAATAAAGTGGATTGCATTGGATTTTTGAAGGACAAATCAAACGCGTTGCTTTCCACAAAAGTAGTCAGATTACAGCTACTTATCACAAAGCGTTACTTGCTTCTACGTGCAAGTGACATCAATATTTGAGAAGATAGCGTCTGTTACTACGTCAAACAGTTGCTATTAGCCACCATGTAGAATTTACAGGGATAAATAAAATAAACATCACACGCATCTCAGCAAGGGCGCCTCCCTCATGCACGTATTTGAATGTAAAACTAAATAATGAATAATACAATACAGAAGGACACTTGATTTCTAACACAATAACACTCACTAAAGTCACTGAACAAATAACCATATAGAATACGGAAAAAAGAGAAACTGCGGTATTAAACATAGTAAAATGCATTGTGGGAGTATTTCTGTCTGAGGGAATGATATCATTTTCAGCGCATGTACAACTCGCTTGCGTCGTCATAAACAGCAAGATGAAGGAGAGAGGGATTTGCATTTTCAAGTAAAATCACTATTTGCAGTTTGTGTTGGCTAAAAACAAAAATATTAAGTTCTGCTGTTGACAGAGGGCCATCTAACTTCAAAGCCACTAAGTTACTTTTTGAAGCAAGTAATCAGTGAAGTAACTAAGGTAGGGGCTGGACGGTTCTGAAAAAAATAATAATTAGGATGATTTTAGATTGAGATTGAAATCACAATTATTAAAGCGATTATTCAATCATTTCAAAACTTAGTTTATTATTATTATGTTATGTTCCTTCCTTAAATCCTTGACAATGCAACAAAAAATTCAACTTGAAAGGACAACAAGAAAATAAATTTGTAAGTAGTCGAATAAAAATATAGTTGTGTGACCACTGCCTTATAAGCCCAAGAGGGGGACAAGGAGTATGTTTCTGAGAGACAACGTGGGACACAGCTCCATTATCCATTTCTTGCACATACCTATTTACACATATATTAACAATACCCTAATCCCCTAAACATAGGCTTCCCGTCGTGCTCATAAATTACATACCCTGGCAGAAATTATGATTTCTATGCTATTTTTCAGCAAATATAAACGATAACACAAAACCTTTTCTTTTACTCATGGTTGGTGCTTGGGTCAAGCCATTTAGTACTCGTTTTACAACATAATGACAGGAGAAACTACAAAAACAACCCTGATCAAGAGTTTACATACCTTTGAGATTATACCCATGCACACAAATGGGTTTGAATGGCTACTAAAGTGAACCATCCACACCTGTGATCTGTATGCTTAATCAGTGAGTGTATAAAGCTTCAGTGAGTTTCTCGGGTCCTGACAGACCTTTGCACTGACATCTCTGGACTCTGAGTCATGGGGAAAGCAAAATAATTGTCAAAAGATCTGCGAGAAAATGTAATTGAACTGTATAAAACAGGAAAGGCGTATAAGGTATCCAAGGAAATGAGAATGCCAATCAGCAGTGTTCAAACTCTAACGACGAAGTGGAAAATGAGAGATTTTGCTGAAATCAAGCCACGATCAGGTGGACCAACACATTTTTTTCCACAACAGCCAGGAAAATTGCTCGAGATGCAAAGAAAAACAGACAAGAAAATTTAACCTTTTGGACTCAACCATAAACAATTGGGGAGGAGTCAACAAGGCCTATGATGAAAGGGCACCATTCCTACTGTGCAACATGGAGGTGGATCGCTGATGTTTTGGGGATGTGTGAGCTACAAAGGCATGGGAAAGATGAATGCAGCACGTTATCAAAAAATACTGAAGGAAAACTTGCACTCCACATCAGCCCCGGAAGCGGCGTATGGGACGTACCGGTACTTGGTTTTTCCAACATGATAATGATCCAAAACAAAAAGCCAAATCGATCTGTCATTAGCTACAGCAGAATAAAGTGAAGGTTCTAGAGTGGCCATCTCAATCTCTGGATAGATGGATGCTTTAATCTGCCAAATGTTTGCCTTGCCAACGTCTCTCCTACTTCCTTTTCAGATTTGAACTTCTTCTCTTTCCTGCAAGGTGACAATCATCAGGTATGTGTCACAGTACAACAGTTGGCATTACTTTTAGGGATTGTTTGTAATTGTTTGCGCTCATGAAGTCATGTTATGAAAGCTCACTCCTATGTACTCTTAGGCCAAATGCGCTGGAACTAAACAAACTAATTACAGTAAAGCAAGCTAGTAAACCTTACGCACATACCGACATTATTATTGTAAAAAATGCAGACAGTAACATTTTGAAACACCATCTACTGTATGTAATTATACACAGTAAATTCTGTAGAGTAAATTTGACTCTATTTAGAGTGGGACCAAATAGACTCAGTTTTATAGTAATATTTACACTTGGAAGACAGTAAAATAAAGAATTGGGGAAAAAGATAAATAAAAGCCACTCAAGGGTTGAGGAACGAACTCACGACCTTCAGCTTGGGAGACAGCCGATCTACTCCCTGAGCCACGCAGCTCCTGCTGTGTGTTGGTATATCACTCGTGTCAGATGGAATCTTCTTAACTCCAAGAAACCAAAAACAATGTTTTTGGTCTCCTCCTGCAAACAGTAGGAGGGTCATAGCTCACGTTGTAGTGTGGCAGTCTCCCAAGCTGAAGGTTGTGAGTTCTTTCCTCAACCCTCTCTTCCAAATGTAAATATTAGCCTACTCTAAAACTGAGTCTATTTGGTCCCACTCTAAATAGGGTCAAATTTACTCTACAGAATTTACTGTGTAGTGAAGCACAAACAGCACGCTGTGATTGACAAGGAAATAGCTGATTGCCTTGGAAACTGCTATAGGAAAAGAATGCAGAGATGAAAGGGGAGTCTGGGGAGAAAACCATTGCATGACGATAAAGAGCCATTTTTAATTTGCCAGCTTTCCCGATGGTGAGTACATGTCCTTTCCAAGTGTCACCAGGATGCATGGCGAAATATTTGAGAGGCAGCTGGCAATAATAGCCTGCATCATTTTCAGTGGGAGTTAGTGCTGTCACGATTGAGATATTTTAAAATCAATTATCCTATCGAGTATTCCACCGATTAATCGAGTAATCCCCTCCGTCCACCAAAAAAGGGGGGGGAAATGACTTGGTGGGGGGGGGGGGCAGATTACGTCAACCCTAGTGGATTTACAAAAAAAATTACAAAGGATTTTTAAAAAACTAAAATTACAAAATAAATAAAACAAATAAATCCACTAAGGTTGGACGATCGATCGGTGCACCCCTACTACATATGCATTATTAAAGGGACAGTAATGTGAAAAATCAACTTTTTGGGGTGCTTTTAGCCATGCTTAAATGCTAATTTCTCAACGAAAACATCAACAAAGTGGTGTTTTCCTCCATTTATCCTGCTCTCCAAGCACCAGCCCCTCCCAACCCCAGAAAACGAACAGTTGCTCACTCTATGATGTCATGAAGTGTGGCCCCACCCCCGCACCGCCTCTGCGGACTGAACGCACGCCCACTTTCCCTGAGACCTCCAATTAGCCTTTATGAATAAACAATCTGTCCAAATGAATTCAAAGCAATCAATTATCCTTCACATTTGCAATGCCAATTGGCCGTCTTAAATTCCCAGAAAGGTTCCGGTGGCTGATACTTGTGGAAACTACAAGTGAAATGTTTGCGCTGTTGAACCTAACTGGGGGAATGTAGTGGTTAGCGCGCTCACCCTGTAAGCAGAAGGTCTCAGGTTTGCGTCCCACACAGGGTTTTTTTTCTCTTCTCCCCTACTCCTCCACTACGATTTATTGCGGCAAAGGAGACGTTAAAGAAGACGCGGTTGTACTGCAAGGGCTGGCCGGACTTGCGTGGCCACTCAGAGGAGTGTTTGAACGCAGTGCTCCAGAGTTTTGTAGGCGGGGCATGCAGCAGCCATCTTAGGACAAGAGGGAAGCGCCAATCACTCGGGAAGAGGCAGGGTTTTACTGAACGGGGCGTTTTACTTCCGCGTTAGAAAAATAGCCAGCAAAATACTTAATATTTCATTTAAAAATGACATCGCCATGGTGTCAAATGTAAGATGAAATCATTATATGCCTATAGGTAACTGTGGAAGAGCTTAAAATATGGCAATACATTCCCTTTAAACACCAACAAAATTAGCCTATTCTAAGCAGTTAGCAATTGCGGTTAGCATTAGCGCGCTAGCGATTACCACTTAGGGTAAACAAACACTAACTACCATTTAATTCACACATACATCATTATATCTACATTACATATATAATAGTGTCTTAAAAGTCACTTACAGATGGCGCTTCAACAATAATCTGTTGGTAAACGAGTGGAGCTGATTGTGTTAGCTACAATAACTTCCTGTTCCTGTCTTCTATGAGAACTTTCAGTGCATGAGTGCCCTCTACTGGTTAAGTGATGAACACCTAAAACCGTGTGGCAGGTTGTTTTGGAATAATAATTACAGCCCAAGGGTTTTTTAGGACGTACAGAACTTCCTTTCTTGTGTTTTGGGGAAGATCAATATGCTATATTGTCTTGAATAAAAACCCACTGAGTAATAAATGTGTGCGCATTTTTTAAGCAGACAAATAACATCCGCCATTTGACCACTCGATGGTGCACTAACAGAGGAAATCCAAATCAGATCAAAGTCACCAGTGCAATAATGCGTGCGTCTGCAAAAAAAAAAACTCAGTATAACATGGATGGCCCAAATATGGTCCCGGCAGAAAATATAAGTCGACCGATTTTTGAAATCTACTTATCCGCCTTTTTTCCCCCCAGCCCCAGTGGTAGTGTTACTCTCCATAACGCTTGGCATTTTAAACACAGGTACTCTTATATATCACATTATATTGATTAAAAAACAATCTATGCTATCATATGGCATTCAACTTTTGGAATCACAGCCAAAGTTATAGTTTTGTTATACTGAACTTTGCCAGTGAAGTATGTGTGGCTCATCAACAGTCTAGGTCAGGGGTGCTCAAGTTCGGTCCTCGAGAGCCAACCACCCCCCCCCCTCCCCCCACTAACACACCTTACCTCATTATCAGGCTTCTGCAAAGCTTGCTGATTAGCTGATCATTAGATTCAGCTGTGCTGCAGCAGGGAAACATGGAAAACAGGCTCGATAGGGGCTCTCGATGGACCAAACTTGAGCACCCCTGCTCTACGTAAAAGGAGCACACGTTTTTACATTCACTTTTTAATCAACACAATCTATGTCATTTAATCTTAATACACTGCCCACGACTGAATTGCTTAGAAGATGCAATTTGAGAGTTGACCAGGCTGCCAAGCAACGCGATGTGCGTGACGCACGCATATCAAACACACTCACAGCCCATTATTATGATGATGTATTGTTTGTGATTGGCCCCTTGAAAAAAAAGTTACTTGGCGCTGATCTTTTTTTCCCACCAATTTATACCACCCACCGTCAGCGGCTGTGCAATAACTCAAAACTTGTACTGTGTGTGTTATGGGTGTGAATTGCCTAGAACCTGGTGATTCAATTCGTATCACGATTCATAGGTCACGATTCGATTCGATTAATCCTGATACGAATCTATAAATTGATTGTTGCGGTTTTTTTTTTTACTCAAATTTAGAAAATATTAATCAGTAAACTTGTACATGTACACTGTGAGATTTGTATGAAAATGTATTTATTTGAAAATTCAGGCTTATAACTGAGCCACTGCATTTACCAAACAGGTTGCAGTATGTTTCATGTTTGAACAGCACTGAAATCAAATATTAAGGCTTAATGTTCCATTAATAGAACATTCTTCCATGCTTATGTGTCAATCCTAACCTATCCTAAGAAAGACGTTTTGTTGTATATTCCCATGAAAAATTGATGCTTAAAAATCGATTCGGCCGCATATTGAATTGATACGAGAATTGCGCGCTGTAATATCGCGATATATTGCCAAATCGATTTCTTCTAGCATCCCTAGTGTGTGTACTGTGTTCACCTTCAAGAATTGTTAGACCGAGGTCACCGACCTTGAACTAAGAAGTACTGATAATGAGAAGGGCTACCAGTTTCATACACACTTTTTAAATAAATAATTTGCTCAAATTACTTTTAATAATGTTATTCAGTAGGGAAAACATTTTTTTTAGACTGATGCCAGTACGAGTACTCAACTCTTTAGTAGTTACCAATACTGATACCAAGTACCAATACCACTAGTACTTTTGATACATAAAATTTCCACCAAAAACAAGCAATTATAGATAATTTTCTATACATCCCAATATAGCATTTTTCCTAAAGTTCCATGAAATTAATGGCAATTTTGTATTTTAATTTCTATTTCCTGATTATAAAACGATCACAAGAGGGCAGCCGATACTGGCATTGAGTGATTGACATCATGAGTACAGATATCTTCAAAAGTTTGTGAACCCTGTCGGCATGGTCAGATTTTTGTATAAAATATTAACATAAGCTTATTAAATGTTTAGTCATACCCCAATCTACAATGCTGACATTGAAAATAATGGACTTGAACAAAAAGAATGATAATACTGTCATTCATTCTTGAGCAAAATTTGTTGATTTAAGAAAAAAGTCATGGGTGCAAAAGCATGTGAAGCTCTCACTTAATCGGACATTAAACTTGCTTTTGCAATGAGAACTCCAAACACTTTCTTTAGTGACTTATCCGCCTTTCACATCTACTTTGGGGTAATTATGGGACTGCTGAAAGCAGCAGCACATATTACTCTCCACCCTAGAAAATCCCCAGATTTTTCCGCAAAAATGCGGCCCGTACCGTAGATTGCACCGGGACAAATGAGGTATCAAACGATGCGGCTCGATCTGACTCGGTGCGGCATTACTTTTGTAGGAATTCCGAGTTACCATGGCGACGCAATTCCCAAAAAACTCCCATAGGAAATGAATGGAGAAAGGGGGAACAAATTACAGATCAAGCACCTTTTTCCAAGAGCGCATACGTTATCCGACCGATATGAATTTTAGCTCATTTTGTAGCAATTTTTCCCATCTTTAGCTCAGTGTCGAAATTTATTTTAAGGAATGAAAGCTCTCCCCCCTGTGCGGGTTCAAAGACAGTGAGTGAAATAGCCTTCTATTACACTCTATGGAGCAATTAGGCTTTGAGTGGCGGGAACCAAAAAAATATATTTCCAAAAGTTTCACTTCAACTCGTCACCATGGCCACAATCTTTGCTCACTAGACATCAAATTCTCACATTTTGTAGTGACAAGTCTCTTCTTTCAGACAAACTAACTATTATATAATTATTTGGCTAAGGTGTCATTTAGTACCTTTATTTTCACTTTAAGCGAGGAGAAGTCGGACTAACTCGCCTATCTTTTCCATGTTAAATTCGCCTCCTTTTTCCTCTTCATTTTGGATAAATCCTAAGTTTTCAACCGGCTCTCATTTAGTCATTTTTCATCCGATTAAAAAAGTGAGAACATGCTCGCGTTCCCCAAACCCTTGCCGTTCTAACGAGCCATTTCTTCTGCATCTTGAACCGTTAAGTCATGAGAGGCTTTTGTTCGAGGTGTGCGTCTCTCATACAATATCAATGGAATGTGGGTGCGTGACGTCTCCAAGTCAAATGTGTGCGCGAATTTGCATTTTTCTTAAAGGGACAGTAAGATACTTTTAGTTGATGTTGATTATGGTAAACTTCCACATTTCTTGACCGATTCCAGTCGTTTAAATTTTAAACTGTTCAGCTCATTTACAAGAGTCAGCAGTTCCATTCAAAATTTCCGCGGGAATTTTTCTAGTTCTTGCTACTCTTCCTTGCAAAATGCAGCCAGTTGAGAGAGGTTGGCTTCTCCCCATTTGTGAGTTAACTTATATATAACACTGAATATTCCAAGCTTATATAAATATATAATATACATATTATATCTATATGAATGTATATACACATCCGTTATAATCTCGCTCCTATGGACATAGCACAAAAAAACATAAACCTCCATATATACAGTAAATAATATTTTTTTTTTAATCTAACTTTTACTATTTTATTCATACCTACATCTCAGTCCCAGCTAACACATTTCCTCTTCTCTATACCTGTTTCGAAGTGACTTCATATACGTCTTTTTAACAGATGTATGTTTGTACTCCAAACTGTCACCCCACACCTCGATATGCATGTGCTTTTCATTGTTTTTCTTGAAAAAAAAAAAAAATACCAAGTAGCAGGCTACCACCAATTAGCAGTATTCGCTCATCCCACGTGTCGCTTCGCAACTCTCAATGCTAACATTAGCTAGCATGTCAGTAGCATCTTTTATTGTATGCTCGCATTAAGCTACAGGGGGTTTCTTGAGGCTGTTATTTTAAAAGACACAACATGTTATTCTTATGTTTGATATTAAACGTGAAGTGGGAGTGGGTAAACAGCTTTAAGTCACCAATGCAGCGTTCGTATCTCACGTGTATAAAAACTTTTTCAATATTTAAAAAATAAGGCTAACTCATTTCTACTGTATACTCTATGCGTCATCAATCTATAGATTATATGAGTTTGTCTAACCAGATGCACCTGTGAAGTCCAGTAGTAATTATTGCTGATTATTTGGTGTTAAATGTATGAAGGAATTGACTTGCATCTTTTCCATCAGCATTACAACATGGTGATGGCAGCAGCGGCGGCCGCCTCTGCCTCAGACGACCACGAGCTTCTGCTCAACCGCTTCCTGCCATACAGTTCCTCCACCTCCTCCACATCTTTACTGTCGCCGCCGACCAACGGGGCCGGCGGCTCCGGCGGCAGCAGCGGCGGCAGTCTGGTGTCGTCCGGCGGCCTCCGGGACGCTCACTCTTTATCGTCGCACTCACATGGCGGCGTGCTGGCCGGCCGGGGCGGCACGGAAGCGGCGGTGGCAGCTATTTACGGAGGAATTCCGGACGTGATATCGTTGGATTGACTCGCAAAGAGTCCGGCTGGGATCCAACCATGAATTTAACTGCAGGGTAGAGAAGTGACTCGCAAACTAGACTCGAATCCTTCGACTCGTCGGCGTGTAAGAGGAGCACCGGGAGGAAACCGTGGTGAAGGTCAGTTGAGCACTTTGACTCTTTGAGTGGCTCACATTGTGGCTCGACTGCTCCCAACTTGGCACAAACAGCAATTGCTCTTTTTTTTTTTTATGAACACAAAGTGGGTCAGCGTGTACAGAGAACAAAATCTATTTTCTTCTTTGACTTTTGTATGGTCAATGGGGACACGTCCAGGCGAGTGAGCTGCTTCAACTGCTGTTTTTGACCATGTTCTAGTTTGTCGTTCCGGGGTATACGCTGTTTAGTAGCCATATCCTGCTTTTAAAGTCCTCACTGCATCAATAGCCCTTCAAATCTCCTGCCATCATGTTTATTAATACTGCTTTTCCACAATATGCATTCCTTGACATGTTCAGGTGATCCTGGAGCGCGCAGGTGGAGCAGCCGTACCCGGTTCATCATTTTCACTCCTTTTAAAGACTGTCAACATGCAGCATTTTTTTTAGAGCGTCACACTATTTATATATGTAAATCTGGAGATGGAAGGATTTTTTTGTTGTTGTTTTTTTTGCTTATGCCAAAAATAACAAGGTACCTTGATGATGATCAGTGTGCAGTTGGAGCACTCAAAAAGTGAGTCCGCTTGTGTCTTTTGGACACTTGAAGCGCATTCTTGTCGGACCGTTCAGAATAAACGAACAATGCAGTTGAAAAGTCAAACCGCGGCTGTCTCGAGGGGTCGTTGCACGGCGGACTTGAGTTTCAACTAGTGCCTGCTTGTGTGAATGCGTCACAGCATGTTAGAGATGAAGCTGAAAACACGTCTTCATACGTCTCCCGTTTTTGAAAGAATTTGGCAGGTTTTGACAAACAAGTAGTTGAAGGAGGTTTAGCTTGACTTTTGGAATACAGGACAGTGGACCCTTGGAGCTTGAATGCTCTTCACATAGGGATGGGCATTTGATTATATATAACATTTCTATATCCATTTACATCCATATCTATATCACCCCCCCCCCCCCCCACAAAAAAAATAAACAAATACATCTTGACAATAATATGTTCTATGCAACCCCATTAGTCTAAACATGGTATTCTGGTTAATATTTTGTTAGTGGAAGATGAGTTAAGCAGCCGTTTTTATCAGTATCAGAAGGCGGCCATTTTGCCACTTTCTGTCGAGATAAAATGACATCACAGTTGCTCTGGTGTCGGGTAACATCGAATCACAACTCAGCTTCAGAAAATAGGTGAGCTGTGATTGGTCGTTGAGCCCTGAGTCACTATGATGTCATCTTCAGTCGACAGCAAGTGGCGAAATGGCCGCCCCCCCTGAGATGGATAAGAATGGCTGGATTTAGAATTGGTTAACTCATATTCCACAAATGTAATCGTCACACAGAACAAATCATTGTCAAGAAATGTTTAAGGTTGACCCATTAAGGCTCTAGCGCTCTTCTATATTTAAAGCCAGGAGAGCGGATACGTCATTTTGTTTTGTTTTGACCCATTCTTTGTCTCTTAACTCGATGAAATGCTTCAGAATACATACGAGAGGGTGACATGGGCCTTGTAGCATGTCCTGGAATTTTATTTGAGTATTTATGGCTGACACAGATTTGCGGGAGTTATGAAATAATTCACGGCGATTGACGACGGCGTGGGAGGACTTCCGATCAGTCGACCGTGGCATATTGTTAAGAAATATGTTTGTAGACAATGAAGATGTTGAACATTTTGACGGCTTTGTAGCGGAATGGACGACGAATAATTACCACTCGATCCCCCAAGGTTATTACAACTGCGCTCCAGTGTTAAATGTGGTAAATATTCCCGCAGATGCGCAATTTTTTGTTGATTTAAAAAATATATATACAGTATATTGAAGATTTATAATAATAAATAGGGGTGTGCCAAAAAAATCGATTCTCATAAGAATCGCAATTCTCATTTAGTACGATTCAGAATCGATTTTAAATGTCCCAAAATCGATGTTATTTAAATTATTTTATACAGTCTTCCCTTTGTTTGTGTGTGCTTTTATTGGGAGCGCTGTACTATAGTTGGCCACATAGGGGCAGTGTGGTTCCACGCGGTCTAATACACTGTTAAGTTGTAGCCACATTAGAGAGTAGAAGGAAAAAGTTTCAATTCCAATAAAAGTTGTTTTTTTGTAGCGTGGAGCCGTTCTGTTGAGTGATAAAAGTGTCGCGAATAGCAAGTCAGACTGGAGTAGATCATTACGATTCTTTGCACATCTATAAATTGAAGCAAAAATCATTGTCATTCAAATCATTTTGAATCAAAAATCTTTCTTAACCGAAAAACGATTCTGAATCGAATGGCAGACCCAAAAATCGGAATTGGAATCTAATCAAATCGTGAGACATTCAAGGATTCCCACCCCTAATAATAAACTCAAGTTTATGTAAACACCACAGGTATAAGCTCTCTGAAATATTTTTAGAATTATGTTTCTATCTGCTTCAGGAGCTGAGATATCAATTTTTTGTTGAATTTCCAGGAAAACTTCAGGTTTTCGGGGGTGCTTCTAAAGTCACCTTAATCATTTTTATTTTAATCGTCTTTCCACCATTGCTAAATTACAGTTGGTAAGCGCTATTTTTATACCGTTGCACCAGCGACAGCCAATCAGCTTCAAGATTTACAAGCTCCAAGAACTCACTCAGTCCGCCTGATGTTGTCTTATATTGAAATTCCTCATTATTGTCGCCGTGTAGGAGGAGCATAATGTCATAACTGCCACAAATGGCCAAACAGACTCAATACATCCCCTCATAGGTCCCCTTAGCGGTCCAACAACATGCCTAATGTAAAATACACAAATTGAGCACCTAATAATGCCTGCTTACAGTAATCAGCGAAACGGGAGTCCATAAAACAAGGGTGTCAAACATATGGCCTGTGGGCCGGATTAGGCCCGCAAAGGAGTTGAATCCGGCCCGCAAGACGATTGTGTAAAGTAAAAAAAAATATATAATAATAATGTAATGTCGAACCAATTAATCAGCCGGCCACAATCAAAACATAGAAATTCGTAATTTCACAAGCAGTTTTCAGGTGAGCGATGCAACTTGTACACGGAATCGTCCTGGTTGTCATTATTTTACACACAACTTAAAGTTATGGTTTGTTTAAAAAATAATAATCATAGACCGACATAAACGTGTTAAATACGACACAAATTCAATAACTGGTAACACAAATACATATGACAAGGATTAACATCCTTTAACACAATGCATTCTGGGAACAATATATATATGCAAAACAGTTATATTTAATTTAACCCCTGGCGTTATTTGTCCATTTTCTGGCTTTTTTCTGTTTTTCATCAAAGAAAAAGCATTTGAAAAAAATACACTAGGGACCTGACCTTTTACCAGGATTGTTTAAAAATGTAGAAGTTCAAATTGACGCCATGCTCTAATTTATAATTATTACCAAACAGGAGGGAGAGATTCACACGAAGTTGTTGTAATAATGCCCGATTTTGGCTCATTGACTCCCATTATAAATCACAGTTTTGATATGCTGTAAACCTGATGTGTTATAATGCATTTTCCGTGATTACTGATGCAATCGCTTCTTTGTCATAAACATGAAAATAAGAGGAATTTGTGTGTTTAGAGTGTTAACACAAAAATCCACTAGGTGGCGGCAAAGGCTAATAATGAATACAAAATGCATGCGTAAAAAAATTATATTGTTATGACTTATGGACTTGTTTGAGCCTCTAACTATGTCATATGAAATATATAAATTATTATTTTATTTTATATATATATACACCATAGTTAGTCTTGCTATTAGCATAATACTGCTATTGTTGTCCATAGGGGGCATTAATAAAATAAATAAAAATAAAACCTATATATGTGTAGATAGGTCTGATGCCACTGAACATTTTGAGTGGTTGAAAGTGAAAAAAATATTCATAAATGACTAAGTTATCACACTTCAAAGGAAATGCCAGATTTTGGCAAAAAATTACAAGAATTTAATCAAACTATTATAACGCCCAGGGGTTAACACGTCCGGAACTCATACAGGCAAAGTGTTGCCGCGATCCATTTGCATTCATGTTATTTTTTGGAACAATATGATTACAGTGGAGCTTCGTAATTTAAATTGAAATTTCCGTATAATTGACAGCAATGTTTTTTAAGTTTTATATATATATTTATATATATATATATATATATATTTTTTTTTTTTTTTTCTTTCCTTTATGCGGCCCCTGAGCTAATATGAGTTTGACAACCCTGGACTAAGAGGTCTGTCGGTACTGATCAAGTTTGTGACAATTCCGGTAAACTTCCTCAACTCATTTTCGTGCATACAGTTACAGTTGAGAGATGACATAAACTTTCCCCAAATGTTCTAAACTCCTGTCGTACTGAGCGGATTAAACACCACAAACTAGTTGGAACTGAATCAAGTGTGCAGCATTTTGCCTCCTTTTTCCAACCAACCATCAATAAATCAAATAATTGCTTATGATGCCCATCCCTAAGATCCAACTTGAACTTTGTGACTTCCACTCCATACATTTTCTATTCGGCTTATTTGCATTAGGACCACAGGTGAGCTGGATCCCATCCTGGCCGACTTTTGGCAAGAAGCGGGTTACACCCTAGACCGCTTGCAAGTCATTTGCAGACAGGCCCCCGTTTAGCAGTCCCAATGAAATCAGAGCCATTAGTCAGCATTTTTTGTACTGAACGGTCACCTGTGGGGGATGTTTACCGGTTAGTTCTGCCTGCTTCAAGTCCATAGAGGAGCTTTCAGAACAAATGAATCACTTTGCCTTCTCTCCATTGAACATGTGGTCCCAGGAAGTGTATGGTGACTTTTGGGACACCCTCCAATAACTCGACTTAAAAAATAACATCCAAAAAAATTCCATCAAATTGATTTAATCTTTTCATAAGAATCAACCCAGTCTTATCAAACGCACTCATTTTTGGGAGTGAGCTCTCATGTTTTTCCTGTGTTGTGCAGTATTTTATTTATTTGGTATTATTTTGATGTGTATTTTATTTTTTACAAAGTGATTTATGTGGGAGAATGCATATGAGGTCACCATCATTCCGGATCTCTTTTGTTCCATTTTGTATTTGACTTGCTTTGACGGACGTTTTTTCCCCCCCACCCACAAACGATTAAGGTACTGTTAAGTTATTAACAAAACCATGTTCATTTTCTCGAGAGGTTTAATGGCGCAAGAATACGAGCCCGCTCAAGCAAAAGTCATGATGACTTAATGGATGTAGCATTGTCTTCCTGTCATCAAGTCATGATGAGTTAACTTAATGGATAAAAAGAATTACATAATGTGCAAAAAAAAAAAAAGACGATTTTTGGTGCATTTATTAATGATTTGACTCTCACCAAACTTTTGAGCGTAAACAAAGAGAAGGTCAAAGGTTGAATAGACTCCTCAGTGTTTGAAGGAATTCAATGTATGTGCATCAGACTCCAATTTTGGTGTGTAAGATGTGTTGCAGGCTATGTTGAATGTGTTTTTGCTCAAGTGCCCTGCATTCGATGCGTGGATGGACACAAAGTCATCTTAAAGGGACGGTGTGTGATATTTAGTGCCACATAGTGGTGAAGTAATCATTCATTTCAATAATTTGCCAAACACAAAACTATCACATCAATGTCCATTTTTTGGGGGGCATTATGGTTAATATTGTTAGTGGAATATAGTTCAGCAGCAAAATACAGTCCCTCTCTCTCTCTCTCTCTCTCTCTCTCTCTCTCTCTCTCTCTCTCTCTCTCTCTCTCTCTCTCTCTCTCACTCACTCTCTGTCTCTCGCACTCTCATCGTAGAAATTGAAATCCCTTGAGGTAATCCCCATTTTTAATAAATGTACCTGTAATCAGATTACATGTTTTTTCCTGTAACTGTAATGGAATAGTTACATTTTTTGGGTAATCTGATTACGTAACGGTGGTACATGTATTCCCAAGCCTGTTCATGGCACAAAATAATACACACTGTCCCTTTAAAAGGTTCCGGTTGTCTACAGCGCCGCCCTTGTGGTTCACTATTCCAGCTATGAAGCTACTGTATTTCTCTCCTTCCAAATGACGCGACTGCCTGCACGCTGCAGTTTGTCCAAAGCTAGCGTGTATGCGTGCCGGCGCGCCGCCTGCACTCGCGCCAGTGGATGAAACGAGGCCACACCTCCAAAACGCTCGCCATGTGTCCCGGTGATCAAAAGGGAAAATTCAACAATGTGTATATTCTGCCTGTGTGGAATCCTGAATATTCAGATCCAAACGTGTTTGATGTCCGTTTGTATGCTCTTTTTGTGTCGATTGAGAGCCACGCGAAGAAAGTAATTTATATATTTTTGAAGAGAACAGAAGCAGTAGTAGCTAACTATGGAAGAAAGGACTGCGGCCAATGAAGAGTGTCGTCGAGCTGTAAGAGTCAACACCCGCACTCACTGCCTTAAAACATGCACAGGTTTGGTTTCATGGCTCCAAGTCCAAAACCACACGAGGCTTTTCAACAAGACAACTGTGTAGACTACAGTAAACCCTTGTCAGTTTGTACAAATGTACCAAGTGGAAGAAAATATTTATTACAAGCATTGGAATAAATTGTTTACTTCTTGAATGTTAACTGTTTATGTAGAAAAGGTTAGATGTATTAAACGTGCATTCTGCTAATTCACTGTGTTTGTGGGTTTTTTCTCCCCTCGCTTACTGTTAGGGTTCGAAGCATTTATGAATGAAATTCGACCAATTTTAGTTGCCATTCAATTTTCACGGGCTCAAATGTATTTGGCCATCACAAATGCAGCCATGATTTGTAAAACCTGGATCCAAATTGTTATGGCGCGTCCATTCCATTCCGTGTGCGTGTGCATGCGTGCTCTTGTTTTGTTACATAGTGAGGCCAACATTTCGGGATTTCACAGAGTTGTGGGATCCACCCGTCCATGTGGGGCCATTTTGCTGGGCTCACAAGTTAAGACCTCTTTTTGAGGGTCAAGACTTGGTTTTAGAGTTAAGGTTTGAATTGGGTTGAAGTTAGGGTAAGAAATAGGGTTAGGCAATCATTTTTGATGGTTGGGGTTAGGGGAAGGGGCATTATGTCAATGAGATGGCCCCACAAAGATAGTAAAACAAACTTTGTGCTTGTGTGGATGAGTGTGTGTGTGTGTGTGTGTGAGATAAAGAAGTTTTGTTTTTCCAACAAAGTTCTCATCCAAACAAAAGACACCATCAGTTCCATTTTTGAATTGTGTGTAGTTGTGTACCTGCTATTCCCTTTTCCGTCATCATCTCCAGACTTTCATTTGCTTGATTGCTTGATTGCCCATTTAATCCAAGAACGGGAAAACTTTTGAGCTCATGTGCCTCATTTGATTTTTTTAATTTAATTTTATTTTATTTTTCTTATTTTTTTTGAGAGAGCTAAGTATTGTTCATTCTGTAATTTTACCGATTCGACATGTCATCATCATTGCTCTCTCTCTTTTTTTAACTTTTTTTTTTTTTTATATGTGCATGTGCGTGTGCGTGCGTGCGTGCGTGTGAGTGTGTACTCATTAGTTCACCTAAAACCTATTAAAAATCCCATACCGTTCACCTAAACCGAATACTTCAGAATCCAGCTAGAGTCGTGAGGTTGTCAGGAGACCCGAGGAAGGATCAAAGAAAGGAAAGTGAAATCCAGCACCAACCAGACATTACCTCCTACCCACCGGGTTACCATCATTTGATTTTTAAAACTGACAGATGGGCCAGGTCGTTCGTAGGTAAAGTGAAAGAAAATAGCTTAAATGTGTACTTAATGTAAAAATATTTTTTTCTTATAGTAAAATGTTCTCATTTTAACTTTGTAGTATTTACTTACTTTTTACAATTAATTTTGTTCATTTAATTTTGTATAAATTACCCAAATAAAATGATTTTTTAAATGTTATTGTAGTAATGTGAATCCCAATTCCAATGAAGTTGTGTAAAACGTAAATGAAAAAAAGAATACAATTGGCAAATCCTTTTCAACCTACAGTATATTCAGTTGAATGTGTTACAAAGATATTTAATGTTCAAACTTATCAATGTTATTTTATTTATTTTCAAATATTGCCTCATTTTGAATTTGATGCCAGCAACACTCAAAAAAGCTGGGAATGTTGAGCAATGCTTTTAAAAAATTAAAAAAAATATATATATATAAAGGAAAGGGAAAAAACGGTCCACAGGTGAGTGTCATGATTGGGTACAAAAGCATCTCCTAAAGCAGACAGTCATGCGCGAGCCACCGCCTCATTTATCTTTAATTGGTGGCTCTAGTGGCAAGTTCGAGGCAGGATGATTTTAGCAGCTGCCTCTTTTAAGTTAATTGCCTTCAATTAACTCTTTTTTTTTCTCCTCAACAGCTGTGTATGGAGAATAAGGAGGGTGTGAGGGGTGGAAGTAAAGATACACATGCCTGACCTATATATAGACCCTTCTCACTGATGTCACTTTACCCAGAGTGCTTAGCAACCGGAGACCGCACAGAAGTTTACCATTGCATTTGTCGCGGATTTAGAAATGGTTTCAGCTATTTTTGACGTGTCGCTAACTGATTTCTCATTGACTCGCGTTAGCATGGGCGGCATACAAACGTGACGTCACACTGGAAGGGTCTATCTCGGTCCTCGGGGACCGGAGTCCTGCAGGTTTTGGAGGTTTCTCACTTCCAACACAAGCTGATTCCAATCAACAGGATCGTAATCAGAGCTTGCTGATGAGCTGATCATCTACCAGCTGTGTTGGAGAAGGGATACATCAAAACCTGCAGGACCGAGTTTGCTCACCACTGGTCTATAGTGTGCATTATTCTTTAAAAAATAAATAAATAAATAAAACGTGTCAGTGCCAGCGTGACATTGACAACACCAGTAGCTTGGGTCGGTTCTAAAAAGAGCTTACCATTGATGGGACACTGTGACTTGCTAAGAAGACTGTAAACATTTATTTATTTATTTAAAGTTGATGTACATGTTCATGAATGTAGCAAATATTGTATGTTTTTTTTTTCTTAAATTAAAATTGATTTTGTTCAATGGGGCAATTTTTTTTAATTTACCTAAATAGTTTTAAAAAATAACATTTTAGAGCTGTAATTTTAATACCGTGACACAGCAATAGTTTTAATCACTGTTAATCACATACCTTCAGAATATCGGCACGTGCTTAGTGGCAACTTAGAACCCTATGAAAACACAGTCAACATTATTTTATTTTATGCTACATAAATATATAACAAACAAGATGCAAATACCCACATTGTTAATGCCCACAGCCAATTCACATCTATGGGGTACCATTAATGCTGAAAGATACACACAGATTTAGTTTGCTCCCATCCAAGCAACGACTTTTTCAGGGATGTCCCTGCCTATTTCAGTAAAACAATTACAACAGCAGTACAGTACAAATAGTAATAGTACAAAACAATGTGCTAAAAAAAACGGAATTTTAACCTAGCCTGCCAGCAGTCCAGACCTGTCTCCCATTGAAAATGTATGTGGCACATTATGAAGCGCAAAATGTGATAATGGAGCCCGCAGACTGTTGCGTAACAGAAATTGTACATTGCTGTCCTCAGTTCCCAAATGCTTATTGAATGTTTTTAAAGAGAAGGTTGATGCAACACAGTGGTAAACATGCCCCTGTTCCAGCTTTTTTGGAATGTGTTGCAAGCATCAAATTCATAATGAGTTGATATTTGCTCCTGACTCCTGTCACATTAAAGAACCATATTTTGCCCACACAAGATCTTCATTATGAGTCAAATGTCCAAATACAGTACTTAAGAGCCCATGAAAATGGAGGCATCAAATGTCTGCATTTTCCAAAAATGCTTGTGAAGCCTCTTACATGAATGATGGATTTGCACTTTAATCACGTGTTCTTTGATTGTGACTGAATGCTACGTCTGGACCCTCAAGTGCCCCAAACAAAGTTGAGTTGAGTAAACTTGGCTCAATTCCTCCTCCATACTGAACTCTGGGTGGCAACGGAGAATCACTTGTCTCAGCTTCAAATTATTTATTTATTTTATTATTATTATACACTATTATTTTAATATAACGTTAGCTTGAATTTAGCATCATTTTTTCAACGTTTAGTAAAATCCTACGGAGGACTGCCAAAGACGTTAAAAGACGTTCACTATGTTTTTTTTTGGAAACGGGTGGAGGAAAGCCTTGGCCAGCTGTGCTGAAAGTATCAAGCAGATCTAGTTAGTATAATGCCTATTTTTGGGCACTAGATGGCAGCGATGACTCTCTTTGGACAAGATTGGGTAGGCGTCAGTAGAAGATGTGAGGCGGAGCTAGAGTGTTGAGGGGAAAATGGCTGAGGAAGCCATAATGGCGACCGGTTGCAAGCAGCTCACGCTTGAGCATTTTTTTCAAAGACGAAAAGCATCGACCAATGCTAAAGAGCACATTGATGACGACGATGATGATGATGGTGACTCCGAGGTTGACGCCGAAGTTGGAAGCGTTGACGCGGCGGCTATGATCACGTCATAAAGCCACACCGGCTAGCGCTGCTAACGCCGGAAAACGCGGAGCACAACCGAGCACTTCTGCACGTTCAATCGGACGACGAAGAGTACCCCGAGTCCAATGCATATTCATCGGAGGAGTGGGTACAGTCTGATCACGGAGAAGACACTGGTTATGGACTACGATGCCACCATGAATGGACAAGAACATCTACCACCCGGTATAGGAACTGAAGGACATGAGGAAGCCAGACGTAACACCACCGTAACGTCACCGTATCACGATCCTGAGAGTAGACTTGATGGCAACATGGACAAACACACACTGTAGTATATACTTGCTATTCCCCGGAAAAAAAAGCCAGCAAGAAAGTGTAGCGTCTGCAATCGCAGTGAAACTAATCTGTTGTGCAAATCTTGCTCCCTCTCCTTGCACACAGGGGAGTGTTACAAAAAGAAAAACTGTATTTGAAACATCCACACAATTGTAAATAGTACCACGGTTGCACACATTTGTAAATAGTTTGCGAAATTGTTTTGTCAAATTGTTACACTGTTGAATGTAAATAAACGTATTTTGCGATAAAAAAAAACACTTTTTCATTGTTGGTGGTAGTGTTTTACAGAAGTAAAGCACTATTTAGGTGTTTGTGGCATCATTCATGGAAAAAAAAGGTGTCAAATTCACTAGAGTGCATGAAATAATATCGTTTCACAAAAAGCTTGATTTCTCCGTTTTTTGTTTCAAAACAGAGCATTTCGGTGAAACTAACCATTTTCTATTGTTGATTACTGAAAAACGGAATAAGGTAGAAACAAACTTTTTTTTCTGATGAAAGATGAGAGTCCAATCTTTCATTTGGTAGTATGTGTGTTGTTCTGTGGACCTTGAAAGATCAGTCAAAATGCTTAAATCGGCTGGCACTGACGGCATCCCTTTTCTGAAAACATCTGGCAGTCAAAGAGTTAACTTACGGTAACATTATCAATATAAAAATATGTGCAACACAATGTGCTTGCTATTCTTTTTATTATTATTATTATTATTTATTTTGCGTCTCAGTTACTCAATGTTGTACCCATTTTTGGTTATTTTTTTAGCGTTATTTTTTAGGTGGTAGGCTACTTGGTGTAAAAGATTTGAGAACCACTGTCTTTAAAAAACAGTTTAGAGTATTGCTTTACATTCTCTTGTTTTATAATGTTGATATTTTTATGTATCATTATTATCAAAGAAGTTAATTCACAAATGTTCTTTACAACAATATGTTCTGATTAATATTGCGTTTGTGGAGTATGAATTGGAGCAGCAAAATCCAACCATTTTTAACAATCCCAGGGGGCGGCCATTTTGCCACTTGCTGTCAAGTGAAAATTACATCACAGTTGGTTCAGGTAACACCCAATCACAGCTTAGCTTGCATACGCCTAATTCAGAAAGCAGTTGAGTCGTGATTGGCCATTACCTGAGCTCAGACCAACCGTGATGTCATCTTCAGTTGACAGCAAGTGGCAAAATGGCCGCCCCCTGATGGATGGATGGATGGATGGATGGATGGATGGATAGATAATTTTTGACTTGACGTCCTCTTTAACTCATTCACTGCCATTGACGGCTATAGACGTCAAAAATTTATTTGACCTATTTACATTAGTTAAACATTTTTCCGACTTTTGTTAACAAGAGTATGAATACCTATAATTTTTTTTATTGTATTAGAACAGATATAAAATTTGTGATTAATCCTGAGTTAACTAGTGAAGTCGGGCGATTAATTACGATTAAAAATTGTAATCGCCTGACGCCCCTAATTTTTAATAATCTTTTCTTAAAATAAAAAAAGATTATAAATAAAAGAAAAGATTTCAATTAATTATCTTTTCTTAAAAAAGATTTTTTTTTTAATTAAGAAAAGATTATTAAAAATTAGGAGCGTCAGGCGATTACATTTTTTAATCGGAATTAATCGCATGACTTCACTAGTTAACTCACGATTAATCACAAAATTTATATCTGTTCTAAATGTACAAAAACAATTCTAGGCTTTCATACTCTTGTTAACAAAAATGGAAAAAAAATGTTAAACTAATAGAAATAGTTTAAATATTTTTTTGCCGTCTATTGCTGTCAATGGCAGTGAATGAGTTAAAATCATATGAAACAAAAACTTTTTTTTTTTTTTTGCGTGGGAGACGTTTGAAAATGTATTTGAGTAAATAAATCCTATTTAAGAGCTTGGTCCCTGAACCAATTAAACTGGTTGAATTCAAATGTCACCGTATGCGCGTACTGGAGCGCAATGATAATCATGTTTGAGGGAGATGGGAGGGAGTGGGGGGTGCTCGATAAATGCTGAAGAGTCGGCGCGCATATGAGAGCAGCTCATCCGTCCATGAGCAGCCGATGGAGCCATGAGCGACGACAACAACCTCACCGTCTGGTCCAACAGCTCCAGTTTTATTCACCTGGACGACATCGATGTCTTCGCGGACGACAGCCCCGTCCTCAGGGTCCTCATCTGCTCGGTTTACTCCCTGGTGTGCGTGGTGGGTCTCGTGGGCAACCTACTCGTCTTCTTCCTCCTGGGAGCCAAACACGAGCGCAAAACGTCCCGGATGAACTTTTTCGTGCTCAACTTGGCGCTGACGGACCTGCAGTTCGTGCTGACACTGCCCTTTTGGGCCGTGGACACGGCTCTGGACTTCAGCTGGCCCTTCGGAGGCGCCATGTGCAAAGTGGTGCTGTCCGTCACGGTGATGAACATGTACGCCAGCGTCTTCTTCCTCACGGCCATGAGCGTCACCAGATACTTGTCGCTCACGTCGGCTCTCAAGCGCACGGACGCACAAAAACCCGCATCCGACAAGTGGACCTGCGCCGCCATTTGGATCCTCGCCACCTTGGCCACTTTACCCACGTCCATTTTCTCCACCATCAGCCACGTGAGCGGAGAAAACTTGTGTTTGCTCAAGTTCCCCGGCGGCCAGGACTGGCTGGCGGTGTACCAGATCCACAAGATCCTCGTGGGCTTCGTGGTGCCCATTTGCGTGGTCTCCATCAGCTACATCAAGCTCGTGCGCGTCATCCACACCAGGAGCATGAAGACGAGCAACCCCAAGAGGACATCGCGTGTCACCAAATCCGTCACCATCGTCGTGCTCTCCTTCTTCATCTGCTGGATGCCCAACCACGCCGTCACCCTGTGGAGCGTTCTCGTCAAACTGAACGCGGCCAACTGGGACCGGAGCTATTACATGGCGCACACGTATGTGTTCCCGCTCACTGTGTGTTTGGCCCACGCCAACAGCTGTCTCAACCCCGTCATCTACTGCCTCATGAGGCCCGACTTTAGGACCAAGCTGAGGCTTCTCATCCACAGGGGACACACGTCGGACGTTTAGCATTTTTCCCCCCTTCCTTTTTTGCGCATTTACGCACGGCTTGGGCGCGTCTTTCGCTCAATTGGGAATGTTTTGGCGTGCTGTTGCGCTTATGTGAACTCAGTGACGTATTTTAGGCCCCATGTAAAAATATATATATATATATAATAATAATAATGGGGCGCGTGTGAGCAATTAAACCCCCATTGGCTTTATCCATAAATGACTCCCTGCCACCGAAAGAGATAAAAGCTTCCCTCTCCCTTGCAGACGGACAGCAGGGCAAACTTTGTGCGAACTGCCACTTTAGATTTCATGTTCTCTTGTCTGGTGTGATGTTTGTCCACGCACTACTGACATGCGACCAGTCCAGGGTGTTACGATGGGGCTTGATCTGTCACGTCGCTACTGAATGCATCATTGTGCACACGCCAGCTCGTCAAGTTGCCTTATTCTTTTGTTGCTTGTCGTATAAATTGTGTGTGTTCGTGTGTGCGTGCGTGTACAAAATGAAAACCGTGGCTGCAGTGGCCAAATGTAATCATTTATAAAGGTCTTTATAGTTATCATAAATGTTGTATCGCCTATTTTGGGCCGTTCTTTTGGGAATTAGTAGTGTGTTTCATTATTGACCTAATTATGTTGCCACACATGCATGGGTTCCAGGCATGAAATAGGGTTAATTTGACACATGGAGTGGATGACGCATACTGATAGATATTTGCGATGAATATTGGATGAGGATGAATAAGGATGAATTCAATTACCAATCAAAGAAAGAAAATAAATACATCTATCCCAATATAGCGATTTTCCTTAAAATTGCATAAAATTTATTTTCGAAAAAGTAATCTACTTTTCTAATTTCTAATCCCTGTTCATAAAATGACCACAAGAGGGCAGTCGATACTGATATCAGCCACCGTTGACACCTTGAAATAAGGCCAGTGTCACCTGATACGACCAAGTAGCCCTGGATGCAAAGTGCAACGGATGTATCAAACATACAAATTAAAAGTCATGTGGAAGTTGATCCCCCCCCCCAAAAAGTTTTGATTTGTTTAAAATGCTCCATTTTCAAAGAATCTGATTTTTCTATCAATTATTTTATGGCTTAGGCTTTGTAGGGCTAAGCAAAATGATGTCCCTGGTACCTGTGGTTGGAATTATGCCTCGTCTAAAATGTCTTAAACTGGAGTTACGGAGTTGTTCAACGTTTCTTCCTTGCTTGATTGCCAACCGCTTGCTCACGTGGCCGACTTGACTTGAAATTGCAGTAAACGTGCGTTGAGTTATGATATTGATTTTGTATGAAATTCATGGTTTGTTGGCTTTGTTCTTTGAATACAGTGATTTTGTGTGCAACAGTGATACATCGCTAATTTTTGCGCTAAGGTAAAAAAATAAAATAAAATCCAATTTTGGAGGCTTTGGTGAATGCATGCATAAAACTTGGCGAGTTCCTTTCCTCCAACAAGGTTAAGAACCACAGTAGCGGCTCATAAGAACAAACATGCCTGCATTCTATAAGGAGTCTCACTATGAGGCTTTATTACTGACTGTGATGACTTGGAAATGTGATTAGAATGAAATGGAACTGGCCTTTATTGAGAATGCGCCTCAATAAGGCATGGTCAAGATGCACAAGAATAGATGCAAGGGAACATCATGAGCTGACTTTATTATGTGCCAACGCTGTCTAGCTAGCTAGGCCTTAGGTAGGTAATCATCCATGAAATGATGACATTTCAGTCATTTATTTCCACTTGTCTATTATATGGGTTTTAGATTCTTGTTTTTTTGTCCAAGCAGCCTTTGTGAGCTGCTTTGTCAATCTATCATGCTCAGAGCCTTCAGAATCAATAGTGCTGGCCAATTTAAATGGGACTATCCATCCATCTTCTTAACCGCTTATCCTCACAAGGGTCGCTGGAGCCCATCCCAGCTGGCTTCGGGCAGTAGGCGGGGAGGTTACACCCTGAACTGTTTGCCAGCCAATCGCAGGGCACACAGAGACGAACAACCATTCACACTCACAATCACACCTATGGACAATTTAGAGTGTTCAATTAACCTGCCGTGCATGTCTTTGGAATAGAATGGGACTATTGCTTCAATAATTAAATTCACTTCAGAGTACAAAATAGTGTCAGTAATTTTCCATTGTCTGATTGGCATCTTTGGTGGATGATGTTATTTATTCCAATTGTTAGTTTTTTGTCATCTAAGATAAATATTGATTCTGTACTGCTCAATGTGTTGTGTGTGGCTCAGTTGTGTGCTATAAAGTTGCATTTTTATATTTTATATGTATTGGTAGTTTTGGCACGCACACTTGTAGGCCCAGATATCAAATGCACATGCAGCCCACATATTGATAGATTTGTATGTCCCGTTACGGGTCTCATGGTCTTTTTAAAATACAATAATAATAATAATAATAATAATAATAATAATAATAATAATAATAATAATAATAATAATAATAATAATAATAATAATAATAATAAGACAACAACTCCAAAGCTTTCACAAATATTAAGATTGTGATGTTTTGATTTGTTTAAAAAAAATCAATATTCAAATACATTTTTCATACACATTGTATATTTTGATATTATTATAAATATATTGCATATTTTGCATGCACAATATTAATATTCATAGATATAATAAATAAATAGGGGCAGCACGGTGGCTGACTGGTTAGCACGTCCGCCTCCCAGTGCAGAGGACGTGAGATCGAGTCCGGGCTTCGGCCTTCCTGGGTGGAGTTTGCATGTTCTCCCCGTGCTTGCGTGGGTTTTCACCGGGTACTCCGGTTTCCTCCCACATTCCAAAAACATGCATGGCAGGTTAATTGAACACTCCAAATTGTCCCTAGGTGTGAATGTGAGTGTGGTTGTTCGTCTCTGTGTGCCCTGCGATTGGCTGGCAACCAGTTCAGGGTGTACCCCGCCTACTGCCCGAAGCCAGCTGGGATAGGCTCCAGCACCCCCGCGACCCTTGTGAGGAAAAAGCGGCCAAGAAAATGGATGGATGGATGGAATAAATAAATAATAATAAAAAAAATACTTGAATCCAGTCACGTTAGTGCTTCATATTCATAACCAATAGGGGGTGATAACATACTAGAAAGTGGGATGCACTTCGTTGTTTGGGTTCAAAAAAAGAAAACAGAGAAATGCTGAAATTGATTGTCGTCAGTGGTGGCTTTGCGCAAGCAGCACCATTCATTTGCAATCTGGATATGATGGGGAGTATTTGTGATTGCTGACTGGTCGTCTGCCACCTACACACGTCTCAGGTGCACACAGTCATTGGAAGTGAAATGTAGAGGCTTGGTGTGAGTGCCACAAGTGAAAATGGTTTCCGTGCTGTCTTTTTGGAGGCTCGAGCGTGCTTTCGCAATTTGTAGTCACTTGTGTAGATTTGTGCCTCTATGCCATCAATCAGGATGGAGATTGAGCAGAAGTGAACAATTCTGATTACAAAATAAATTCTTGTAATCAAGTCTCATTGTGTGTGGGAATTAATCAATACAAATGGATTCAACATATACATTCAATTTTGGAGAAGATACAGCATATCCAATATGTACTCATAATCTGTCATATATCCTTGTAGGGAAAAACATGAAACGTGGGTGACTTATTTCTCAAAGTATGTCAAGAGATCAAAAACCTTCTCAGATGACATCATTGGCAAAGTGTCTCTTTTCATTCAGCACCAGAGGGTGGCGCTGTCTTTGGTTAAAGTACAAGAAAGACAGAAGCTCACTGCCCTGACCTTCAAAATGTTCCTCTCAGAGTGTCGTCTTTTGATACTTTTACAAAAAGGTCGTTCCAGAATTGGAGACATTTTTACGTCCCACCCATCAAATTTTAAATCATCCACATACAAAATACTCAAACGTGCAGTTTCCGAGTAAATGGACTTGTCCTGAGATCAAGTCTAAAAAAGAAAAAAAGAAAAGAAAAAAGAGACAAGAATGCTTGAAAATAGTTTTAAAATATCAAATAAGTCTTTTTTTGGGTATTATTTGTTCCATCGCTGTCTCTTCTAACTGAGGGAACATTTGTTTTGATAAACATAATATTTCAAATAATAATAATTATTATTCACATGACAACATGCATGCAACGAAGAAGAAATCTGTGAATCAAATGATACGCTGGACTTGACATCATCAAACTGTTTTCAGAGGAATGGGTGGAGAAATGTTTTTCCCCACAGTTAGCCATGATTGAATGTCTCACTCTACCTTAATCAACCCTGCTAGGCATATGATAAGAATAAGACTTTTGTTTTTAACTCATTCACTGCCATTGCATCCAAAAAAAAATCATTTGAACTATTAGTTTAACATTTTTCCACTTTTGTTAACAAGAGCATGAAAACCTAGAATTCTTTTTATTATACATTTAGAACAGATATAAAATGTGTGGTTAATAGTGAGTTAACTAGTGAAGTCATACGATTAATTACGATTAAAAAATTGAATCGCCTGACGTTCCTGATTTAAAAAAAATATTTTCTTTCTTTTTTTAAATCGTGTCAGGCGAGTTAAATTTTTGATGGTTCAATAGTTAACTCACGATTAATCACAAATGTTATATCTGTTGTAAGTGTACAATACATTTTTTTCCTAGGTTTTCATACTCTTGTTAACAAAAGTGGGGAAAAAATGTTCAACTAATAGAAATAGTTCAAATGAAATTTTGACGTCTATAGCCGTCAATGGCAGTGAATGAGTTAATTATTATTATTCAATTATTTACATAAGTAAGTTTGTCCTCTTGGTCAGCATTAACAGCTCTTGAGAGAAAGCTAACATTAGTCCAGATTTGCAGCCCTGTTGCTGTGATTAATTAGAGTGACAGGATTGCACTACATTATTAACATGGTTGTAATAAAAATTGAACCACTGATCTGTAAGCTAAGCTAATTGAGCCTTTGATGGCTTATTACCTAATAGTGATGAATATGTAACAGACAATCAGAAAAATGAAGGTTTATTTTTCCGGAATTTTAAAGCCCAAATGTCTTCCAATTCAGGATTGTTCATGCCAAACTACAGTATCATCATCCAGCACATTAAAAATAAATAAATAAATAAATTGACATCTTCCTCATCCTCTTCTTTTGCCTCACAACAAAAATGCCAAACAATCAAAGCAAATGGAAGGAAAATATGAATAAATAACTTCTTATTTTGTTTATACTTGTTGATCTACCACAATGCTGCAATCCAGTGGCTTTATAAACGGTCTACAATCTTGGATTATTATTTTTTTCTTTTTTTTTTTTCACTCACACAAACATGGTCTTTCAGCCAAACGGTAAATTTTGAAATATGTAAACTTGTCTGAAAATGACCAACACCCGGTCTAACATACTACCACACACTTCGACCGATTTGTGCTGGTCACAAAAATACCAAAAAAAAAGAACAGTTTTAAATTGTGGGAAAAAGCACAATAGTTTGTACATCTGCTTTAAAATTGATGAATGGAGCGACATTTCCAAGTACTGGCCTCAAATTGATTCTTTGGATGACAGCGGGGGTGGAATCACTATTTCAAAAGTGGCAGTGAAAAATAGTTCAAGCCATGATATAACAACTTTTATGGGCGAATAATCGTTCTCTCGCATTCTACTGCTCTTCTCCGAAGTGGACAAAGAACACCATGACCATAAAACGACATAACTATAAAACTCTGGTTGAGACAAAATACAGTAATTAACAGTTAAGCATTCATGCCTATAATCAGACATGTTAAATCATCTGAACCTGGATTCCTTAAGCCTGATCCTAACTGGTAAGACAATTTAGCACTCTAGTATGACTAGTGCACTCTCGTGCCACTTTTATAATGTTTGTTGTTTCGCCTAATTAGTACTTGTCTTGCTACTTGCTAGTGTACTAAAGTTCTACTACAAGTGTGCAGAAATGCCATACAATAGTGTGAAAGATAGTCTACATAAAGAGAATAAAAATAAATATACTTTATTTTCTCTTATGTGTGGTCCAAATCCCACCAATCCAAGTTAGCAGTTTTACAAAAGCCTTCAGTGTTATTGAGTCTGGGGACCTCAGTACCCCCTATAAAACAATATACCTATCAGGCCCTATGTGTACAAAAAAGGGAACAAAGATTATGTCAAAATTTCTCACCGAATCACTGGGATCAACCATCATTGACACTGCATGCACATGTACTGTTTGTGGAGAGAAGTGTTGAATAATGAATTACATTAAAGACCTGAACCAAAGTCAAATTAGATTAATGTTAGATTAATGTATTTTAATTATCCCATATTTAATATTTTATTTATTTTAAAGCGTTTATTCAACCTTGTGAACTGATTCAATATTGTAACCTCTGTTTGAACTGTGTGAGTTGGAGTCGACTGCAGTCACAAGACAGGAAATGTGCAAGACAAATGGCCAAGACAAATGGCCGGAACATTTTTATGGTTGAGAAGCTTTTAGTGTTAAAGAAAGTGTTGGAAGATAAGCTTTTTCTTCCGCGTGTTCGTTTTCTTTCGGGTAGAGAGAATGTTGGTTATCCGAATACAGGCTGGAGATCGATGAACAGTTCCTTCCAAGGTTTTATTTTTACAGAATATTCCGGGCACAAGTGAGTTACAGACAATGGCTGCAGCTTCTCACAAGTGCGAAGATTACAGAGGATTTACAATATTCTTATACTATCTTGAAGGGTGGTACTACACAGTTTTCAGTAAACAGTTCAACCGGAGTTGACCGGACATGAGATACATTCAAGGACACTATTCAGACACAGAACAAAAGCCCATTTGAGGAATAGAGGAGGTTATGCAGTCTGCATAACCTGGCAGAAATTGCGATAACACTCATGGCGAGGATATATCCGCAAAACAAAGCTCTACTGAGGAAATGAAATAATTAAAACAGTTATGACTAAATCTGGGCAAAAGACCCTCTTCAAAAGTCTGCAATGTTGCCTGTGTAAACGATTGTCACATTCCCCCCAAACCCCTCAGAGCAGTAACATCCATGTGTTAGGTCAACCCAATAAAAGTAGGAGAAATGACAAAATGTGTCGGAAAAGGCAGGAGCTTGTGATCTGTTCACAACTCTGCTTGTTTCTCCTGGCGAGTCTATATCTCTTGTCTTCCTTCCGTGTCTTTTTATTAAATGTTCTAGGTTGAATGAACCTAACATAAGTCAACACATTTCTGCAAACAGAATCTCCAAGCTGCAGGTCTTTTAGATTTAGAGATGGTCAAGTGGTGCACTCCAGCAGAAAACTAAACCTTCTAGCCAAGATTGGACAAACAAAATGTCACATTGAAACTGTAGTTGTTTCTGCTGATATTCCTTTACTGCTAATGTCGCTAAAGAGAGCAGGAACAGTTTTAGACATGGAGATTGACAAAGTTGTCATGTTTAAGCAACAAGTTCCAGGCACTATTGTGTGGCTATTAGAGCTGGAAATACAAAAGTGGACTGCAAAGAAGGCAAAGTTTTGTTGTCCCAACAGAGATGTCTTCGAAGGAAAAACGCAAAGTTCTCCTGAAGCTTCAAAAGCAGTTTGGCCACGCCTCCGCAGACCGGCGGCAGAGGCTTATTCAAAGCTCTGGCAATACTGACAAAGACTGTCTAGCCATTTTGCAAGAGATCATTCGTGACTGTGAGATATGTCAAAAGTATCACAGGACCAAGCCTAAGCCTGCTGTTGGTTTGCCCTTAGCTTCTTGAGTACAATGAGACAGTGGCAATGAATTTACATGAGCTGGAACCTGGGATGTGGTACCTCCGCATCATCGATCACTTCACAAGATTCAGCGCTGGAAATATCGTGAGAAACAAGAAGCCCTCTGAGATTGTCAAATCATTCATTCACTCTTGGATAAGTATCCATGGTGCCCCCAAACGGATCTACATGGGCAACGGTGGCGAGTTCAACAATGAGGAGATTAGAGACATGGCGGAAAAATTTAAGATTGAGACGAAAACTACAGCGGGATACAGTCCATGGAGCAACGGACTCCTCGAAAGACACAACATGACTCTTACGGAAATCGGAGATCCTTTTGAAGGTGAAAAAGGGAAATGGGTGTGGCTGGCAAACAGCTCTTAACTGGGCACTTATGGCCAAAAACAGTATGATCAATGTGCATGGATATAGTCCACACCAACTTGTGTTTGGACAAAGTCCTAACCTTCCTTCTCCGTTTTGGTTGATAAACTACCTGCTCTGGAGAGTACTAATATGAGTACTAGAGTAGGGCAGCATTTGGCTGTATTACTTTTCACAGAAGTTGAATGCTCAGAAAGAATAAAAAGGGCACTACGTAAACACCGAAAAACAGAGAGTGATATAACTAGTACTGTTTCTTCTACTGATGTAAAATTAAGAGCAGGTCAGGTGGTCACATTTACAAACAAAGATGATGATGCTCGGCACACTGCCAGAGTTTCAGGCAGAGCAGGAAAAGCCAAAAACGGGTACAATTTGCAGTATCTTGAACCTAATGGGAGTGATGGACATGTCACAAGTTGCTAACCTTCAAACAGAATGGGAAAACATTGATGCTGATGCACTCATCACCAAAGACATCCCTTTTGATGCTGAAAAACAGCAAGAGATTGAAAACAACGATGTTTATGAAGAGATCACTAACAAGGGTCAAAAATGCATTTCTACTAGATGGGTCTGTACACTGAAAGAGACTTCTAATGGTATTGTTCCCAAAGCTCGCCTTGCGGCAAGAGGTTTTGAAGAAAATATTCCCGGGTTGCAAAAGGATTCTCCCACTCAGACTGCTGTTAGTTGTGATAAGTCAAAACAAAATGGACAGTTCATTCTATGGATATTAAGTCTGCCTTTTTGCAGGGCATGAAACTCTCAAGAGACATTTACATTCGTCCCCCACCAGAAGCTGGCAGGGACGGTGTTCTGTGGAAACTGAAGAAATGTGTGTATGGACTGGCCGACGCTTCCCTTTATTGGTACAACAAAGTAAAACAACTCATGCTGAACACGGGAGGTAAAATGTCAAAAGTTGACCCTGCAGTATTCTATTGGCAGAACGAGCAGTCTGAGGTCAGTGGAGTACTGG
This sequence comes from Vanacampus margaritifer, assembly GCF_051991255.1. Taxonomy (NCBI): domain Eukaryota; kingdom Metazoa; phylum Chordata; class Actinopteri; order Syngnathiformes; family Syngnathidae; genus Vanacampus; species Vanacampus margaritifer. Next base: position 8,914,764 of record NC_135435.1, read on the forward strand.
CATGTCATGTTGATGAATTTCTTTGGGCAAGGTCGGAGCACTTCATTTCCAACGTTATCCCTGTACTTAAAGTCTTCTTTTCATGTGGGCCGTGAAGAACATAGAGTTTTTCATATGTGGGAATTGACATTGCAACTGTTGGTGGTGAAGTGCAGGTGCATCAGCACAGTTACTTTACAATCTACAACCGGTTCAGTTACAGAAAGCACGAGCTTTACAGAGAGATGATCCACTGGATGAGTCAGAGAGAGATCAGCTCAAGTCCAAGATAGGACACATTTTGTGGGTCGCCAAGCAAACAAGACCAGATATTATGTTTGACACGTGCAGCCTGTCGTCTAACATTAAAAACGCTACTGTGCAGTCCATACATGAAGTCAACAAGGTGATCTGTAAACTTAAGTCAGAGAAATTTTTTCACACAATGTTCCAGCATCATCGCCTTGCCCAATGCAGATATTCATAACTGAATATGAATATATAAGGATCGGCTGGCAGGGTACAAAGCAATTTGAAGGGTACAAAAGTCTTGCCTGGCAAGCCACACCCACAAGTGGGTCTGGACAGACGTCCATAGACAGCGACCAATCAAATTCGTCCCCTTTAAATATGCAAAACACATATATCTGAAATATTAACAAAAATTCTGTACAACTTTAAATAGTTTGTTAAAGGCTCATTAGTATGCTGTAAGCACGGTTGTGGCAAAAGACTGCAATGTTAAGGCTAAGAATACTGTGAAATATTTTTTGCACAATTTATTTGGTGAGTTATGTTGGTAAAGGCTTAACAAGCAGTGTTAATCACATCCACATACATTTGTCTGTTTCAATGAGGAAAAAAAGCAACAAAGTTAAACAGACTGTTCCCACCGCATAGAACAAGTTTCTTTGTACTTTATTTACAGCCCTAGTGTTTAGCTACATTCGCTAGCTAGCTAAACCTAAAGCTGGAGCTTGCTGGTGTAAGTGTAAGTAGCACTGAACTTGCCTTGACCTTTCACTTCCACTGTGTAGGTGACATAAGCACATTGCACCATAACGCACGTGCTGTACGTCCAGCCCAGCAAAGTCTTTCGGGACTGTATCCGCCATTTAATTATCATTAAAACTTATAAACCTGCGATCATCTGTTTTTCTGTTCAGGCGCAAAATGAACATTTTGACTCTCAAACTGCAATTCCAAATCGCTTAGTTTGAGCCTTGGTATTAGCTAGCAATGAACCTACTGAATTGTTTTTTCCCTTATTTGTTTAATGAATCTCGATTATTACACTATATGAGTGTCATTTTTAAAACTTTCTATAATAAATTGACTTTTCTACATTATTATTATTTTTTTGTTGCACCTATACGTGATGCAATTATTATTATTATTTTTATTATTATTATTATTGTTGTTGTCAAAAGAGATAACATTTGGATACAGCAGGAGTTGTTTTTGTTAGAGAAAATAATCAATTTAAAATATTTTAAAATATTTATTCATATATATATATATATATATCAATCACATTCACATCTTTATAATAAAATAATAAATTACAGTATATTAAAAAAAGTAGTTATACTGCAACTTTATTTGATGTGACATATAATGTATTTTTCTCACCATTCAGAGAATATGCCATAAACGAAGTTGTAGCTGGAGTTCGAGAGTACTTCAATGTGGTGCTGACAACTCAGCTGCTCTACAAGTTTGAGAGGCCGCAGTACTCTGAGATGTTGGCCGAGTACCCAGACAAGATGATGTCCCAGGTCTATGCATCTCCTGCGCCTTTTTTCTTTGGGACACCACTCACACAGGAAAACACATACATGCACAACAGGCAGCGACGCCCAATAATTAAATCACTGTTTTAGACTACAGAGTAGAAATGAATTGTTTTGTGTCGAGGCTAAAGTACTCATCTGGACCTCTAATTTATATTTTCTTGTTAAGTGGTAAACTCATGGAACTTGTAAATGTGAAAATCTTCTTTTCGGAACCTGAAACTGTGAAGGTCTGAGAAACAAATGTGCAGCTTGAGTACAAATCCATGTTGTTAAAACCTCAAGAGGTAGTGGTATGGATACATTTTATTTCTTAGAGCAAGAAAAGCTGTTTGGTCAAGGTCTGTCCTAAAATAGAAACAGTCCATACATACCCCTGAGAACCCAGTGATGTTTGAGGTGGAAAACAGCATGATATGAAGTCAATGTATTTTGACAGCTTATCTCTTTCCTCAACTAATGTAATGGCAAGATAGTGACATCCAAACATGCGGTACAATTCACTCCATTTAATGATGTCAACCACATTTTGAGTCGATTGCCGTATGAGGGGATGAAACTATCACAACTAACTGAGAATTCAACCTGATTATTGAAGTAATACACACATTAACTCATTAATCAGAAAAGCGCTCGTTTCTTTCTGCCTTGATTTTGACAAAATGCTGCAGCAACAAGTTATTTAACACCTGCAACACATTTGTTATCCTTCAAATTTTGTTTTACAAACAAACATAAAACCTAAATAATATTAAAATTTTGAGTGAGTTGATTTTTGCAGTTTTGTACTGTCCTTGAATGGCAATTTTTATGCACGAGGGCCCTTTGCATTGGGGGAAAAAGCATGATATATGGTTATTTTTTGATTGTTCAAACCCATTGTTTTTGTTCAAGGATCAATCTTTTATGTATTGGCAATTGAAATATATTAAGATTAGGGGTGTCAAAACTAGTGCATTAATTTTGAGTTAATTCCTATTTCCTTTAACGCCACAAATTTTAAAACAAATGCGCAATTAATGACTACCCCATACCTGGAAATTCTGTACTGGGAAAAATTCCAGTCGCAACGCAGCAGAAACATCCACATCAAAATTTTGTAGAAATAAATGTAATAATAATGCATATATTTGTGGAGAGTGGGGTCAAGTTGTATTTTACAATTTTTAAAATGTGCAGAATTTCACAAGTTACTTAATGTTAAAGATAAGATAGCTCTTAATATGAAAAGAAAAATGCAATGAGCACAGCTGTCACCAATATCTTACAAAATGTAATTATGCCATCTAGTGGCAGAAAATGACCTCAACAAAAATCAATATCACACTCGTTTTTCACGGTACAGTACATCTTTCTAATTTCAACTAAATTTTATGAATTTTTATGAAATTTCTGTATAAATGCTTAAAAGATGCAGACACAATTCTATTAGTTTAACATTTTTTCCACTTTTATGTTAACAAGAGTGTGAAAACAAAAAAAGTATTTATTGTACATGTTATTGTACATTTAAAACAGATATAAAATTTGCGATTAATCGTGAGTTAACTATTGAAGTCATGTGGTTAATTCTGATTAAAAAATTTTAATCGCCTGACACTCCTAATTACGATTCTATGATGTACTGTAGATCAGTTTAATACAGAACAGACATTACAGTATATTGCCCATATTTAAAATGATATTTTTGTTACACATTTGTTAAGGAAATGTGTGGTTCTTTGTAGCCCCCTAGCAGCGGTGATGAAAAATTGTGTCGAGCGCCATCATTTAAGTCGCTGCCCATCCCTCAGTTAACAGCTAAATATAACTGCAATGATTATTATATGTCAGTTCAACCGTCGCTGATGTATTGAGTTCCATGTGGTGATGAAAAGTTTGTTCAATTAAGCATTATTACACCCTCGAGGGATGGACATGAATCTTCACCAAGACAAAAATCATCATGATAAACTTGTGCATATTAAAAAAAACGAAGTGGCCAAAGGGGCCAGAAATATGACTGGATTCTGGAGGATAGAAAAAGGATCATGTGGTTTACTGAGTCCAGATTGATCCATAATAATGTTCATGTGCTAACAAAACTAAAAATAGATCAACTGAATAAAGCATTTTTTTCCCTTCCTCGATGGCACAGATGATGATCAGATGGACTCAGATTAGGAAAGACCAATTGAGTGAGCATGATACATCGTTTTCACACATGAATTATCCAACAGACTTCATTGTGAATCTTTTTTCTTTGTATTTTCTCAGTCAAATGGTTTCCACACAGCTCCCATAATACAAGCTCAAAACTGTCCCTGTGGTAAATCACGTAGCAGCTTTCAAACTAGACACGCTTGCATGATGTGTAGATCTTAAAATGCCATCTAAAATTGTCCCTGTGTCTTCTTTTGTCCCTGCTAGTTCGAATTGGAGCCATGCTGGCTTATACTCACTAGATGAGAAAAGTCTGGCTTTGCTGCTTGGTTACCTCAAGGACTTCCTTAAGTAAGGTTTGACACTCACTATACCAGCAGAGACTCTTTTTAACGGTGGGGGGGACTCTCAGCTGTCATGCTTCATTGTGATCCACATTGGTGCAGCCAGGCCTGTTTCACATTCCTCCAAACATCAGGACTGATTTTGTGCAACACAATATTTATACAGTGTGCTGCTTAAACAGCACTTTAAAATATCTAATAATGCTTCCAGCAAATTTGACATGTTGAATCGTCGTCGGGGGCATTTGATCACTGTGATTGGCTGTTAGCTAGCGAATCAGCACACGGGGCAAGAAGAGCAAGTGACAACGCGAATAAACAGTACTCAACTCAACTTTGTTTTTTCAGGACAGCACACGTGAATATTAAAGTCCTCCATAAAGAGGATATTGTGGCAGTAGTAAGGAGCGTATACGATTGACTGGAAACACGTCTTTATTCATCGACTGCCAACAACAGAATGGCGAATATTGCGCCAACAAACATTCATATAAAACACCCCCCCTGCTGTATGCCTACTGGGTGAGAGGCATGGTCCAAAAGTCCACCACACAGGCCCCCCCCGAACACCCAGAAGAGCACTCAAAAGGAAAACCTCACAGGGGGCTTCACCAGCCTGCCACATCGACTACGCAGCCCATCTCCCGGTGGAGCAGGTGAAACCTGTTGAGCAGGGGGGGCAGGCGAGAAAGGAGCAGGAGAACACTCAACATCATCGTGCGGAAAACGAGGCTGGGGGCTTCGGAGGACGACCACGGCGAGGGACCCGAGCTGGCAACGGCACATCGCCTACAACCAAATGAGCTGGTTTGAGCCTATCCAACGAAACAGACTCCCTACGCCCACCCATATCAAGCACAAAATATTCAACCCCATGCTCAAGCACCCGAAATGGGCCGTCATATGGTGGCATGAGGGGCGACCGGTGCGCATCGTGGCGCACAAAAACAAAACGGGCAGACATAAGTGTCGACGGTACAAAAACCTTAGGAACACAGTGGTGAACCGGTGCAGGAGTCAGGGGCATCCCCGACAGAAAGGGCCGCGCGTCGGGACCTTCGGGCAAAAATTCACCCGGGAAGCGAAGAGGCTGACCGAACACCAACTCGGCCGGGGCGGCGTTAAGATCCTCTTTCGGAGCCGAACGCAACCCGAGCAAAACCCAAGGAAGACGATCGACCCAGTTACCGTCGGAAAGCGCAGCCCGCAGCGCAGCTTTAAGCGACCGGTGAAAACGTTCACACAACCCGTTAGCCTGTGGGTGGTAGGCAGTAGTGCGGTGTACCTGCACACCCAAGGACTCCGCTAAGGCAGACCAAAGTCCCGACACAAACTGGGGCCCCCTAGCCGAGGTGATATCGGACGGCGTGTCAAAACGCGCGACCCAAGACGACAGGAATGCGCGGGCTACGTCCATCGAAGTTGTGGAGGACAGGGGGACAGCTTCCGGCCACCTCGTGGTCCGATCTACCATAGTGAGCAGATGCGTAAAACCCTGCGACGGAGGGAAGGGACCTACCAGATCAACGTGCACGTGGTCGAACCGCCTAGCTGGAATCGGAAAAGGTTCGAGGTCTGCCCTGGTGTGCCGGTGAACTTTGGCACGCTGACAAGCCACGCACGGCGCCGCCCACTCCCTGACATCCCTACGCAGTCCTGGGGCGGCCTGTGGACACATCGCAGAGGAGAGCGGGATCGCCTTTACGCATCACCACATCCTCAAGTTTAAGAGCCGTACCTGCCGCTTTGAGGTTGCGGATGTCAGGGTCGTCGGACTGTTCGGCAGCCATCTCGGAAAAATTAACCCCGAGCTGGACTGGACATACAATCGCGCGCGATAAACAATCAGCCACAGGGTTACACTTACCGGCCACATGCCGAACGTCGTGAATTCGGAAATGGCCGCCAAGTGGCGCTGCTGGCGGGCCGACCACGGTTCAGTAACCTTTGACATCGCAAACGTAAGCGGCCTATGATCCACATAAGCCGTGAAACGGCGCCCTTCAAGAAGGAAACGAAAATGTCGTGTCGCGAGATACAGCGCCAGCAACTCCCTGTCAAAAACGCTATACTTGTGTTCGTTATCCCGCAACTTACGACTAAAAAACGCAAGGGGCTTCCACACATCCGCCACGAGTTGCTCAACCACTCCCCCTACAGCTATATCGGACGCATCTGTAGTCAAGGCCACCTGCGCAGTGGAGATCGGATGGACGAGGTCGCTCTACGCGGTTCGGGGCCTGTGGGCCACCGGGGTGCCCCGTGGTCCCCTCTCCCCTCCCCCTTCCTCCCCCTTGCTGCCTCTCCCTCCTCGCCTCTCCCCGCCCGTCCTCCGCCTCCCTGTCCCTTCTCCCTCGTCACCCTTCTTCCTCCTCTCTCTGCGGCCCTGCCGCTGCCTCCTGCCCTTCTTGTCGTCTCCTTCCCCCGTCCCTCCCCCTCCCCTGTCCGCCTTCCTCCCCCTCCCCTGGGCCGGGGGCTCCATCCTTGGCCCGGGTCTCGGCGCTCCGGGGGCCGGGAGGGCGGGTGGGTTGGTGCTGTGCCCACGCCGCTCCGGTGGACCTCCTGGCACCTCGGGCGGGCCCAGTATGCGGGGGGCGAGCCCTATCGCCCCGCCGGGCTGGTCCCACATGCCCGCCGGGGTCCCGGTAGGGTGGATGGGGGTTTGATGGGCGGGTGCACCTCGCTGGTCGCTCCTCTTAACTCACCGCACTAGTTTTGCACAATACACTTTTATAGAGATATAGGGCACATAACACACTTTGGGAGGGGTGGGATAGGGTGGAAACACCGTCTTCGCCCTACAACTCCCCTACAATTTTAATGCACCACACAACTGTGTGTGTGTGGGGGGGGGGGGGGGGGCATTGGTTGGGGCAGACCGCAGTATAGAGCAGTGCTGCGGTCCCTTGTCCATGCCCCCCCCATTTATTTTTTTTAATGCAACACTTACACTCACTGACATGCCTGGGAGGCGGGTGGATCGGAGCATGGGGATATCATTTCCCTCTGCTCCGGTTTACCTACTCCCAATTTTAATGCACCACACGCACACACTTGTATATACACTGGGTGGGGTCACATTCAAGGTTTTAGGTTTAGCCGGCGAGTTGGCGAACTCAGTAACAGGGTTAAATCTCACTATTTACGGTGGAGTGACGACCGGGGCCTTTCCCCGCTGGGCTCTCCGGCCGGTGGCCCCTGCGGGGCCCGGGGGTCGTCCTTTGACGCTGCCGCGGCCTGGGGGCCCTGAGGTGTTGCGCTTGCTCTGTCCTGGCGGGGGTCGACGGCTCCCCTCTTTGGTGGAGATTTTCATGCACGCCAGATCCACCACACCAGCATCTATCGAAACTCAGACACAATCTTCCTCAGGTCATTGAATCGGTGGAGGCTGGTGTCTGTGGATCTCACTCCGCTTCGTCTGTCCTTCCTTCCTTTCCTCAGTCTCTCCTTTGGTCTCTTGAGGTCTCCCTGATTTGTTGAAATTTAGATGTCTCTGGGGTTGGTGAAGGACTCTGGTTGGTGGCCTGGTGGGTGGTGTCTGGTCGGTGCTGGATTTCACTTTCCTTTCTTTTCTTTGCTCCTTTCTCGGGTTTCCTGACGGCCTCACGACTCTGGCTGAAAGTGTTCGGTTTAGGGAAATGGTATGGGATTTTTTTTTTTTTTATAGGTTTTAGGTGAACTAATGAATGCACGCACGCACGCACGCACATACACATATTCACCCACATACAAAAAAAAAAAAAATACAAAAAAATATATACAGTATATATAAAAAATAAAATAAAATAAAAAAATAAAAAAATAAAAAGGAGAGCAATGATGATGACATGTCAAATCGGTAAAATTACCGAATGATGAAAAAAAAAGGAATGCTCACAATCCCCAAACGCTCCATTGTAGCAAACTCCTCCCTCGCAATTTCCAGTTTGGCCGCGTCAAGTCGGCGCGCGCAGGCAAAAACTGGCGGGGATGAAATGCTCCACCCCGTGCTTAGTATCGGTGGTGGAAAAGGCGGGAGTCGTCAACGACGGAAAATCAGACAGCAAACGCTGATAAACGTCGCCCGATGCCAAAAAATTTGCATGTGTTAATGGTCCGAGTCCCCAAGCCTCACATGGGAAAGTGGCGAAAGAAACAGCGTCAATCAAACGGCGGTTAGCAACATCAACAAGCAGTCCATTTGCACACAGAAAATCCGCGCCAATAATTGGAACCGTGATTGAAGCAACAATAAAGTTCCACTGAAAATCACGTCCATGGAAGCACACAGTCACCAGCCTGGAACCAAAGCTGATAATGCGTGAGTCGTTAGCTGCACACAGGGACGGTCCGCTGCTACTGGCCGCCTTGTCCGCGGCGGTGAGTGTAAGCAGGCTGACTTGCGACCCGCAGTCCACCAGGAAACGTCTCCCTGATGACGAGTCTGTGATGAAGAGCAGCTCGCTTTCATTGCCGGCGCCCACAGCCGCTATGGAACGCCGGTGTTGGAGTTTCCCAGAGCTTCGAAGGTGCAGGGGGGAACACAACGTCTAGCCTTGATGCCGAACCCCTGGTGGAAGAAACAGAGAGCCCTTTCGCGCCGCTTCCGTGTCACCACTCCGGCCACCACCGTCGGGCACGCGTCCGGCGTCGCCTCCAGGAGGTGATCGGCTGCCACACTTTGCACGGCGAATCGTCTCGTAGCCAGCAACACTCGATCCGCTTCTTCGGCCAAGGCCCGATAATCGCAGGACGCCAGGCAAGCGGAGGTAGCCAACACTGCGTGTACCGGAGGCGGTAGCTGCCGGAGGAAAATGTGCAGGAAAACGAATCCGCCTTCATCCGAGCCTAACAGCGACAGCATCTTGTCCATGAGGTCCACTGCTGTGCCATCACCCAACCCGGGCAGGGAAAGGAGTCTGTCTGCTCTCTCCGAGTCCGACAAACTGAACCTCCTGAGCAGAAGTTGTTTGAGCGTGGCGTATTTCCCGCTCTGTGGAGGTGCGCGCAATAGCTGCATAGCACGACGTGTAGTCAGTTGGTCGAGGGCCGCCACGACCATGCAATACCTTGGCTCATCAGCGGTGATTCCTCGTAAGTGGAAAAGCGCTTCAACATGCTGAAACCACGAGGTCGGGTCGCTCTGCCAGAATTCCGGCAGCCTCGCGGTAGCGGCGACGGCTGCAAGTTGCGGGAGTTAGGGCGACATGGCCGAGGAGGACACCTCTTCATCCGCTGTTCGAAACCTTTTCAACGTCAGGGTCACCAATGTGGCAGTAGTAAGGAGCGTATACGACTGACTGGAAACACGTCTTTATTCATCGACTGCCAACAACAGAATAGCGAATATTGCGCCAACAAACATTCATATAAAACACCCCCCCTGCTGTATGCCTACTGGGTGAGAGCCATGGTCCTAAAGTCCACCACAATATGATCATATTTCACCATGATATCGCCAAGAAGATTTGCATAGTTGTTTAAAAAGTCCCTATTGTATTTTGGAGGTCGGTGAATGACACAGAAAAGTACAGTGACAGTTTGGTCAAAAGAAGGTGGCTTCAAAGCTGTGATCGATGAGGTAAATAGACATCGTTTACATTTATGTATTTTTAAATAGTCGCCGTTCCTCCACCTCGGCCCGACGTCCTCGGAGCGTCCAAGTAAGCACAGCCAGGCGGTAGTCATTCAATTATAGCGGTGGACTCACCAGCGACAGTCCAGGTCTTCGTCAGGCAGAGGAAATCCCAAGTTTATGGAAAGGAAAAACTCAAAATAAACGCTTTGTTTGTCAATGACCGCGCATTTAACAACGCGATCTTTGTGGGAGCAGCAAGGGTGCATGGCCCCATCCGGCGGTCTCGAGGAAGCTCCTTTAGAAGATGAAGGTCGGCACCGCGTCCAAAACGCGGAGGGCAGCATGGCCGAAGCTTTTCAGGTGAACCGACGATTGTTAGCAGCCAGGAGTGGACAGTGTCCAGGATACACCACAACGGAGTGCATCCATGCATTCGGGAACAAGAAGGGGACGAAGCTTGTTCCAGCGTCCGATTTCGCTTCACTAGCTGGCCGCCGCGTTTACCCCGGCGCCGCTATCAACACCCGTATGAGTTGTTTACGTTTCTATTTCGACCCTCCCGACCGCCAGGTGGCGGTGCTGAAACAGCATGGGGGATCCCGCCCCCGTAAAGAGGTTGCCGGTTGCCTTTAGGAAAAATGACTACCGCTGCCGATGGCACGGAGGGGAATTACTTCTCGCGCATGCGCTGAAGGTACGTAATAGTCGGTGTCGATGCGGTGTGTATTTACGTCATTTTTCTACGCGACTTGCTGACGTCTGGGCCGAGTAGGCGTCACATTTGGACGACGTCGGATTGGTGTAGCTAGGCCTTAACACATGCTGATTCAAGGTTAACTGAATCAGCATGTGAGTATGGCAAGCCCTTTGAGCATTTATTCCATATCCTTGATGTCAGACAGTAGTGTTTCTCAACTAGCGCAGTCTTTATCAGAACTAGTTGTACATTCAGCCATACTAGTTCTGCGCTTTGTCATACTACTTGTACAAATGTCACCCATTTTCTGAAACTTGTGCCACTTTAATCCAACTAGTGCTGACACAAGTCTAACTAGTAGGGCTGGGAATCTTTGACTGTCTAACGATTCGATTCAGATTTTTGGGTCTGCGCTTCGATTCAGAATCGATTAGTGATTCAAAAAAAAAAAGTGATTTTAGATAAAAAATTATTTGATTGACAATGATTTCTGCTTCAATTTATAGATATGCAAAGAATTGTCATGATCTACTCCAGTCTGACTCGCTAATGCTAATTAGCGCGCTACTTGTGGCACTTTTATCACTCAAAAGAACAACTATTCATACAAAACGCTTCAGGAATGTATACAGAGAAGCATCTTAACATCTTACACTGCAAAAAAAACTACTTTTATTGGAATAACTTGACCATGACTTTTTGCTTCTATGTGGCTACAACTTAACAGTGTCTCAGAACGAGCTGAACCACACTGCCCCTAAGTGGCCAAATCATGTACAACATGAACAGTGCTCTCAATAAAGGCACACACAAACAAGGGCAAGAAAGTATAAAATAAATGAAATAAAATCAATTTTTGGACACTTAAAATTGATTCTGAATCATACTAAATGAGAATCGTGATTCTTATGAGAATCGATTTTTTGGCACACCCCTACTAACTAGTGACACATACCAGCATGCATGTAGTGCCAAACTCGCAGCTAGTCAGCTTTTTTATGCACTAGTTGCCCACTGGACTAAACAAGAAATGTTCAAAGTCTTACTAGTTGACTAACTAGTAAGGCACAAAAGCTCTAACATGTTTACTAGTTGACCGTGAATTATTCTAACATGTGAACTAGTTACATCTGATTTCCTGCACTAGCTAACTAGAGAGCTGAAATACCTACTAATATATTTATTGCATTTTAAATTAGGATGAGCGGTAAAACGGGAAAAAAATGGATGGATGGAAGTTTTACTTACGTTATTCATATTTTTTAGGGGTATCAGGCGATTACAAATTTTAATCGTAATTAATCTCATGACTTCAATAGTTAACTCACGATTATTAACAAATTTTACACCTGCTCTAAATGTAGAATAAAATATGAATAAATAAGTTTTCATACTCTTGTTAAGATAAAAGTGAGAAAAATGTTAAACTAATAGAAATATGGCTGCATATTTTAGTTGTTGATACAGTAATTTTATAATCATTCATAAAATTGAGTTAAAATTAAAAAGATGTACTGTAAAAAATGAGTGTGATATTGATTTGTGTTGGTCATTTTTCTGCCACTAGATGGCATAATTGCATGTGTAAGACATTGGTGACAGCTCAGTGCATTTTTCTTTTTATAATAAGAGCTATCTAATTTTTAACATGAAATTACTTCACATTTTTAAAATTGTAAAATATCACTTGACCCCAGTCTCTAAAAATATACGCATTATTATAAAATTTATAACTGCTAAATGCTTACATGGATGTGTCTGCTTTATTGCGACCGGGATTCCCCCAGTACAGGCTTTCCAAGTAAGGGGTGGTAATGAATCGTGCGTTAAAGGAAATTAAATTAACTCAAAATTAACACACTTTTACTTACAGTATATGTCTATGATGTTTTTGCACTTGACAATGTTAAAATGTTTTATGAAACTCTATTTGCATTTAAAGTTGTAAGCGTTCTACTCCCCCAAACTGGATTACTTCTGTTTGGTTTATATCACATGGTGTAAGTACTGTATATTGGAAATTTTGAAGTCTGTCCAATTGAGTCTTTCAAGTGTCCACTAAATATGTTTTCTGTACAGTGTAATTTCTAAGGTTGAGACCTATCCAATTTGTTTTTATATTTGGGGGTGTGGGGGTGTATCCCCGTGGAAATACCAGTGAGCAAGCACACTAACACACGGTCAAACTATGGTGCTGACAGTCATACTAGTGCAAAAGTAAGTTATACAGTGTAAATAACAAAAGTCAAACAATGGTCGCATTTCAATAATGTTGACACAAGTGGAAAAGATTTGTTCTCCCCGAGGCCTCTCATTTTGCTTTTGCCGCCTCCTCGCCTCACAAACGGCAGTCATCCTAACAGGTTTCCTGCGGCTCCTTGAAAAGTCTTGGCAATGAATCTTAGTCGGGGGGCTCTTATCAGATGCATGCCATTTATGTACTTAAGCAACTCTGGACAATGTGGGGGATTGAGAACATTGTGAAGTTTGATGAATCACATTGCATGTGTTTTCAGCATTTGCAGAACACACAAAATGAACTGCATGACAATTTTGTCCATTTAGAAGCCGATAAGCTTCCACCTGTTTGCATAAGCAATGAAGTGTGTGCCCGTTATTGGATTTGCAACGTTTTAGTAAATCATGGTCTGCGAAGGTGAGTTAAATAACTACAGTAAATTTTTAACATGCATAATTAAAAAAAAAGTAAATGTCAATAGTCAAAATGTGTAACTAACACACAATGAGGCAGCAGTCCTAGCTACTGTTGCCACTTCCATCATATATTTTTCTTAATTAACACCCTTTGTTGATTCTTGAACTTTGGGAAGAAGTTTTGCAAAAAAAAGCTAAAGTAAAAGCAAAACTTGTGCAGAGAAATTATTCCATAAGCTCATAACTCACTGAGCGCCGAAGGTTTGTGAAAGTTGATTTTCTTCAGGGTTCGTTCTAGGTCGCAAACGGCCATTTGCCCACAAATAGCCTTTATGGTGGCAAACTAATTTTCTTGTTGCAAGGAAATTTGAACGTGAAAAATTTCTTGGTGGAGAAAATGCCACTACTGAGAAATTACCAAGAGGTGGACATCATTTTATAATTGAAAAGACAAGAAGAAAAGTGGTTAGGGATGCTTCCAGGAGGCCGATAGCAGCACTGAAGGTGGAACTAAGCAACATCATGCTAAGTCTATTCTTCTTTAGCTGGAACTGGGGCCTTAGTCAAGGTGGAGGGGCAGTATTAATAGTTCAAAATGAGTCCTTGTTGGCATTTTCCCTGTACCCTCTCTAAAAGAATTTTTAACAGGTTGTACAGATTATGAGTCATAAATATTGAAAAAAAATGTTTTGAAATGATTTGTCTTGGTTTCAGATTTTTATATCACAAATCCTGGCATTTGGACATGGGTGTGGAGATTTTTTTACATACACTGTAGACTATATGACATATGTAAAATTATTTCAGACAAATATTGCTTGGACAAGTGGAAAAGATTCTGTCGTGTTTGGGGATTCTGAGGTCTTTTTGACTTTTCAATAGGTTGTAGATAAGTAAGACTAAATGTTGAATTATGTATCTGATTTCCTCCCTGCAGGTTTCTTAAGAATGCATTCACACTCTGCAGTGCAAGCAACCATGAGGTAACGCCCCCAGAGTTCCACCACAAGGATGTGTGAGTGCTCGCAGGACACATTCTCCCGTCTCCCAGGCCACCTACATTATTACCATTACCACCCTCCTGAGTGCACACTTGGATGACATTTTCTTTTGGACTAAGGCCTAAAGTGCTTATCACAGTTAAGAGATGCATTTTGAGGGACCCTTTTGAAGTTAACAAAACACACAAAAAATAATTTTACTGGTTTTATAAGATGATTTTAATGTAATGCACACTCTAAAAACAGATTAGTCAAATTTATCCCCCCTCTGTGTTAGAGGCTGACATTTTTTCAGGATGTGATCTAGCTAGACTTACTTTCTATTGTAACATATTTCATTGGTTGTTTGACTAACCAATAAAACTGGTATGCCCGTAACCACCCGGAATGGTCAATGTCTGACCAATCTATTGGTTAATCAAGCCAATATGAGCTTAACCTACTAGATTGGTAGTTTTTTTTTAACCAATCCATTTTTAGAGTGCAGTCACTCTCTGTTGTACAGTTTATGCAGTTGTGTGTATTAATTGTGTATGTATTTATTACATTGTCTTACTACTGTCACATGGATGTGACCCATCCGCACTCCTTGTTTTCAAACTGTATTTTTAAGAAAGAAAAAAAAAACATTTCTACAGGATGTTGTTTGATGTCTTAAGTGTTGTTCAACTCATATATTTGCATCGCCATCAAGTCTGTAACACATACCGGCAGATTCACTTTTCTGCACATTGTGTTTATTTTGTAATGTTACAGACATGACAACACTATATAGGCAATGTACACTGTAACAAATTTCTGTAAAATCGACAGTAAAAAATTACAGCCTTATCTTGTTTTTTTAACTGTATACGGCAATGCATTGTGGGTAAAACAAAATGCATTATGAGTTAAAACAGTACAATAATTAGCTGCATAATTAGCGGTCAAATACCGTCAATTTTACAGCAATTATCCTTTGGCATGTATACATTTGGATTCCAGGTAAATACTGTAAAGATTGCCGGGTTTTGGCAGGTGTCTCTACCGGAGAAGAAGCAAACAGCGGATCCTGTATTGTCACCAGAGCAAGGACAAGAAATCAGCGAATTGGTGAGTAATATTTTAGCGCGAGGGCAGTCTGCATCGTCTTCACATCGCATTTCTCCGATTAACAGGCAACTTTACAGCTAACATTCATTTATGCACTCGGCTGCAGAACGAGGATTGATTTTACAACCAGGGCGGCATGGTGGATGACTGGTTAGCACGCCCACCTCCCAGTGCTGAGGGTGTGAGATCGAGTCTGGGCTTCGGCCTTCCGGGTTGGAGTTTGTATGGTCTTCCCTGCGTGGGTTTTCTCTGGGGTCTCCTCCCACATTCCAAAGACATGCATGGCAGGTTAATTGAGCACTCTGAATTGTCCCTAGGTGATAGTTGTTTGTCTCTGTGTGCTGTGCGATTGGTTCAGGGTGTACCCCACCTACTGCCTGAAGCCAGGATAGGTTCCAGCACCCCAGCACCCCTGCGACCCTTTTGAGGAATAAACGGTTAAGAAAATGGATGGATGGATTTTACAATGACAAACTACATTTACAGGAATTTACTGGCAACTTTAGTTGTCAGTAAATTCCTGTAAATTAGAATACAAGAAACAGTTGTAAACTAGATTACAGTGAATTGCTGTTTTTACTTTTTTGCCAGTTCTTTATTGTAAATTTTACAGTCAATTCATTACAGTGTAGATATACTGTAAGGGCTCTGGCCGGAACAACAATGTTGGGCTGATCAGTCTGTAATTTATTACGCAGTCCAAAAACAAGGGCCATGTTACTCTGCATCCCTCTTGCTTCATTTCCATGGTAACACTAGCCTGTTGCCATGGAGTTAGCGACACATTGCACAGCTGGCAGAATTTGGTGGCACATTGTTAAAGATCCACTACTGAGTGACGCCAATATGCATACAGGGCTTGCACATGATATTGGACATGCTTGTTTTTGTTCATTACTGTGCTTGTCAATATGTTTTTTTTTTGGTCACATAGGTGGGGGGTGAATGGTTATGAAATGGAAAAAAAATACTTTGTTGTTATTGCAGGGAATGTGTTAAAAGTAAGTTTTGAATTTATCGGAAGAGAAGAACCAGGGAGATGCACAAAAAGGGTTCATGTGACAATTTATTTGGGGCGCTAGGTGGGCCCATAGCAACAATGAGGATATAAAAAAAAAGTATTTTAAAACTAGCTAAAACCCAATAAAAATGAGCAGTTACAATAGAAATAAAACCAAAAATAAAACAATTAAAACTTCTCAAAATGAGAGTGGGAGTTAAAACCAATCTCTTCTTTTTAAAAGACGAGGGAGGGGTGACCTCCTCAGGGACGCGGCAATAGAGTAGCGGTAGTCCTTCTTGGCGGGGGCCCGGTGGACCTCGATGAGTCAATTCGCAGCTCTTCGGGTGCTTCTGTGACCACGGCTAGGCAGAGCGTACAAAGAAAAAGATAACCGTCAGTACAAGGGCCAAGAATCTGTGTGCTGCCATTGTGGTCCTCGCTGGGCCACCATGTGTCACAAGAAATACTCACAGCCCAGGCCGGGCTCTTCACCGTGCTGCTGCGGTTGTGTAGCGCTGTGACACCTCCCGAGCCAGTCTCGTCCTTCTCCCGTCCGCTCTGCATAAGCCTGATAACGATCCTGTTGATTGGACTCAGCTTGTGTTTGAAGTGAGAAACCTCCAAAACCTGCAGGACTCCGGCCCTCGAGGACCGAGATTGCCCACCTCTGCCCTGGGTGCTCTCGATCCCTTCGTCAGTTTCCCTGTCCGTTTCCTTCCTTTCTTTTCTTCCCTCTCTTCCCTTCGCTGATCCAATGCCAATTGACCTTTTGCACGTGATGTCACAGCCCTCATGGGAACGCCCCCTACGGGACGCTGGATGGCAAAAAAGACACTTGCCTATATTGCAACCATTGAATCTCGTACAGCGTAAAGTTCTTTATCTAATCGATTATCTTATAAAATGGTCATATGTTGCTGTGGGGTCGGTTGTACAGACAGACAAAGGAGTAAACCAAATGTTGCTTTTTATCGCATACCTACTAATGAAAACGAACAACGTCGATTGATAGCAGCAATCAACAGAAGGGACTGGCAGCCCACAAAGTATTCACGGATTTGCAGCTATCATTTTTTGCAAGGTTAGTAGATAAATGTTCAAACATTTTACTAGTAAACGTACACTCTAACAAAGACTGTAATGGAGGTGTCGAATTGCGTGTTCCTAATCACATTAACGAGCCTGATAGTTAGCGTCCACTCCAACTGCACGAACACACAGCTTACTTTTAAAATGTACCTTGTTCAAAACTATGAAGTGCATTTGACTGTTTAATAATGGGGGATTTTGTCTTTGTGCTTGGAGTTTTTCACTCTGGAGCCGGAGTCATATTCATGAAATTACCGCATAGCTTGCCACTACAATAGTCATTTGTTCCATGCTAGTAAAGTGAAGAGGTTAAATGTATTCCTCTTTTGCGTGTTCCAAAAATATGAAGACAGATTTTTAATGTAAGAAAAAACACCTTTGCAAAGATGATTTATTAAAACAGAGATCTCCGGACATCGGGACGACCCTGAACATCACGTAGGAGGTGGAATTTTCAGAGTGCCCATTGTGCCCCCTCCTTTGCGGAAGATGGCTTCTTATAGTATCGAGCTTGGAAAGTGAAACGCCTTTTAAAACACGTTATACAACAGATTTGCAGCTGTGCCGATCTCCAGACAAAATATACTCTCCGGGTACTTTTTCTCAAAACAATATCTCACAAACAAGTTGAACTAGATTTAGAGTGGCCGTGAGCAATGGCGCAAACAGAGTGTGTGTGTGTGTTCGAGGCAGATTCTGTTCTCACGAACAGAATGTGTTTTCGCACACTGAGAAAGAATTTTAGACTAATCAAAGTGTATGGTTTAGGTTAAGGTCAAATTTTACTGAGTTCAACACTATTTCACCTACTTTACACATCTATAAAACATTTCAACATGGTTAATATATGAAATAAAGAATTAAAATGTTAATAATATCTAACAAAACATAGTAACATAACATCATCACAGCGTTTCAATATAGAACGGACTATGTCAAAATAAGTCAGTTAGCATGATAAACAAGTTTTACCTTTGCATTACGACGAGGTATATTGTCCCCCAGTGTGAGCGTAGCATCTCGTCCCAGAGACTCAAGCCAGCGACAAGCTTTTGAATCAGCCCCGGTGTAAGGAGAAGAGACGGCATTGACTACATAATGATATAGGTCGTGCGTTGTGAATTCCGGCAAAGTCAGCGATTTGATTAACTTGGTAAAAACAGCAGGCAAGAGAAGGTAAGGGCTGTTTTCAAACTAGCGATCTCCAACTTAAGTAAATATCGCGCTCTATGAGTCCTGACGAAATGTGCAACTTCGACTGACAGGCGAACTTTGGTTGAAGTAGTAGATTCCATGGCTCAATGGGCAATAATAACTTTTAATTTGTAAAATAACAGTCGCTAAGTCACTAAATCGCTCCGGGTCACGTCCACTTCCATTCAACAATCATTTCCTTCCGCCGTCCGTCTTAGAGCAGTCACGTGATCACGTGACGTCGGTGCAAATGGTCAATACCAGTGCCGTTTGACCTCATTTGACCAATCAGACGTAGCCAGCAGGTAGTCACATGACCACAGGCAGTCTTTGTGCGGCCCCACAAAGAAGCAGTTATCAAAGTAACTTGTTTATGAAACATGGCAGAAATCTGTATTTACCTTACAGATGGTCTACACCAGAAAATGGATAGACAAGATCAAGAACAGCGATGTCATGGACGCTCATCGGTGCCTAAAATATTGGCATTTCAGCCTACAAGAAGCCTACTTTGAACTTGAGAGCTCTAAAAGATGCTGTCTCAGCCTCAGTTTGGAAAATGGAATGCTCAGTGGAATAACACCAGCAGGTCAACGATACAGCACTTGAATGTAAAATGCATTTATGCACAATCTTAAGGAGAGAGAGGAATCTGCAATATATGCCCATCACTGAAGATAAAGATGTAAGTTGACACAACTTGGTGTTTTTGAGTAATCAACCACTAACCAGATATCAGCATTGCATAATCTAATTATATAACAATCTGCCTGGTAAATATTGTGTTTCGCGTGAGTAAAATTTAATCCAAACCATTTATTATGGTTAAAATTGCTCTGGTTCATGTTATTAAAGCTGCTCAATGTAGAAATTTGCCCCAAAATATCTTTACACGACTCAAACATCTCATAATTAGGATTCTAACATCTTTTCACAACGGGTACTCCTGTAAGCCTCTGACCAATAGTTTTCAGACTGGATTCAGGTTCGAATAACCCGCTCTGTCTGCGGATGTGACGCCATGTACAAATTGTGTATGTGAAGAAGGGAGTGTGCAGTTTCATTTTTCAGCCATGCTTGGCAGTAGCGATAAAAAAATTGAGCAGCTTTAAAGGGATACATGAGCAATTAATACCGTTAAAAACTATTTTTTCCACTTGCTGTGGACTCATTGGACGGAAAATGACATCACCTGTGCTGGGGAAATAGGTTTGCTGACCAAACCCAGAAAACAGGTAAGCCGTGATTGGTCGACTTGTTACCTTTTGAGTGTTAATTAGATACAAAAGTGCTATATAAATCCAATGCATTATTATTATTATTATTATTATTATTACTTATGTCCTTCCTCAGCACAGATAATGTCATCTTCAGTCGACAGCAAGTGAAAAAAATGTTTTTTATAGGTATTAATTGTTCATGAAAAATACCGTAATGAAGTTATGACATTAATTATAGACAAGATATTATCTACTTACTGTTGGACTTAAAGCCGCATTGTTGAAATGTTTGAAATAGCATATTACCATTGAATGTTTTGTCTATTTGACATTCATGTACCAATAATAGAAGCTGCTCACCAGATACTGAATACTTGAGTAGTTTAGTCACTGAATACTTTGCCGAAGTAAGGTACAGGACTTTTTTTTTTTTTTTACATTCTAAATTAACAATAATAGTGAGGAAAATCTTGAGCTAATCTGCCCATCTCACACTTATCTGAGCTCACGTCAGTTGTGACTACATACAAGCACCAAAGTAAAAATTTTAATCATTAGTTTCACTTAGTGCTGAGATATCCGTATAAAACTTGTTTAAAAAAAGTTACGATGTTTTTTCCCATTTTATTCTGGTGTTTAGGTTTCAGGTGGGTCTGACGTCACCCCACATTGTCCCAGGATGTCTCCCACTTCTCCCAGCGATACTACAAGGAAGTCCCGCCCTTTAACGCAAACGATTGGATGAAAAATAAATCAGCCCGCTAATACTCGCCTCTGATTGGCTGTAGGGGCTGCTCTCTACTGTGATCTGGCTTTGCGGTTTGGAGTCAGGTGGAACTCACACCGTGGGAGAACAGGATAAAACTTTGTGTTGCCCCACGGGAAGTTGTTTTTTTATTTTCTTGTACTGCTGATGCTTTTAGCAAAGATAGGAGGAATTTGACAAGCCAGCAATTCGAAATGAAGAGTCTCAAGTACCGGCTGAAAAAGCATGAAGTTAACATCACTGTAAGTGGACTTTGTGTTGTTTCTGACGATTGCTACTCTTTTTTTGTGATAGCTGATTTAGCTTTAGCTGTGTATTCGTGTGCGATGTTCCACCTTCTTGTGGTTTGCAGTGTAGTTTGACCTCTGCTCAGCCACACTTTGTCTCATTCTCACTTTCCGAATAGAATCAGCCTGTGGAGCACCTGCGGGTGTTTCAAGCCAGCCACTTGTTGTGTACGCTCAATATATACAACCAAACATGACTCGACCGGTGCGTTCTCTTTCTAAGTAGTTCCAAGCGCCTATTTTCTTCTCTTTTCACCGGGGACATGCTAGCCCAACTAGTATGGACGTTCTAAATTCTCATAATGTCCTGCTTTTTGGGCCAGATTCATTGTTCTGGCAGACAGAAGGGTGCGTCTGTCTACTACATCCGAAATGGCGAGCTTTGACTTTGAGTAGTACACTGTGTGTTGATTGTTGAATGAATCCCTAACCTGACATTAAGAAAAGTTGGTTGTGTATGTGGCCAAGATAACTTACTTTGTCTAAATCTTGTGATAATTCACGAGCATGTAAACCAGGGATGTCAAACTTGTTTTCATCATATGCCACCCTGGATTTATGCTCGCCCTCATCCTGCTTGTTATAATGGTGATAATACGTGCATGTAATAATTAGTTTGATACGTTGCTTTTAAAGTAATTTCACACTGCTTACAGAGAACAAAATGCAAAACTAGCTGCTTATGTTTTTGCATACAGGAACTTTTTGCAAAAGCTTTTTGCTAGACTTTTTTACTTTTTTACTTTGTAGCACTTTGAGATTGTTGAAATATAAAGTGCATCACAAATACAATGTATTATTATTATTATTATTACTACTAACATTTAAAATAAAACATCAACGTTTCCTTTTTAGTAAAGTGCAACAATACATCAATAACTTGGCTGCAAGGGTCAGCATCAATGGTGGTCTGAACAGCCAGTGAAAACTACGAGGGCCGACTTATTTAATCAGCCAATTTGACAAATTTACTTAACTTCACACTTTCTAACTATTTACAGCAGCTGCTGCAGTCTGTAAATAATTGCCAAAGTTGTTAATTAATAGCAATTAATAGCAATCAAATACAGCTATCAACACCGTTTATCTATTTATTTTGCCTATCAGTTAACAAACGTAACCATATTTCTTCTCTTGGAATTAATGTGCAAAACTTCTACCTTGAATCAAATACTTCTGGAAATGTAAATCTATGTGTTGATACAGTAGAAAAATAGTGCCACTTGTGTCCCTCCAATATGACACAAATAAACGTCACATTTTGGCTTTAATGTAGGAACCGAGGTCTGAGCTTGTCATCCCCTCCAACTGTCTGCTGATTTTACAAGTACAAATAAATACTGTTGTGTAAATTGAGGTGGCTGTTTTGCCATTGTCTTTTTAGCGTTATTTAATTGGCCAGTCCCCGGTGTAAGAAAATCGGCCATTTTACTGTGATTAGTCCGCTTCACAAAGTTCACCCCATCCTATAGATTTCCTTTCACTTTTCAATTAGTTTTGTCACTGAAAATAGGCTCTTATCAGCATTACCAGCCCACTATACTACATTTCATAAGGATTTTATGTCGCAGACAACGCAGAGGCTGATAAGCGTCACGGACACGGCGAGTGAAAGTAAGCTTGTCTTTCATACTGGTAAGTGCTTGCAAGGTGAGTCCGTCTTGGCGAGATAGTGTACATGTTGCGACCACGCAGCGACCTTAACGTGCACATTTGTGCTATTCACATAAGCTTATAAATGTCTATAAGCAATCATGATAAAATATCCAATTACAGCAGGCTAAAGATTCCTCGCTCTGGCAATTGACCAATATTGGAGCCGTTAAGAGCAAAACTATCACTACTATTTGAATTGCCAGTCATGGCAAAATAACCACTGCCTAAACAAATGCCATGGGGTTTTTTAAGCAATATACTTGCGGCTAGGTAGCATGGGTTGCACATACCTGGCTTCTCCCGTTTTCAGCAAGTGGTGAAATCGAGTCTTATTAGCGAGGGGCAACATGCCCGCTTTCGTGATCGCTCTTATTGTGCCCCTTTCTTGTCATACGTGCTTCCTTGTGTTAATGACTCCCCCACTGTAACATGGTACAGTGTTTGTTTTTTTGCAGGAGTTTTTTTTCCTGTTGTTGAGTTCCTCCCATATGGAGTGTGTGAGGACACGATTAGCAAAGCTTAAGCTACGGAAGCTATGGGGGCGAAAGCGCGGGCGCGGTGCAACGAAAGGGGGAAAAAAACTCTATATTATAATTGTTTTATCCGTCCACAACAAAACACTTGAATTAATTCAAAAAATCGATTTATCGCTCAGCCCTAGCTGGACAATAATTCAATACAAGTATGTATTGTGACAGACATGCAGTGTTTCCCACACAATACTTTGGCGGGCCGCCCAAGTAAATTGGCCACCAGCCAAGAAGTTTTCAAGAAAATTTATTAAATATATATTTACTTTACTTTTATTATTATAATACATGTGGATCGTGAGGCTAAAGGAGTTGAAGGAACAGGACTGAGACCCAACCCGCCTCCCATCCTCACCGCCGGAGTCCACCCACCCAAGTCGATTTCAAATCTGTGGGAAACACTGACATGTGATCAATATCAGTACAAAATGCATGAAAAAATGCGTTGTGTAGGCAGAGGGTACAGTGTGGCGTTAGATTTGTGCCACAATTACAAACATGTAAGAGAACATTTTGTGCATGGAAGAAAGGTTCTTGAAAGTCTAGTTCACTGCCTGCTCGCCTACTGAGCCAAGGAAGAAGCCGTTGAGGCAAATCATTGACTATGGCAATAATGAGCCTGCTAAAATGATAAAGTAGTCCAAAGATGGTTGGTAAGATAAGGTAGTCCAATGACGGTTGGTCAACTGTAATGTATGCACCCCAAGAGAGTATTTTTTTATTAGGTTTTTTGATATGCTACTTTAAAATTGAACATTGAGTAAAAGTTATTAATGTAACTGAATCAACAATTCTGCTTTGAGGTAGCGTTTTCTACAAATAAACAGGTGCACTGTTGGAGCAGTATTCATGTACACATTACAATGTACAAAAAAACAGTGTACATTCCTTGAACACATTTACTACCAGATACTTAAATTGGTATTTTCCACTTCATAGTTGTTTTATTTCATTTGATCCTTAATCATACATACAAACAGTAAGTTCTGGACTATAAGCCGCACCCTACTGTACCCGCAGGTGTTTTAATGTTATCGCACCGGGGTCCCACGACTTTCTTTTCCATAATGAGGGCACAAATTGTCTCGCTCTCGTGCTGTCTCTCCTACTATATTTGGGCTCACTTGGTTTGTTTTGCTCTATGTCTGTCGCTCCTGCGCTTCCTTTTAAAGTGTGCCCCCTTGTGATCTGATGGACAAGCGTCACCTTTATATTAGCCACAGGGTTGAATGCAAGTGAAAAAAGTAGTGTCTTATAGTCCAGAAATTACTGTAATTTTAATTTTATCTTTAGCTCGTTCACTGCTTTTGACGATTGTATTCTTCAGACAAAAAAGAAACGCTCACTGCCATTGACAAATACATTTGTCAAACCATTTTTTAACAGGGAATGCGTTGCTTACAGTCTCGCCTACTTATACTGTGACTTTCAAGTCGTCTGGATCTCTATACGGTGTATTGCAATTAATGCATTCTTATAATTTCCCGCTCTGTGAATACTGTACAATTTAATCAAGCAATTGTATGTTGTTGACAGTAGCATTTTATAATTGCTTGGATTGGATTGGATTGATTTCGATTTTTATAGTATGTCATTTGTAAGTAAAGGCTGAATAATACCCATTCTGGGCTAAATCCGTTCAACCATGTGTTTAGTCCATGTACTAATCTTCAGTCATTACTCATTACAATTCTGCACAGTTCAAGATGGAGTGTTTTTCCCGCTTCACTCAATTACCATGACAAAAGGCACAAAGCTCTGTGTGGGAAGCTGGTCCCTATTTAAGGACTAAAAAAATCATTTGAGAAGTAGAGGACAAATATATTCATACTGGAAGTTGTGCCTTCATTTTCTGCAGCGATTTCAATGAAGGGTTCAAGTAAAATTCCTCCTCTTTCTGCCCTGTCTATTACTTTAAAATCTGACGGGCTTGAGGAACTGTTCTGTTCTGTTTCAGAAACATATCATATTTACAAATATCATTTGATTTGATCTGTGCAGGCAAACTGAAAAAAAAGAACACGTTTCAGATATGAAGCTATCTGACAGGCCTGAGATTTAGCCAGCCAGGCGAAGGAGCTCCTAACATGGGAAATTGAGGTAGCCCGGTAATTTTCCAGGTAGCCTGACCCTTTGATACGAAATATGTGCTTTTTTTTTTTTCAAGTTGTACTGGATACTGCAACTGAAAAACAATACATTTTCCAACAGCATCCCTTAAATGTTGGACATCATGATAAATACTGGTAATAAGGGGAGAGGGAGGGAATGGGGGAAGAGAGAGCGGTGTGTGAGGGAGAGATTATTTCCACTGCCACTCTAAATCAGAGTACGCCTGCGCCTCTTTTTGCCAATGCATGTGCCGTCTGAAAGAGTCCTTTACTCCCGTTGACAATCTCTTCCAACCCGACACCCACGTTTTCCTAATATTCCTGGTTCTCCTTCTTTTGTTCATCCGTTGACTTGAATTTCTTTTGTGGAGGCTCAGAAGTGGTACTCCAATCGACCGCTTGAAAAACGAAAACTTACTGTTAAATGGGAAAAGGGAAATTATGGAAGGGTTCTCACGAGACTTGTCGCAAAGTCATGGTGCAGTGATAAAATGGTGTCACGTTTCTGTGTGCAGTGTATGGAATCACTTCCACTCGCGATCATTTTCAGGTCGCCATCCGGGCGAAAGGTACCATAAACTGAGTTCGCCCAGCGTGATTTTTAGTGGCCATTGGCACGTTGGCAAACGTTAAAGCTCAGCCCTGATCTGAGATGCTTAAGATGAGCATCTAGGGCTGGACGATTATGGAAAAAATAATGATCACGATTATTTTTGATTGAGATTGATTTCACAATTAATAAAATGATTATTCATTGATTTTAAAACTTAATATTGTTTCAAGTACAAAC
This sequence comes from Vanacampus margaritifer, assembly GCF_051991255.1. NCBI lineage: Eukaryota > Metazoa > Chordata > Actinopteri > Syngnathiformes > Syngnathidae > Vanacampus > Vanacampus margaritifer. The sequence continues at coordinate 8,940,670 of NC_135435.1, forward strand.
AAAATGTGTATTGATTATCAGTGGTTTTTGAAGAATTATTTGGGTTTATTAAAAAAAATTTACCCAGGCAATGCATTTAACTCTTTGACTGCCAGACGTTTTCAGAAACGGGTTGTCGCCAGTGCCAGCCGATTTAAGCATTTTGAGTGATCTTTCAAGGTCCACAGAAAATGTTGTGTTTGGACTATGGAAACACACATACTACCAAATGAAAGATTGAACGCTCATCTTTCATCAGAAAAAAAAGTTTGTTTCTACCTTATTCCGTTCTTCAGTAATCAACAATAGAAAATGGTTACTTTGACCGAAATGCTCTGTTTTGAAACAAAAAGCGGCGGAGAAAAAGAGCTTTTTGTAAAACTGTTATTTCATGCACTCTAGTGAATTGTACACTTCTTTTTGTCCATGAATGATGCCACAAACACCTAAATAGTTCTTTACTTCTGTAAAACGCTTTCACCAACAATGAAAAAGTGTTTTTAGTTTGCAAAATACGTTAATTTCCATTCAACAGTGTAACAATTTGACAAAACAATTTCACAAACTATTTACAAATGTGTGCAACTGTGGTACTACTTACAATTATGTGGATGTTTCAAATACAGTTTTTCTTTTTGTAACGCTCTCCTGCGTGCAAGGAGACGCCGCTGAACTCGCACAAAAGTTTACTTTCACCTTCGCATTTGTCCGTTTCGCGTGCAAACGTTACACTTTCTTGACGGCCTTTTTTTCCGAGGAATAAATAGCAAGTAGCAGACTGTACACACTCCTCCAATGAATATGCATTGGACCCGGGGCACTCTTCGTCGTCCGATTGAACGTCCGCCTGAGCGTTGTGCTCCGTGTTTTCCGGTGTCAGCATCGCTCGCCCGTGAACCTTTATAACGTCGTCATAGCCGCCGCGCCATCATCATCATCGATTATCATCATCGTCGTCATCAATGTGCTCTTTATCGTTGGTCGATGTCTTTGAAAAAAACGGCTCGACCGTGAGCTGCTTGCAAGCGGCCGCCATTATGGCTTCTTCAGCCAATGTCCCCTCAACACTCTAGCCCCGCCTCACGTCTTCTACTGACGCCCACCCAATCTTGTCAAAAGAGAGTCATCGCTGCCCTCTAGGGGCCAAAAATAGTCATTAGGCACAACAGACTTGCTGGAAACTTTCACCACAGATGCGGAAGGGTTCCCTCTACCCGTTTAAAAATTTTTTTAAAAAAAATGGGTGGACGTCTTTTAACGTCTTTGGCGCTCCTCCGTAGGTTTTTGCAGAACGTCATTTAACGTCTTTGGCAGTAAAAGAGTTAAAGGGGCGTCAGTTACACATGGATTTTCACTATTCACAGGCCCTCCTGGTCAAACTCAATCAATCACACTTTATTTGTAAATCACCTTTCATACATTAAAACTATTGCTGTCAAAGTTAAAGCATTAACGGATTAATCAATCACAAAAAAATATCGCATTAATCATTAACGCAGATTAATGCTGCTGCTCACCGCTCCCTCAGGGGATGGGTCAAATGCGGAGAACGAATTTCACCCCACTGAGTAGGGTGTGACAATCCGTGGTACTTTAACTCTTTGACTGCCAGACGTTTTCAAAAACGGGTTGTCGCCAGTGCCAGCCTATTTAAGCATTTTGAGTGATCTTTCAAGGTCCACAGAAAATGTTGTGTTTGGACTATGGAAACACACATCCTACCAAATGAAAGATTGGACTCTCATCTTTCATCAGAAAAAAAAAGTTTGTTTCTACCTTATTCCGTTCTTCAGTAATCAACAATAGAAAATGGTTACTTTCACCGAAATTCTCTGTTTTGAAACAAAAAATGGAGAAAAAGAGCTTTTTGTGAAACGATGTTATTTCATGCACTCTAGTGAATTGTACACTTCTTTTTGTCCATGAATGATGCCACAAACACCTAAATAGTGCTTTACTTCTGTAAAACGCTTTCACCAACAATGAAAGTGTTTTTTGATTGCAAAATGCGTTTATTTCTATTCAACAGTGTAACAATTTGACAAAACAATTTCGCAAACTATTTACAAATGTGTGCAACTGTGGTACTACTTACAATTATGTGGATGTTTCAAATACAGTTTTTCTTTTTGTAACACTCTCCTGCGTACAAGGAGACGCCAGGACTCGCACACAGTTTACTTTCACTTTCGCATTGGTCCGTTTTGCGTACAAACGTTACACTTTCTTGACGGCCTTTTTTTCCGGGGAATAAAAAGCAAGTAGCAGACTGTGCACACTTCCTCCGATGAATATGCATTGGACTCGGGGCACTCTCCGTCGTCCGATCGAACGTCCGCCTGCGCGTGCTTGGTTGCGCTCCGCGTTACGACACCGTCATAGCCGCCGCGTCAGCGGTTCCAATTTCGCCGTCAAGCTCGGATTCACCTTCATCATCATCGATGATGACCATCGTCGTCATCAATGTACTCTTTTAGCGTTGGTAGATGCCTTTTGTCTTGTAAGTGTAGAGCTGCTTGCAAACGCTCGCCATTGCCCGTTCCCTCCTCCATCTAGCTCCATCTAACGTCTTCTACTGCCGCGTCAATGCTTTCCAACCACGGAGTCACCATCATCTTCATCATCGATGATGATCATCGTCGTCAACAATGTGCTCTTTTAGCGATGCTTTTGGTCTTTGAAAAAAACGTCTCTAGCGTGAGCTCCTCGCGACCGGCCGCCATTTTTCCTTTGTTTTCCATTCTGATCTCCTGCTCGACGCTCTAGCTCCGCCTCTACTGACGCCCACCCGATCTTGTCAAAAGAGAGTCATCGCTGCCCTCTAGGGGCCAAAAATAGTCATTAGGCTCACGAGACCTGCTTAAAACTTTCAGTACAGCTCCGCAAGCCTTCCCAGCACCCGTTTAAAAAAAAAAAATTAAAAAAATGGGAGGACGTCTTTTAACGTCTTTGGCGCTCCTCCGTAGGTTTTTGCAGAACGTCATTTAACGTCTTTGGCAGTAAAAGAGTTAACTTAAAGCGTTTAATAAATGTTTGCATATTACATTTAGAATATTTGTTCATGTCAATATATTGGGGACATTTTTTCCCTCATTTTCAATTATACAAGTAATTCACTGATTAGAAAAAAGAGGAGGATGAGCGTGTGCAGTAGATCAGAAAATGTTGAAGACGTCCTCATAACATTAAATGACAAAAATAATTAACACATAACCGGTGCTGTTCAAATTTGGCAGGAAAAAAAATGTTGATTTAAAAAAGCCTTTTTGTTAAGCGATTAATCGTGATTAATCAAAATTCTAGGATGTGATTAATCTGATTAAAAAATATAATCGTTTGACAGCTCTAATTAAAACTCAAGGTGCTGAACAATAAAAACATCCATACTACAATACAAAGATAACCCACCCCTCCTCCTGATTCGCCGGGTCGGCTGTATCGTGCGTGTGTGTGTGTATGTGCGCTGTTACAATGCAATTTAATTTTTTATAATGTTTGTGCAATATTTCTGTGCTGTCCTTTTTTACCTTACGCCCTCTCAATATATTATGTTTAAACGTGTTTGTATTGTGTGTTTAAAGAGCTTAAAAAAAAAACTTGGAGCGCCGTAGGTGCTATGAAAACACAATTGGGTGTGGATTACTGTAATTGAATGATATGCAGAGACAGCAAACTACTTAAACAAACAAACAGTTAACTTTAGAATTGGAGGGTTTTACAGCTGATTTATGCAACAGAGATGTAAAGCAAAAAATTTATAAATAATCAAAATTCCACACCTGGTCTACAGTCCACAGTTGTTGCCTCAAGAACTTGCACAGCTCAGCTGTTTTACTATTTTGTTGATTTTGGATTTTTGATGTTGTAGTTTGGTGACTAGTTCACCAAACTCTGACCTGCCACTACATAAGCACTTCATGTGTTTGCTTAGTATTGTAACGATACAAAAATTCAGACTTTTATGTTATTTATACCTGCATAAAGTAGATCCATTGATACATCAGCAAATCCGGTCATGCTGTATCTCCCCAAAAAAAGGTGTGACCAAAACCTGTGTGTTGTGACCAACTGAAAAGTTGGTAGCACCAGTACAAAAGTTAGTGTAGGGCCCTGGAAACATTTAAGTTGACAAAGTTTGAAGGTTTTGGCCTTAATATGAAGTGCAGGTTGATTTAATGCCAAATGGGGTGGGGGGGGGGGGTGCATAAGTGCCTTAGTCCTTAAGTCCTATGAGTGTCTGAAGTAAGCTGGTAAAAGCCAACCAAATTAAATATGTACCACTGAGTGTGGCTCTATTTAATTTGAAGCAAGTGGTTTTATTTTTTTATTTGCTTGCTTGTTTACTTTAAATAGTGATTTGTAACAAGTGTTCACCCTTGCTAGTTCATACTGGTCTTTACTTACATTTGATAAGATCGTAAACTCTCATAAAACATCCGGGCAACATCCGAGGTTTGGGATACTGTGTGACTTGGGTATAGAATGTGTGTTAGGGTGACAGTCTGTGTTTTTAGGATTAATGTCTGGCTCCACAGGGGCTAACCATGAGGTCATCTCCGGTTTTACGCGTCTGTGTTCCCATGTTGTGCAGGCTGGGAGTGGCATGTTTGCAGCTTTTCTACACCAACCTTTTACTGTACGTAGATGTGTGTTTTCATATTCTACACATGATGTCACGTGTGGATGTTTGTAAACTGTAATGAAGACTTGAGAATCCACCGCTATTATGGATTTTGGTACTGTATATGTGAGGGCTTAATGCTATTGACCCACTTTGGGTGGGCTGCGGATAATATCATCTTTGCCAACACACGCACACGCACGCACACTCTGATGCCCATATACTACATGTAGGCATGCTCAGCAGCAGGGATACACAGGTTCTGCTGATGAGCACCAAACTGTTGTGACTTGGCTCAGACTAAGCCTCATCAAGCTGCGCTCTGGGCGTTGTTGTTTTTCTGTCTTGATGGATTAAACACAGACAAGTGTTGGTTTTATCTTTCACCTCACATTTGTGACAAGTTTGGGCCGTGCTCATACTTGACATGGGCAAATCTGATGTGTTGCTCCGCGAAGGCATTAGAACGATATTAAGTGGTGTATTGTAGACATTTTCTGAACGGTTTTTGTTCTATTAGTTGACAACAGGTTATTTGGCCTTGCGATTTTTTTAAAATATATATATTTTTTGTTGATTTTTGCTAGGAGCACAGTGTCCCCTAACCTAACATTTTAGGGGTGAAAGTAGATTTAGGGGCACACTATAAATTAACTTGCAAAGTAAAATATTCATTCCACTAATTTTCACTATATAAGGTAAGGTAAATTCCACTGATTGTCACTCCCAACTAAGTGGGGGCGAAATTCGTTCTCCGCATTTAACTGATAAATGGGCTGCAGTATGGAGCAGAAGTATGACTGCAAAAAACAAAAAACAAATCATGAATATTAATTAAAAAATCTGGAAACTTACTGGTTGCGCTAGCGCAAGTAGATGAACATTTTAGTTGCGCTTGTCTCAACACTGGCAAAATGACCCATTTAGGGGCAGTCTGGAGCCCTGTTATTGGTCAGTCCACGTGTGTGTGTTATTTTTACAAATGACTGACCAATGTAACGTGTTGAAAATGGCTTGTTCTCTTTGAACATGCAATGTTAATAGTTGAACAAACATGCAATTTTTGGGGTCTCCTCAAAGTGACTATTTTGGAGGTAGGTTTCAATCCAGTGGCAGTGATATGTTGCATTAATGGGAGATAACAAACAATGGTATCCCATTTGCAATATGAAACCTAGTTGCATTCTAATATGGCTTTTCAGGGGAAAAAAGTGCACTAACTGTCGGAAATTTGAAATGTATGGCAAATGGCAAATCGTACTTATCGTATCACTCATTTTCAATGACTGTTAAAATGAACCATTATCCCTTCAAACAGTTCAAGTTCCCACTGAACTTTGAACTTTGCAAGCCTTGTGGGGTTCTTTTTATTGCCGGGATGTTTATTGTAGCACATTGCTTGTCTGATAACTTGGCAGTGTGTATATACTATTACGTTACGTAAAATAGGGTGGAGACTTCTCATAAATGTTATTTGTTAGTCACAGGTCCCTTGTTTTGAGTTAGGCAGGTTTATACATGCTTGCTCTTAACTGATCTCTATCTGATGTCACAGGAATGTGGTAACATGACTTTGAGGGCTTTCCCACCCTTTCTTGCATGTCTTTCCATGCAGTTTATGTTAAATGCTTAACCCCGGTATACAGGGCTCAACACTGCGACCATTTTAGCCGCAAATGTGGCCAACTTTACAGTGAGTGCAGGTAAAACTTCATCCAGTCACACGGCGCAAGTATATGTCTTAATTAGTGGTGCAATAGGTCATCTTTGAGCCGTGATCAAATACCACGTTTCGGGTTGTACATAGTCCGCTGAGCATGCTGCAAAGGCCAACTTTAAAATAAAATCCTTCCAACTAATACATTGACATCAATGTAATTGCCTTGGTAGACTTAGCATTTAAGTTGACACTCACAGCACGTGGTGGCGTGGCAGCTCAAGGCGCCTAGCTTGACTCGTCCTCATTCCACCACACCAAGATCAACACACCGCCATCCCGAAATCATTTTCAGTCACTTATTAAAGACGCTAAGAAACCGCCAGTTTATTAGTCTGTCATTGTATGTATGTATGTACAGCACAAGTCTCTGGTGTTTACAACTAGCCACTAATGGGAGTGTAAACACTGATGGCGTTCAGCGAGACACGAGGAACATTCAAATGCAGTTGGACATTAAACGTTAATACAGTAATTGCAAATATCTAAACAATGTGGACGTCTATCAATTTATATAAGTTTGCATACATTACATTATTTTCTCTAGCATTTTTTTCAGCTGGGGGGGCTAGGCCAGTCAGCCATACTTGCCAACTTTGTGTTGTGAAAAATCGGGACATTTTTTTTACACGTCATGACGGACCTTAAGTCGTTGGGGGGAACGGACAGATCAGGGCTCTACGCTAACTTATGCACTGGTTATCACTAGTGCTATCAATTTTTTCAGTCGGTCGCACCACACAGGATTTGGTCGTAACCTTTGTGGGCAGGTGCAGCATCAACATATTTGCTGATGTATAGTTGTCTGAATTTGCATACCGTAGTTTAAGATGACGCAAAGATTGACAATGACTAAAGATATTAGGGCTGGGACAAAATATCGTTTGGCAATTTATCGCGATACTTGTTCACACGATCCGCAGTATCGATCAATTAATTAATTAATTCCACTTAATTGATACCGTACATTGCCGTGCAGTGAGCCCGGCGTGCAGCGCGGCTGCATTACAAGTAGCCAGCTACCAATCCCAGAGGGGGAGCAGCATATACAGTGCTGCTCAAAAGTTTGGGAACCTCTTGAGCAATTTGGACTTTCCAATAGTTTCAACCTGATTTTGTTGTTCAATCTGAACCATTACATTTTGTATAAAATAACAGGTGTAGGTTTATCAATTCAGTTCTTTTTTTTTAAATCAATTGTGTAATCAAAACTTAATTTGCAAAAGTAAGTGAACCCTGAGTTGCATTAGTAGGATCAGGTAGGACAAATTAGTAGCTAAACTAACCACTGAAATGGACCAATGAAATGAGAGCGGTTTAGCGAAGAAATTGTGCATCACTGACTGAAACCGACAAAACCACGTCACTTAAGTCTTAACCAGGTGAACCCATACAGGTCAGTCATGCTGAGAGGAAGAAAAATGTCAGGGGATCTCAGGAAGTGGGTAGTGACAGCACATCTGTCTGGGGAAAGCTATAAAGTCATCTAAAAAAAATGAGCTTCATCATTCCACTGGGAAGCAGATCTTCTGCGACTAGAGAACACTGAAAATTACTAAAATCCAGCCTAGAAGTGGATGACCTTCTAAAATATCAGCAAGAACCACAAGAAAAATTATAATTCAGGTGAAAGCCAACCTGTGTATCACATCGAGGGATTTGTATGCCTCTTTTGCTGCATCTGGCACATGTACGTGCATGCTTTAACAATCAGGAGAAAAGTCAATCGACAAGGCTTTCATGGAAGGCTTACTAGGTAGAAGCCTCTACTCACAAAAAAGATCAAAGCTGCCCATCTCAACTTTGCCAGCGAGTACCTGGACAACACTGAAACGTCTGTGGACAGATGAGTCCAAAATTGAACTGTTCGGTCACAACTAAAACATGCTTGGTGAAAAGTCAACACTGCATACCAGCAAAAGAACCTTCTCCCTACAGTGAAGCATGGGGGTGAGAATGTTAAATTCTGGGCTGGCTTTTCATCCTCAGGACCTGGACAACTCCACATAATCCAGGGAATTATGAATTCAGAGAAATATTGTGAAATCCTGGAACATAACCTGAAGCCGTCCTTTGTTGGGGTGTGTTCAAAAAATCAATGCGGCAGTACATCATTGCGGGCCTCATTAGGAGGAGAGACGCAATTTTGGGCGAGTAGGAGAAGCCCACAGTAGACAAGGAAGTAGGTGGTAGCATGTGGAGGAACATTAGTTTAGCGATAAGAAATTGGTCAAGACGTTCGAAGCCACCGGGTTGTCGCGCGTATCTTTGATTTACCCGTTCAACGGATGAAGCTTCGCGGGCAAAAGGCATCGAGCTAGCACACCACATTGATCAAAACAAGCCCCCCGCCCCCAGTCAGGCCACCGGGTCATCGTGCATCTCCTTGACTTTCCCATTAACCGGATGAAGCTCCGTGGGCAAACTGCATCGAGGAAGTACGCCACGGATCCACACAGTAAACATCAGGAAATGCACCTTCGGGGGCAAGCTGCGTCGCCATCGAGGTGAGCACGAACTTGGTCCCATGCTAAATTTCATAACTTCAAGATGACCGCTTTCACTGTCCATCAGCCCATGTCATATGATGCCTATACTATCTATTGCCTTGTTAATTATGTAAATGTAGAGTTATAGATAGCATTGCAGGATAAGTAAAAAAAAAAAAAAATGAAAAGAAAAAGGGTCAGTTCAGCTAAAACCACTGAATAAATGAAATGATCAAAGATAAATTGGGATGCTGTGCAGAATAAGAAACACAAGGCTTGTGGTAATAAATGCAAGTGCAGCAACAAAAAAGTATTTTTTGTAATGTACCTTTTTCTTTACATTAGATTGTGAATCCAGCACGAGAACCATTAAAGCTCCTCCTGTTGCAGTGTAAAGAAAGGTAAAAACTTTTTTTCTTCATATTGCAAGAAGTAAATATGTTCATGGTGATTTTTATTTATTAATTTTTTTATTGTGCACTTCAGGTAGCAGAAGTCGAGATGATCCTTGGATGTCATCATGCTGACATTGTAGTATGCATCATGTTGCACAAAGGACAATGCTTTCACCTCTACCAGAAAGTATGCGTCATCTATGTGGATGAGACTGCATACATGCACACACGACTGTACACATGCACACGCGCTTGTAAATAACTCAAGTCTTCATAATTTGGAAAAAAATTAAAATTGTAAATAGATACTTGGATAATTTTGTAGTTATATAATTGTGTTTTTTTTGGCATCAATATATATATTTTTCTGAATTGTTTGATGTTATTTTGAAGAAAAAAAATACTGTTTATATGTTTGACATGTAATAAAAACAAAAAGTATTGCTGACAAAGTTGAATTTTTACTTGAAATGCATCTTTTCACGAAACCCTTTTTAAAAAAACAAACAGGATTTTCGGTTAAACTTGCCTCTCTTCTACTGCTGATTACTCAAGAATGACAAATGCTAGAGACAAACTTTTTGTGATGAAAGATGAGGGTTTAAGCTTTTTTTCGGTAGGTCCCATGTTTAATACCCATAGAACACAATATTATGTAGGCCGTCACAAATTGGTTAAAATCCTGTAAAATGGCTGGCACTGAGGGGATGGCAGCGCTGCAAATGGCTGGCATTCAATAAGTTTAAAAAAAATAAATGTATAAAGCATGGCTGCCGATGAAATTGAAATTGCATACTAATATCACTTTCCTGAATAAAAAACAAACAATGAGTTTGAGTGAAAAATGGGCCATCCTGGCAGGATGATCCCTTTATTTATTTATTTATTTTTTAAATCTAATATAATTTAATATTTAAGTACGCACCCGCCCCCACCCCACCCCCAAAATGGCCAAAAATAAAACTCAAACAAAAGAAAAAGAAGAAAAAAGTATCAGATCGCCACCAAGGTATCGGAATCCGGATTGGATCGTGACAGAAGTGGATCGTCCAAGCCCTAAAAGATAAATTTGCAAAAATATTTGACTAAGAACTGTCTGCATCAAGCAGTAACTGGCAAAACAAGCCAATCATTTTATATAACTTTAAAAGAAGACATTGGATAAAAAAGGCTTTTCTTTTATGTGAGCATTATTTTGTTCAACACAGAGGGTCCGGCTCTCATAGTGACGGCGGCTGCAGGGCTCTACACTAACTTTTACACTAACTTTCTTTAGTTGGTCGCACCACACAGTATTTGCTCACACCCTTTTTTTTGGGGAGGTGCAGCATGAACATATTGAACATATATCACGTTATCTGTCGAGTGTTACTTGATCAGTTTTGATTAAAATAGACCCACCTGAAAATGTAATACATCTCTAATAATGTACTAATGTACATTATCGGTAAAAATATTGCAATATCAGCGAAGATTTTTTTTGTTACATTATTGGTTAAATTATTACATTATCGGGTTTTATTATATTTTTGAGTAAGTGCAAACTTTATTACATTTTAAGCGTTATTACATTATAGCGTGCTACAAGGCTTCCAACAGTCGCTGAGAGTTGAGCAAGCTCTGTTGGAAGTGTCGATTGATTGTCATTGTGTCTTGTAGTGTAATTAAATTGCATTCGTTCTTGCAACTAGTTTCTTCATTAGCGCATGAGCACTGAGCAGAGAGATCCACTGCCAAGAGTTGAGTTAGGGCACTACAAAATATATCACACAGGTCTATCTGAGAGAGTTTGTTTTGAGAGTAATTGTTAACTGATCAGTGCCCGTCTGCCTTTGCTACATGTCCAAGGAAACATGTTAATTTTAGGGGTAGCTGTGATTTTACTATTTACCACTAGAGGGTACATTAGTCTGACAAGCCAGCAGCAATGCTCTGGCCAGTAAGTGGCCTTGCTAATCTCACTTTTGTTTGTACCACACTGTACTCAGAAACATCCGGCCTGAAAAATTTGAGGAAATTCAAAATAGAGTATGTCAAAAACTATATTAACCTCAAGCTTAAACATATGTTTAAACTCAAAAGTTTTTAATTAACCAAGTAAAAAAATTGTGTGACAAATTTGGTTGGCCTGACAAGGAAGAATTTTTTTTGCAAAGCAAGTTTGTGTTTGTTTTCGTTTCTTTTTATGACTTGTCTTGAGATGAAAAATCTTGTGTCTGTGTGTTGTGGTTATTAATTATTATGTAATGTAAAAAGGGCATGATAAGATGTTGCTTCACCTTATGCCTTTTCGATTGGCTTGCTTGCTCAGAAAAAAAGTTCTGTTTTATCTGTATTTCTGTTGATTGAGGCTGATCGAATAAAATTAACCAACCAACCAGTAATATAGTGAAAATTAATGGAATTAATGTTTACTGTACAAGTCAATTTACAGTATGTGCCCCTAAATATTCAGCTCGTTCTCATTTTAATATGGAACCCTACAGTGTCCTGCCTACAGATATGCTGCACTAAAATACTGTACTGTGATTCATTAAACATGGAGGATCGTAAAAGTCGGTGAAATGACAAGAGTGGCCCTAAAAAAATACCACTTATCACGTTATGAAAAGTCCGTCCATCCATCTATCCATCCATCCATCTATCCATTCATTCATTTTCTTAACCGCTAGTCCTCACAAGGGTCGCGGGGGGCGCTAGAGCCTATCCCAGCTGGCTTCGAGCAGTAGGCGGGGTACACCCTGAACTGGTTGCCAGCCAATCGTAGGGCACAACCGTCCGCACTCACAATCACACCTATGGACTTGGAGTGTTCAATTAACCTGCCATGCATGTCTTTGGAATGTGGGAGGAAACCGGAGTACCCGGAGAAAACCCACGCAAGAACCGGGAGAACATGTAACCTCCACCCAGGAAGGCCGAAGCCCGGACTCGAGCTCACGTCCTCCGCACTGAGAGGCGGACGTGCTAACCAGTCACCCACCGTGCCGCCGTTATGAAAAGCCGATATATATATTTTAACAAAAATTTCAGAGCCCGACCGATATGGAGTTTTTTCAGGCCGATTTTTGGCAGAAAAAAAATACAGATTAATCTGCAGATTAATTTAAAAAAAAAAGTTAAATGCAAAAAATAATGTTATTTTGAAGAATTACTTCATGCATAGGTCAAATTCCATGTACAAAAAGATGACTCTCATTCATTCTTCTCATCTGTCTGGTCCGTCCGTGGGCATGCTCCGTTAAAAAAAATCAAACCAGAATTAAAAAATCTACCAGATTTTAAAGTGAAAATTGACCACCGGTTCACAAAACACAACGAAATTGCAGATGTTTTCCAGTTGTGTTATTGTCTATTCATCTGACGTACTGCTGCGTGCTGCACTCCTCTCCCCCTCCCCTCCAGCCTTGAACGAGTGGCGGGTAAGGTTTAGGAGTGGTGTACCGCCGCTATATAAATGAATGTAGAGGAAACGCTGAATTTGTTTTCATAAATTCTTAAATCCTCCCACCAAAGTGAATGTAGTGTATTTGATTGTGATTGCTTTAATATAAACAATATCTATTTGCATTAACAAGCTGCCTAGCGCTTCCCTATCATACTTTGACATTTCCTGCCGTAATGTCATCGATTATAAATAGATATATACGCTATGCCTACTATGACCATTTTCAACACCATCGTCATAACCTTGTGAAACCACATCTGTAACATCAGTAGTTTGGCAGTGTCAGTTTACATATTAGCCTTCAGCTTTATGCTTGTGTCCTGGCAGGGGGCTGTTATTAGATAACTGTCTTTTCTATTTGCTGCCAGTGATTTCATCCATCAGGACATGAGAGACCTGTTAGTCCAGCTCGGAGAGAGGCAGGAAACCAAAGTGTCAGGAAGAATTACAGCCTGCACTGAGGGGATTGATAGCATGAGTAAAGGATGACAGAGGCCTCATGCTGAAATATTTCCAGGCAAAAAAGAATGTGTGATTAGTTAAACACCTTGGATGTGTCAGGTGATGTTATGCTCCCAAGGTCACTGTGTTTAAATAGTAACTTAATATGGTGACATGCTACCTTTTGCATGCAAGGCATATATAATCTTTTCAACAAAACATGCAATAGTGTTATTACCTTTCCCTTCAAAAACAAAGAAGCTGAGCAGTATTTAACCATTTTGGTGATTGTTGGAAAATTAACTGAAGTCTGAAACATCATAATATAAAAAGCTTTTCCTTCACAGTTGAGGAAGCAGTATCCTTTTATCGTGTTTTGCTAAAATGTTTTTACTCGGGATGGGCATAGCAATTGTTAAGAATTCGTATGATTGTGTCTTGTATCTTGAAGCAATACAAAAGCAGCAGTTGCAATCAACCTTTAAGTTGAAATGTTTAATTGTTTGAACACATTTGAGTCTTTTGAAAGAAATTCCCAAAATGCGTCTTGGTGAAAGAAATTCTCAAAATGCATTATACGACTTGCACTGCTTGCATTAAAACAACCACCATGGAAAAACACATGGAATGAAGTTTCTTAACTCATTCAAACCCAAAATCGTATACATATGTTTTTAATACTTTGTCCTGCACTCCCAAAAACTTATTTATACGTTTTTATGTTTTTTTAATGCTAGAGTATACAAAAGGCTTTGATACAGCTTCTGACATGAAGAGATCGCTTAATGGTAGTTATTACAAAAAAAACGGCCAACAGGTGGCAGCACAGTATAAGAGATCAGCCAGGGCCATGGTGCAACAAGCTCTTTTTCCATTGTTTTCAACAGGCTTTTTTAATAAAGATGCAACTATATGATGAAGCTATATTCTAATGCTTATTGCTGCAAAACGGAAACCGATACAAACATACTTTATTTTCCTCTAATCTTTCTTTTGGTAGGTTCCATGTTTTTATAGCAATAGAACAGAATATTCTGGGGACCTTGCAAAATTAGTCAAAATCCAGTAAAAGAACCGAGCGAAGGGGGGTTGCTTCAGTGAAAATGGCTGGGAGTTAATATGAGTTAACATGTTGTTTTGCTAACACCTCTCATCCGCCCCCAGTACGAGTAATTGGTTTACAAGGATGTGGTCGTGAGAAACTGCTTTGCCATCACTAGTTTGTGTGTCCGTAATCCACAATGGACGGATATCATATGGCAAGTTTTCGGAGAATGTGTGTTTTATTTGTCGATATCGCAGCTTAGCTCTCTTTGAAAGCAACTAGGTTCTTTTTTTGCTTGCTAACAGTCCTATTATTAACTAGTACATAAACAGACTGACAAACAAATACACACACAATCAACTCGCGTGAGATATTTACGTCATATGCTCTACTGTATGTTGTGTGGCTAGGTGCCATTTTGGCACCTTTGTCTCCATGCTAGGGTGAGCAGCTTTCGTAAATTGACACCCACTTCTTCATATGTCATGTCATGTGGAGGAGGATTTTGTGCATGTTTGTGGATCTGATGGCCGCTCTGTTTACACCACTTCTGAGCAGAGACCAGTAACATGAGTCCGCTCTGACCTGAAAATTGTGTCAGTTAACTACCATACTCATCGCTTTCACTCTTATTTTTATGTGACTTTTCATGTAATCAAGTGAACTCTGAACTCTATGTCTGTGGTGTTATTAGTATGTAACTGAGCTGCAGTCTCAGACAGCTGGTTGTAAAAAGGTTGACTTTTAACCTTGCTACTGTGGAACTCTGATCGCGGGGCTTTGCAAAAGCACCTCTCTCTCTCTCTCTCTCTCTCAACAGCAGCCTTTGCCAACTAATATGCTATGAGTGTCCATGCCAGGACCCTTTTCCAATGTGCAAACCTTAATCCACCTGTGACATTATTTGCAGATGAAAACAAGTAAGGGATACGGTGGGGGTTGTAATGTAAGCAGTGTCTTTTAGACGGCCTTCTTTCGTGCTGGGAGTGGAGACTCTATAGCCATTACTCACGGTGCAGTAATGTGCAGAATGTATTCTTGGCTCCTGTCTTCCAATCAGTCACTGTAGAAAGGTTTGCAAGTCAAAAAAAGAGGTAGCCAGTCTGCTTGCTGTCTGCACCACTGCTATTTACCAGGGAGGGGGTGATATTTTAAACCGGAGAGCCCACATATTTACCCCATTGAGCTTGACTGACCTTGCCATTTGCTGGGGGTTAAGGCGCATGAGACCACTGACAGTGAAAAGAAGCTGGGAAAGAGAGAGGCTCTCTTAATAAGCAGCCTGCTTCCAGTGTCTGCAGGCAGACTGAAAGCTGTCCAAAGAAGAGGAGGAAGACTGTCAAAAAGAAAACTGAGTAAGGCAACTCGTGTAAGATTTTGACGAGCGTGGCGGAAGACATTTGGTGGAGTTGAGAAGTAGCCAAGCTGAGCTGACTTTCCCCCCCGAGGAGGAGTTGCAGTTGCCGGCCAGGGCAGGTCCCAAGGCTGGCAGGGGCTGGCCCTACTGCTTCTCCACCTCCATTTCTTTTCTCCTCTTCCACTCTTCCTTATCCTCCCCAGAAGAATCGACTGCTGTGCAGTGCTGAACTTACAGGTAGAGCCTGTAAGGAACCCAGGAATGCTTGAATATTCCTCAAACGAAGAACAATCCAGAGGATGAGCCTTTCATAAGAGGACCTCTGCTTCAAAGTTCTTTTGTTTTTTTTGCACTCACTGGTTGAGTGCATATAGGAGACTTTTATACAATTTTTTTTGCCCTCCATTTTTGTTTTTTTAAAACCGGAATGCTGGCAACCTTTTCGGTAGCACGGTGCAAGGACCAGCTCCACTCACCCAAGATGAGTCGCTGGCTGAAATGCACCTCCATGCACTTTGTAGGTACTCCTTTCTAAAAACAACTAATAAAAGTTGCTTGTTTCATTCCTGTATAAAAGAAATGCTGTGATTGACCTATTGGATGGTAAATGGCAAAATGATTCAAAATGTATATGTTTTGGTGGCTTAGCAGTCAAATCTAACAATTCCATTCTCCCGCGCCGTAATTCACTTAATGTACAAAGAGTACCACAGTGTTTTATTTCACCTGGCTTTGTATGTGGTGCTTCCACAACATTGTTCATTTATATAAAACAACTACGCAATTACAAAAAAAAAGTTTGTAGCTCTTAAGCACGGATCACGTTTACGCTGTTAAACTATGTTCTGTTCAATAATTGTCCAATACTACATCTCTGATAGTTTTGTGTTGTTGTTGTCAGAACACAGACTGGAACAAGTACGATGATCGGCTGATGAAGGCAGTGGAACGAGGTGAAGTGGACAAGGCGGCTGCTGTTCTAAACAAGAAGGGTATCATCCCAACCAAACTTGACGTGGAGGGACGTTCTGCGTAAGTAAACACACACGCACATTTCCATACTCAGACAAGCCCAGTTACCGTCCGTTGACATACAGAAATAGCTCCTTTACAAAACACTTCCAATGTTCAATACCAAAACAGTAACAGCAACATGTTCTTGCGCCATCGCTTATATAGATTAGATTTTTTTTAAACTGTTAGCTAAGCTCTGAACTGCTTACTCAGAAATAGCTTGATACCTTTGTTTATGACCTCAAGGCTTCATCTCCCGATTTGACCCCCTAAAAATTGCAATAAAATCCTCACGGTTATGTAGGTTTCACGTTTCATATCTAAACCATATATATATATATATATATATATATATATATATATATATATATATATATATATATATATATATATATATATATATCTCCAACGTGTCCCTTTAAATGGCCATCTGCCACTGGAGGTCAGTGTAGGAGTTGGTCTAAAGAATGTTTGTGGCCTCTCGAGGCTTGACCACACTGGCCATGGGCTTTTTGGATAGTTCTTACAGGAAATGACAGCCCAAAAATTCATCTTAGATCTATTGTGGTGTTCACTACATCAAGCCAGACAGATGTTTTTGCTCAGATGAAATCTCTTACTGGAATCAGTTGACATCGCGAATGACCATATTTTACATGGTTACATTTTTGTCAGGGAGCCTCCCTGTTTTGTGCAAGCAAAGCTAGGAAAACTTAACTCCATGTTTCATGAAATGAATGCAGTTTAACCCTCACTATATTGTGGCAATCTTTGGCCTCTTCGAGATTGTGTAAAAAGACTTATAATAGAGTTATAATAATAACACTTTAGAAGCTCTGATTCTACAATCATTTCCAGTCATCTATGTAACTTGCTTTTTCGGCACTGCTGCACAAACTGGCAAAATATTAAGTGTGCTCTTCTTAATTTTCTCATAATAATGTGCTGGAATTTATCAGTACTGAGTGCTGTAACCTGGGTGCTGGATTGAAATATAAGAAAATAGATCATCATCCTGTTGCATAATCTGTCTAAAACAAAAATGAACCACAACTGCTACTCGGCAAATCTACATTTAGTTCAGTGTACCACACAGACAAACATGTGTCTATGGCATTCTGGCTGCTGCAAAGGCCGTGAAAGAATGTTGAATGGAGACCAGTGGTTATTAAAGACTACTCTGGGGGAAACTAATTACAAACTGCTAACCCATTAATTCAATTTTATTTGTGCTGGATTAGTATTGTGTAGAAGTAGTTCATTTAAGCGCCCAGCTGGGTAAACACAGTTAATGCCTGCCATGGCATTAGTAGACTAATTCGCCACACCTGCATAAAAAGTGCAGATGTGATCGCATGCCAATAAGGAGTCAGTTGCTAAAATCAATTTGATAGCACTTGATGCCTGCTCATTCAACGCCATACCTACTTCCTGTGCTTCTGTTTTTATTTAGGTTAGCAGTGTTTTTTTATTTCTTACTTTGGCAACAATATGTGCTTGTGTCGTCAACAAGGTCAATGTTGAATTAAAGACTTGGGGCCCCACCGTATTCTCCCATGTGTGTGTGTGTGTAAGTCACACACACACATTCTCCCGTCCACTCAGGTCTGTCATTCATGCCATATTTGTAGTCTGTCAAATCTGTGTAACTCCACATTCTCTGATGGGTTTGCGTACTTTTCCTCTCATGTGCTGTAAAGACTAAGTTGAGCTTTTTCCCGTTGGTTGGTTTATCACCATTAGCGCTCTGAAACAACTCTGCCAACCCCTCTCCTATTGTATGTCATAGCGACCCTGCTCGTGATTTGAACATTTTTTTCAATTTGAGGCATGGCGCTGTGTGTGACAGTACTCACTCATCTTGCACTTCGCCATTCGATTCGGCACAGCATTTAATTGTCCGTCCTGCAGCACATACACAAATAGGTTTGCTAACAGTGTGCTGCCCTAGAAATTCCTGAGCCTGATATGGCTTTTTCAGTAAAACCTCAACACAAATATGGCTCCTTCCTTCTTTGCTTTGTATTCACCACCATGGTTGTGTTTTTGTTTAAATTGCACATCTTATTCTCTTCCTGTGGCAGCGTCACATCCCCACATAGCATATATCTGTATAATATACGTTTCAGCATTTTTGTGTGGACCCGCACATTCCTCGAAACTAGCGGTGCGAATTGCCTAGTACCTGGCGATTCGATCTGTATCACGATTCATACGCCACGATTCGATTCGACACCAATTAATCCCGATACAAATCAGATATATTTTTTTTTAACTCAAATTTAAAAACTGAAAGATTTGTATGAAAATGTATTTATATGAAACTGTGAGCCACTGTATTTAACAAACTGGTTGCAATCTCTCTCATGTTTGAACAGCATTGAGGCTTAATGTTCCATTAATATAACATTCTTCCATGCTTAAAGTGTGAACCCTAAGCCCCTATCCCACTGAGTTGCGAGTGTTGCCGAACGTTGCGAAAATTGCGAGTTCGACAGGGTTCGGAATTGGTTAGAATATGTCACATTTGTGTTATTTCTAGTTGTCGGCATTATCGCAAAGAAATTTTGAACATGCTTAAAATTTCCTTGCGATAATGGCGACAACTACGAATAACTGCAAATCCATTGTTTCAACAACACTCACATTTGCTCGTAATTCATCGTAATTTGTCATAAATGTGTCGTCAAAGTTCTTTCCGAGGTCCCCTTCATAAATTCACTCTGACGCCAATATACTACGGTGAGAGAGCGTTTGTTTTCAGGCTGAGCGTGCTCTGTTTGGAGATGTGCGGCTGTGCCTGCAACAGCACACGCATTGAAATCACATCTCAAAAACGAAAAACAAAAAGCTAGTTTGGAGACATGTGTTAAACATATTTTCTAGTTTGTATTTTATGTTTTACAATTGCTCAATGTGCCCCAGCCCACCACGGGCAGCACTGACAGTCAAGCAGGGTGATATTCCTCCAAAACGCATGCAGATGTTGCCGCGTGGGTATAGGCTATAGGCTCTATCAATGGCATCTGACTCCCTGAAAAATGAAAAAAGGTTTAAGCTGATTAAGTGTCAAAATGATGACATACTGACATTACTTACTGACGTTACTGTTATTGTTATTATTGTTCATGTCATGATGACTCCCAGCCGCTATAGACACAAAACATTGTGTCAAAAAGAAAGAAGAAAAAAAAGCGACTGCTTGTTACCTAACAATTTATGAGTAGGCCTACATGTGCAGACATGTGATAACCATAGTCTGGAAATATTAGAACGAGGAACTTGCAATATTTTTGACAATATTCAAAAACGTTAACTATTATTATTATTATTATTACATGAATGTGCGGCAGCGCTTCAGTCCTAAACATTATCCAAATTATTGCTTCGTTCTAATATTTTTAGACAATGATTAACATATGTTTGCACATGTACTCATAAATTTGGTGGACAATCAGTCATTGTTTTTATTCATAATACCACCGTAAGGGCTGGTTGCGCATGGCTGTGTCACATTCTACTGCAGTCACACCTACAAATGTCTTTTTCGCCCTTTCTTTCTCCAAGGAAGAATATGAAAAACCTGACTGAGTGATATCTAAATTATGGCAATATACTTGACGACACGTCACGGCGATGGCAAACTGGACAAAAATGTCCAATAATTACATCCTCTAATATAAAGGAAAAGAAAAATAATAATTTTAACCTTTTTTGTGGGTCAATTTTACTCAAATTTGAGGTTAATTTGCACATCTCAAATGTCGCTTTTACATCGCAAACATGTCGCACGACGACAACTTAATATTTTTGGGCAATGTTCTCAATTCAGTGGGATAGGGCTTAACCCTAAATAAGACGTTATGTTGAATACTTCCATAAAAAATTGTTTAAACATCGATTCGGCCGCATATTAAATCGATACGAGAACCACGCGCTGTAATATCGATAGCGATATATTGCTGAATGGATTTTTTTTAACACCCCTAATTGAAACCATTCCATGTTTAGAACGGCTTCCATGTGGACATGGCTTCTATCAATAGTCTTCCACAAATTTCAGGGACGTTAATGAAAAATGTAAATAAAAACAGAATACAATGATTTGCAAGTCGTTTTCAACCTATACAAATCATATTTAATGTTAGAACGGATTATCACTAATTTGCTTTTTTTTGTTTTGCTTTTATTTTTGGGAGGGGTAGTACATATACTCTTATTCTGAGATTGCTCCCTGCAACACATTCCAAAATAGCCAGAACAGGGTTAAGACCCCCCACACCCAAAAAAAAAACCTCAGTTTGGAACATTGCTCAGGTGAATAGGTTAACTGAAAACAGGTGAGTGTCATGACTCATGATTGGTTTTAAAAGGACTGTTGTTCACAAAGTGGTGAACCTTGCCCCGTCCATGCTTGTGAACAACAGCGTTTCCAAATAGTCCAACAGTTTAAGAATATTGTTTCTCATCATACAATTGAAAGGAATTTATGGATCTCTTCATCTGCAGCCCTAAATATAAAAAAAATGATTAAATAAAATAATAAAAGATTCAGAAAATCGGGCGAACATTTCAGAAAGTCAAGGTTTTGAACGATAAAGTAAGATATGTTTGAGGGGGGATGAAGAAATTTAAATATTTCTTCATCAAAGAAGCAAACATTAGTCGTTTGTTGAGAGTCGGCAGCAGAGTGTCTTGTGGCAGAGAGACGCTCTCAAATGGCGTCATCTCATGGTGCATTCCCCTGCCAATATTGGCAATTTGAATTATGAAGTGCAAAATATGAAAACGGCAACCCTCGACTATTGAGCAAATGAAGTAAGAATGGCAAAGAATTTCACCTACAAAGCCTCAACAATTAGTGTCCTCAGTTTCTAAATGTTTGAGTGTTGTTAAAAGGAAAGGTGATGCAACACGGTGGTAAACATCCCCCCGATCCAGTTTTTGGAATGTATTGCAGGCATCAAATCCATCTATCTATCTATCCATCCATCCATTTTCCTAACCGCTTATCCATATTGAGTGAATATTTATTGACAACTATACATTTGACAATTATAACAATGCCTGGTAGTGTTTGTGTGCAAGTCGCAGGCAAAAGCAATACACCTGTTTACACTTTTTAAAGGAAGCATTTGCATTGCGTTGCATTAGGAAAATATCAGAAATGACCAGATGTTCGGAATTGTCAATTAGCTTTGGTGTCTTAAGAGAAAAAAGTGTCTTGGCATTGCATACAGGAGAGCTGAAGGGTTATGTGAAGGAAATGTGGGAGTTACCAAATCAAATTTAATACACAACTTTGAGACATTTTTTAAGTTGGTGTATCAGCGTACATATTATGTTATTGAAGGAGCCTCCCCATCCTCAAGAGAGGTTCAACTACAGTTTACCAATCTCTATCCACAATCTAAAAATAGCCACCATATCCTGTAGACTGCCAACCATAAAACTGCCCAAATAGTATGTGGGGCGACAACATGACATCACTGAATGTGCGGTCTTGAAGCCCAGAATTATGTGTAGCCTTTTTACGAAGCAAGTTTGTTGGGTAACAGCTTGCATCTATTTTAACTTTTATCTATCTTTTTATCTTCAGTTATTACATTCTTGGCAGCCATAAGGTGCCTTAGCATTCTTTGTGTGGAGTCAAATGACTTACGTCCCCCCTCAAACTAGTTTCTGCTTCTGAGGTGTTTACTTGGTGAGGTGGAGACCCTCCAGTGCTCCTCCAAGAATCAGCCTCTCTGGGCCATCATCGCTGCTTTTAATACTCATTTGGGTGTTGAGGTGACAGCCATGCTGTCGCCTTGGCAGATACCTTGGGGTTAGTGTATAAACAGATTCATGTGACTAGATGTGTTATGGACTGAGGTCAGTTTACACACCACAAATGCTTTACTGAGCAGCCAGTGGTCTCTCTTTACTGCTTTAGGTCAAGTCATTGCAGAGTCACAAATCTTTGCTGTCCAAGGTGGTCATTAAATGCATGTATGTAGGAGTGTTGTGCATTAGATCTCATTATCTTTTTGGAATCTGTACGACTGTATTCCTCCAGAATAATTTCATACCACAAAAAGTGAACAAATGAAAACAAATGGCAAGTTAAAATGCCTGATAACGTAAAAAAAAAATGATGCAAAGTGTACACACATTGAATGTGGCAGCTGTCAGGTAGTCTCCCTTGTTGCCATGGCTTCATCACGGATCATATCTTTCTGTATCTCCAAGGTTTCATCTGGCTGCAACACGAGGACACTTGGACTGTCTCAATCTCATCCTGTCACACAGTGCAGATGTCACTGCAACTGATGCCACTGGTGAGTCCCTGCGCAGTGACACCGCTATACTACTTCTGTGCAGTGTTTTACTTGACTTGCAGCTTTGAGATTTGCAGTATTTCACAGTCAAGTTCAAATGTCTGTCTCCTTATACAGTATGGAACTAGACTAGGGCAATTATACCTGGTCACACCCGTAAGGGTTTTGTGGACCTTTGGCTGATGAGTATGTCAGCTTTCCAGAGGGTTAATGCGTGCAACTGTCTTCTTAATGGGTCTTTCATGACTTCAGCACATATACAGTAGGGTTCTTTTCCACTCTCAACCTTGTCCATACATACCTGCTGCTGTGACAGTTGACAATATAACAAACAAGGGGCATAGCCTTGTTAAGTATTAAGTATTATTATACACTATACAGTACTCTTACAGAGCTTCTCGTTTTTGTTTTCTTTTATATTACATATTATGCAGCCTTGAATTTATGAAGGGAACGTTTGCTCTTATTCAACATCTTAGTTTGCTTTTAAACACACAACCAATCCAACTACTCTTCAGAAACAATTTTTATAAATAATAAAGGGTATTTTTTTTTATCAATTCCTGACATTGGTTTAATATTTTTATTTTCTTTGTAGGTAAAAATGCTCTTCATCTGGCTTCAAGAAATGGCCATTCACTGTGTGTGCAAAAACTCCTTCAGGTAGAGTGATTTGGTGTTATTTTAAGATTCTCATTTGTATTATGTGTTGGGAAGGTTATGGTTTTCGTCATTCCATTCCATTTCCAATTGATGTACACTCGATAGACACTAGGGGGTCTAATGATACAAATTTTTATGATAAGAAACTCACAATACAATAATTATCACGCTATTTTGGGCTCATAATATTGTTAAAAAAAAGAAGAAAAAAAGCTAATTTTAAAAATAAAAGCACAATATTGTGATTTTGTAAATAATAACAGCAGTGACAAAGAAATGTAATGTGTAAAGTATAATGGTCTATAGAATTCACACTGCTGTATTCGGCTGAAGCGGGTGACCATTAATGTTTTTTGGTGGAGATGTTGAAAAATATTTGCTGGTATGACAAAGTTTATGGGAGGGATTATAACCATATTTCCGGTTAGAAAAATAGTTTTGTCCTTGTGAGGAATAATCAGACCAGGCTTTTTCTTTGGATTGTTTAATTTGGTTGTGTGGGTGTGGTTTCTGTAAAACAAAAAAATACAAATGCAAACAAAAAATAAATATGAGCAATTGCGTGTTAATGCTAATTAACTGAGGTCATAGTTCAAATAGTACAAGTAACATTGACCTCAATGTACATACAGTCATTTTTGGACTACAAGCCGCACCTGACCAACCAACCAACCCGCGCTAGCTAAATTTGGGGAATACTACACAAATAAGCCGCACCCGACTGTAAGCCGCAGGTGTTTTTAATGTTGCCGCACCTGCTTCCCGCTACTTTATTTTACTACTTTACTTTATTTTCCATAATGAGGGTGCAAATTGTCTCGCTCTCGTTCTGTCTCTCCTACTGTATTTGGTCTCACTTAGTTTGTTTTGCTCTGCCTGATGCTCTTGCGCTTCCTTTATAGTGCGCCCCCTTATGATCTGATGGATAAGCTACAGCTTTGTAATAGCTGCAGGGTTGAATACAAGTGAAAAAAGTAGCGGCTTGTAGTCCAAAAATTACTGTAAATGACCTAACACGATATTGAGGCACTTACTTGCTAATGCATGCCTACATTAGAAAGTAAATTTGTGGAGCGATTCTAACGCGTTGCTCCCTTTCGTCTGGCGTGCGTCTTAAATGTAGGTGGCCAAAACATGCCCAATTAAAATTAAACTGCACTTGCGCTAATCACCACAGGGTGCTGGAACTGCACAAATGGAATACAACCTTGCCTTTTTAAAAGATGTGCTGATTGATCTGTGGCGTCTGTGGCTCAGGAGGTAGAGCCATTCGTTCAGCAACCGGAAGGTGCGCTGTTCGATTCCCGCTCTCTCCAAGTGTTGTGTCCTTGGGCAAGACACATCACACACATTGCCTCCAGTGCCACTCACACTGGTGTATGAACAGTGCAAATGTTTGGTGGTGGTCGGGGGGGCCGTAGTCATTAGTGTTGTTAGTATGCATGCAATGTGTATTATTGACTTTGAGGCCTTACCCTCAGACCATTTTCCTTTCAACTCCTTTAAATAATTATTGCAAAAATAACTTGAGCAAGTTGAAGCTACTGCCTACTGTATGCATTTACTTGTGTGTTTACAAAGAAGCTGTAATCTTGTTCCCTCATTTAAATGTACCCCCCTTCTCCTAAATATCCCTTTCCCACGGGGCAGTGATTTAACAGAAGTCATGCCTGTAGATTTCCAAAGTGTTGACAAGCCTTACAGCCCTGCTGTCCATCCTGGGTGCCGTCACCACTCCAGACATAGCAACACCAGCCAGCGATCTGTCTCAACCACCACAGTCTAACTTCATCATTGTCGTGTAGGATATCCCTCCTAGATGCTCAAACATCAGCTCCCCCTGCTAACCTGCTAACCCTATCTCTCCCTCCCCCATGGTCATTTGAGCATGATGCTCAATTTTGGCCCTTGTTACCAGAGAGAAGTGGATTTTTATAGTGCCTATGGGATAGGGGAGTGTCCGTGCACACTGGCACTCTACCCAGCAACATTAGTCCTCCTCCTGACCCTGTCAAAGCAGGTCTTCTTCACCACAGTGAAACAGTATGTCTTGCGGTGACAAAATCTGTTTACTGAAATGTCTTATGCATAGTATCATAGCCCTACTTGCCCTTAACTTGACATGCTAGCTGCCTCACATTTCACCGCCACCCCCCTAAAATAGTTGCTTTTGGCAAATTGTCTGCAGCAAAACTGGAACACGCTTTATTTACAATGTTAGTAGTAGGCTACGTGAACTCTTAAATGTTTGTGAATGCGGGTGTATACACGCATGGTACATTTGGTTAAGAGAGACAGTCACGAGTGTTAAATGGCATTATCAGTCTTTTCTGCAGTATCGTTTACGTCCCTACCATGGTGCTGTTGGAGATCATCATGTGCCACAAAAAATGATCTAATTACACCTAATTTATTTAGTTTTTTCACAAATATATATATATATTTTTAATGTTTCGCCAGCACTTTATTGTGACAGGGCTTCCATTATAATGCAGAAGTTACAGTAATGCAGTCATACAGCGGAATAAGTAATGGCTAGACGAGATCATCATTATTTCAGTATTCATACTTTTTGTGGCATTTTTGTTAAGTGGTGAGACGTGAGATTAAAAAAAAAAAAGTAAAATAGTTGCACTAATTTACAACCATTTCACATTTACATGTTTTAGTTAGTCGCTCACTGTTGAAAAATCCCTGTTGGCCTTTGTTCGTTATTTAGCTGCTGTTTCATAATACAGTAATGCATGGAGATAGAATGTGCCATATAATTTTTTTAATGCATTACTGCCATCTGTAGATATTGTTGGGAAATTAATACTAATACTTTATTTATTTTTATAGTTAACCAATCAATTGTTATTTTTGTTTTATAGAATGTCATTAATTTTCATCTCTTAATTTTATGTACCAGTAAATCATTTAGTACTGCGTTGTGTACAACTTGTGTGCCAAAAAGCAATATTGCACTTTCCTAAGAATGTTGTTGATAATTTAATGGTCAATTTTTTACTAAAGCTGATGATTAATGTCACTTCACCAATGTTTTAAAGTGCACCATGAAGTGCTATTGTCGTAGTGTATTATAATCTCTATTAAGCTTGTGTTTTACTTTTTTAGCATAACACTCCAGTCGGAAACGTGGACCTTCAAGGAAGAACAGCTCTACATGATGCTGGTAAGGTTCTGTATGTTTGTATGTATGTATGCTTTTTTGTAGCTAGTGTGTAGTTGACTGAGTGGATGGCAATTTTGTTTTCTCCACAGTCATGGCAGGTTGCTCATCCAGTGTGAAACTACTCTGCGACAGTGGCGCTTCTGTCAATGCCAGTGATTTTGTAAGAATTCCACCTCATTTGACACTATACACTGTAGGCTCAAGCCCAATTCGTCCCCTTAGCAGTTGTACCCTTCCCTATTTGCGATTTGTTTGGGGGGGCCAAGATAAAGGGTTTAAAAATAATAATAATTGGGCAAACACTGTTCAATAATTATGTCGTAGGCAGATACAACAATTGTTTACGATGTCGTTTTTTGTCAAATCATTACAATTATTCATCCATCCATTATCTGAACCACTTATCCTAAGGTCATTGCCTTTTTATGTAAATGTGTCTGGCAATTTAAGGGTAAAACATTTCCTGAAGGTTGAATGTTATTTTGAATTTGTTTATAATGAGTGTTTTCCTACCACATGGTAAGGTGGCTACAGTACATTTCATGGTGATCTAGTCCAGGAACACTTTTGGCAAACTGACAAAAACCCAACAACAACGGCAACAACCATTACGACACACATAACTGAACATTTGTAAAAACGGGAAAGATCTCAAATATAGAAATGAAATTTAAAAAAACAAGCTGTTCTAACAATGTAGGAATTGTATAAAACATACTGTACATATGAAAATTACAAATGATGATGCGTATAACTTTAAGAACATAAACAAATAATTGCTCGTTGCTTGTTTATCCCCATTTCCAAATGCTGCCCACCAGCACAAAGCATTGCAAAAATGTACTCTTAAAATTTGGCCTTTTGTGTTTTAAAATGATAGACTGTATTTTTGATGTCCATTTATGTAATGCTTGGTTGGATGTGTGTGTCATGTCTATTCTTTAGGATGGCAGAACTCCTCTGGTGCTTGCAACCCAAATGTGTCATCCACGCATCTGTCAGCTACTTGTAGAGCGAGGGGCTGATATCTCTGTACGGGACAAACAAAAAAAGTACGAGTCACAGTTGTCTGCATGAATTGACACTTTGTGAGAGCCTGAGCTCACACTAACATGCAAAATAATATTTGTTAAAATGTTAATGTTCTCTACTCATATTCTGTGTCAACAACACATTCCAACACAGGAAAAAGGTTCTTGATTTGTGGGTCAGGCAACCACTTATTGACACAAACATCGTTGGTGACGTTGGGCCAATTATTTGTACCTCTAAAATCGTCACTTTTCAGGAGACCCTAAAAACAGCATGCTCGTTTCAACCATTAACATTGCATCATCAAAGAGAGCAAACCTGTTTTCAGCACTTTAGATAGGTCAATCATTTGTTAAATTACACCCACACTGACCAATAGTCTAGATTTTTGAGAAATTATGTAATTTGCCAAATTGTGATTTATGAGATTTTGGCCCGACACCAGCGATACTTAGGTTATTGTTACTGCCAATAGTTTATAATACAATAAGGCTGATCTATTTTGGCGGGGTTGATATGTCACTTCTCACTATAATTTACTTGGTTTAATAGTCTAGACATTTTGTAATGAAATTGTATGTGTGTTGCTTGTTTCCTTAAGGTAGTAATGGCTGAAGCTCTTTTTTTTGTTTTCATCAACCTTAGAACAGCACTCATTCTGGGTTGCGAGTATGGCTGCAAAGATGCTGTGGAGGTGTTGTTAAAGAGTGGAGCTGATGTGAAGGACGTTGACAGCTTGGGTCATGATGCTTTCCATTACGCTCGGCTCAGCAAGAACCCAGAGCTTGTTTTGTTGGTCAAAGGCTACCTCGAGAAAGCCAGCAAAGGTGAGAATATGTGAGCGCCACTGGATGTATGCAAAAGCACAGCACAGGGGTACATCTAGACATTCTAAGGATATTTACCGGGGGGGGGGGGGGGGGGCAAATTACGTGCCCCAATCAGGGTGGCCAAAGACATCCAGCAATTACTATTCATTGTTCATTGATAGGGGGAGTCAATGCACAAAATGATGTGGTTTTATAATGCTAGTATGTTTTACTGTTTAGCACTTAAATATTTTTTCTTTTTGGCTTAACAAAGATTAATTCTAAAATGTGTTTGACTCTTCACAGAAAAAGAGGCAGCGAAAGTAGAACAGTGGAGGAGACAGGTAATGTGGCGTGCAAGAATTGGCTTATAAAATCAAACACATTTCACTCATGATTCTTTTATACTACTGATAGGTACCTACCTATAATATACGTAGTGTTCACTACTCACACATTTCAAAGGCTCTTCAAGGCCTTTCTTTCCTTTTTTCCTGTCAGCCTACAAAACATGCAGAACATACATCTGCTTGTATCCCTTACATAATTCTCATATTAACTCTCCCTTCATTTCTGTAGCTGTTACTTCTACATCAAAAACTGAATAATTGTTTTTTGATGTATTGTATAATTTTTTGCACATTTCTGCAATCACGTCACATTTCAAATCATCTTGAAGTGCACTTTTGAAACATTGTGTATCCCTTTTCTGATTTAGTGAAGTTCGGTCTTGCTGATTAAATATAATAATAATAATATGATTTCCTTTCCTCAGTCGATGGAGCGCTCTGACAGTATGGAGGCCAACCGAAAAGATCATATAATATATGTAAGCACAATCTTTTCTCATTCATGTTGCATTAACAGATGCAAATGAATATCTCATGTTAGTCTTGTCTATCACATTGTGGTTTTATTTC
The DNA here is from genome assembly GCF_051991255.1 of Vanacampus margaritifer. Taxonomy (NCBI): domain Eukaryota; kingdom Metazoa; phylum Chordata; class Actinopteri; order Syngnathiformes; family Syngnathidae; genus Vanacampus; species Vanacampus margaritifer. Next base: position 8,970,095 of record NC_135435.1, read on the forward strand.
TCTTTAATCTTTGAACAACCAATATTTGGTTTGGTTCATGTTGTTGGAGGTGTTTATTATTTCTAGCTTTGCATTTCAGGACCTGGAGAGGCAGAACGAGTCCCTGCAGGAAACTCTCAGGAAGTACCATTTGGAGCAGAGGGCCCTGTTAGATAAGGTCAATCTGTTACAACAGCAGCTCACACAGGTAAATGCTTGTCATAGCATGCACTTAAGTTTTGTAGGACAGAGAGTTCAAAACTAAATACAAAAACAAAACCAAATATGTGTATGAAATTATGAATTAATGTACAAACCTCAATTGCAGTAAAGTTGGAATGTAGAGTTAAAAAATGGAATATAATGATTTTTAAATCATTTTCAACCTATATTCAGTGGACTACACTACAAAGACAAGGTTTTTCATATGTAAATATTCACTTGTTTTGAATAACATATTCCAGAAAACTGGGGAATTTTTAAACACAGCATTCTGTGTTTGTGGAATATGATTTAAGCAGTAACATCAAAAATCATCACAGTTGCCCAAAGGCTCAGTGAATGTCACATGACCAAGCCCAGAGATTAGGTGAGCCATAATTGGTCGTTGCAGGCATCAAATTCAAAATGAGAGAATATTTACAATTAAAAAACGACATGAATCAGTTTGAACAATAAATGTCTCAAGGTTTGAATTTTTTTTTTCCTTTGCAGAGCAGTTATTTTATTGGCTTCTAATTTAGAGGAACATTTTTTTGCAGGTTAATCCCATTAATTTATTAATCAATAAATATATGGCATTTAATTAATAAACAATCGTTTTTCTTTTTTTTTATAATTAATTGTTTTGGTTTATTAAATTCACATCGAGTAGAGCAGCAAACTGTATGTTCTTGTGTAGAAACATTTTCCATGGGGCAATTTCAAACACAAATGTAAATTACAGTTTAAATGTAGTAGTTTCCATGGCTTGTATAGTCTTTTAGTAAAACTAAATTGATTTAACAAAAAACTAACAAAACAAAAAGTAAGATCTACTGTAATGTAATTTTGAGAATTTTTATTATGCGGGCCTCAAAAGTCTCAATCAAAACTCAGGCTTCATTGTGAAAAACAAAAACAGATTACATAACTGATATTATAAATGTTTTTCAGGCTTTTTTTCCTTTCCTTTTTTTAAATTTATTTATTTTGTCGTCTGTGAAAAGTGAACTCGACCACCCAAATACATGATTCTGGTCTTAAAAAAGTGTGTGTTAATCTTAGGTTAGTTTAGCAATTAGGATGACTTCTCAAATAAGAGGTGAAATGTCTTCTAAGACAAACAGAGCAGTCTTATAAAATAAATATTGTCATTCAACTATATCAAAGGCTTTCTCAGCATTTAATTATAGTAGAGCAGTGTCTGTTTTCCCTTCCCAATTATACAAAATATTCAGCACTCGTCTCACATTGTGAAATCCCTGTCTGCGTACAATAAATCCTTTCTGATTATCTGCAATAATATCAGGTAATATTCTCTCCAGTCTCCGAGCCAAAACAAATCCACGTTAAACTAAATCCACGTTAAGGAGGCTTATTGGTCTGAGATTTCCGCATTCAGGGAATGGTTTACCAGGTTTGGGCCATAGAGTTATCAACGCTCCTCTCAATAAAACAGGAAGAATTACATTTTCATATGAATCAGAAAACATATCGAAAAGAGGGTTATGGAGTTTATTTTTAAATTTTGTATATATTTCCAACGAAATTCCGTTTGGGTCTAGAGCCTTGCCTACTTTCATACGGTCAAAATTGCTTATTTTGAACTTTTTTTTTGCAGTAGTAGTGTATAGGCTATACCGATATGTATATAGATGTGATAAAATGTTGTACAAACATGTTTTGCTGAGTAAGAAATGGAGAAGATAGCTTTAAACTATTTTAAGACATTTTGATAGATCAGTCCTTCATTTGGCTCTGACTAATTCTTTTTCTATCTCCAGGAAAAGAAGACAGTAGAAGACACCCACAAAGAGGTACAGTGTGAAACAAAATGAGCATTTGGGTATTTAGGCTTTTGTTAAACATGTTATGTTAGAATGACATCTAAATAAGTTTTTTAAAGAGATACTTGTTCATGTTTTTTTCTTCTTTGTAGCACACTTTCATATTTTGTTTGTAATGAATTAAAAAATGTGGTTGATTTTCATTCACATTTAGTAATTTTAAAGGAGCATTGTAGACTCGGTCACTTTTTTACTTGCGATTGCCACAGTTGCAGTCTTTGTTAAAAAGTCAGGTTTTTTTTGTACTCATCTGGGCATTAGAGGAGCGTGCATGATGTAGAAAAAGCTTTAACATGAACATTTTCAACAATGCACCTTTTAAAAATATTTTTTTAAATTGTACTGTGCACTCCCTTACATGTACTAATTAAGCATGTGATATGATAACCCGGATGGAGATGTCACGTGGGTGCAGCATGCCGTGTTTTCAGGCTTGAAATAAGTCGAAGTCAGGCCCCAGCAGCCACAATGATTGTTCGTACTTTGCATTATGGAAATTTGCCACACACTTACTAACGGGCAACTTCCAAATAAAATCTTTATCAATGATGACATGGACATCAATACTTTGTTAGGCTTTTATTTCAAAGTGTGCTCCACAGCGTGTTGGAGGCATGTTGCCGTAAATCTTAGTATGAACAGTTGTTTTAGCAGCTGGCTTGACTTAAATCTTTTCAACTGGAATTGCTAGCTAAGTCAAATAAATCAATAAATACAGTCCCAGAGTGTAACTGTGAATGTGGCCATACCATAACTTTCTTCACCTTCATTTTCGTTTCTCTTTTCTTGATTTAATTTGGTTGATTTTTGATCTAAGTAAAAAAATAAAAATAAAAATTTTGCTTTTAAACTATTTTTTAAATTCAGCAAGTGACTGACATCTTTTCAGGTCAGTTCCAAAATTATTCCACAAATTAACACCTTTTACAGAGACACATGTTTGTTTAATATTTGTTCATTGTTTTTATTTTTTTGTAGACACTTTGTACCCCTTATGTTGTAAGGACTTTCAAACAGCTTCTGAGTACTGTGGCAGAGTAGATTGTTGTGTACTTTATACATTATTTGTGCTATTTTAAATTCAACTAAGTTGTAGAATTTCATTGTATTTGATTTAATAAATAGAGAATGAGTTGGCTCTGTATATTTTAAACGATTTATAATTGGCTCTTTTTTGCAGTTTGAAAACAGGATCGGTATTTGTTTTATATGCGTTTCCCCAGATTTCCACACATTAGGTCAGTTAAAGTAATAATAATGAACAATATAATGTGTATAATGATTTCTTATTTAGGGCATCCTTAGTTTTAGAGAGTATCCCTATAATTTTTGACATTTTCCTTTTGACATTATCTATGTGTGACTTCCAACATATTTTTTCCCCCAAGAAATTTATTTTCATACACTCTTTCTATTTCAATTGAATTTACCATAATTTTTACCTCTTGTGTGTTTTGTCTAGTACCAAAAACTATAAACTTGGTTTTGTTTACGTTTAATGAAAATTTGTTTAAGTCAAACCAGTTTTTTAATGTGTTCAATTCATTCTCCACGGTAGTCAGAAGCTGCTTCAGGTTCTCTCCTGAACAGTAGAGAGTTGTGCCATTGGCGAATAAGACACTTTTGAATATTTTTGAGACACAACAGATATCATTTATATACAATATAAATAATTTGGGGCCTAGCACAGACCCTTGGGGGATTCCATGAGTAATCTTCAAATGTTTTGATTTTATATTGTTAATCTGTAAATACTGATATCTATTATCCAAATAACTTTTCATCCATTTATATGCCAATTCTCTTATGCCATATATTTCAAATGTATTCATTAGTATAGAATTGATAGCATCAAATGCTTTTTTTTTTAAATTATAAAAATTCCAACTGTAATTTTTTTATCTATGCTAGTAGATATTGCTTCTACAAGTTCCAGGAGTGCCATTGAGGTGGTCCGTTTTTCTCTAAACCCATATAGATTTTCACTTAAAAGCTTATGTTTTTCAATAAAATTGTCAGTCTATGTGAAAATATTTTTTCTAGATTTTCTTTTTAGAACTGTGGCAGCAGTGATATTGGTCTATAATTAATGAATTATATATATATATATATATGAATTATCTTTCTCCATTAATAACTTTTGCTATTTTCATTTTTAATGGAAATATGCCGGCTTTAAACGACAAATTACATATATATGTGAAAGGTTGCACAACATATTCTATAATACTTTTTACTAATGTCATATCAATATTGAAGCAGTCAGTGGACTTTTTATTTGTTGATATTTTAACAACATTTAATACTTATACATCATTAACAGCATTAAACCACATAGTGGATGGATTTTTTTTTTATATGCTTATCAAAAAACATGCATTCGGGATTGTCAACAAATGTCAGGAATAAGTTGCCACTACTAATACATGTGTTTAAAATGATTAAGTGACCAGCAATATGACACACTTATAACAACAATTGTGTGATTAGTGGCCAATATGGGGATGCGTCCATTCAATCGAAAATTCTGCTATAAAAGTGCAACAAATCATTATAGATATATGTATTTGTATGTATTTTTCAGCTTTTTGGTGCTTTTCCAAACTAAAATCATTACTGCTAATCATTTTAATTTGATAAGTGTCTCTTTAAAGTCAGTACAGAACATCTTATCGGTACACATCAAAGCAGGTGGATTACCCTATGAAATATGATTTAAACCTGACTTTGATGCGTGTGTGTATTTGATAAATAGCCAATAAGAATTGTTTGAAACGGACAGGCACCTAAAAAAAGATTAAGAAATGGAGTTGTACAAACATCCTGTCTGTCACCTCCATCACAGTCCACTCAGATCTACTATCAGGATTCAGACATACGCCTAAAATGACAGTTTCTTGTTCCAAACCAGATGGGAAAGAATATGGATATTATTCCTATCAAGTCCCATTCTTTGCTCTTCTTTTGATTATGACATGTCTGTTCTGATAAAAATGCAGTCAGTTCTATGGGGTTATTATAGCTTGCAGAGTCAGCATTTTTTTTTTTATTTAATTAATTTGCATTAACCCATGCACTGAGTTTAATTATTTTTTGCATTAACCCATGCAAAAGTCAGTGCTAATCTGAAAATGGTCGCTGCTAAACTTATTTGTTCTGTTTTTTTGTTCTTTTCATTGTATCAGAAGGAGCAATTAAAGGTGTTACTTAGTGCCAACGAACAAGAAGGGTCACGAGGCTTGGAGACTGTCAAGGTTCAGCTCAAAAGCATTATGGTCTGTGAATGTATACAGATCATTTGATAATATCTCCTAAAAGAAAACTGTTGAAGTTTATTCTGCTCAGATGTTCTATCTATGATTGTGTAATATATATATTTTTTTTTACATACTGTTCACATATTAAAAAGTATTGTTCTTTGTATTTGCAGGGGAACTACTCTGGACAGTCAGTGATCAAAGGTTGAGTTGAATTATTGTTATTTAATCAGATTAATCATATTTTAGAATTTTGATTAATCATTAATCATGATTAATCGCTTTATTAAAAAGGCTTTTTTATCAACATTTATTGCCAGCCAAATTATTATTATAACCCTGTTATGTGTTAATTTTTTTTGACATTTAATGTTATGATGTCTTCAAAAAAATGTATCCAATGCACTAATTATCTTTCATGAAAATAAGCCCTTATTGACATTGCTATACATATACATCTCTGAGTTAATATTCACTTGTTTTAAATTGTGTTAATTCAATGTGTGCTGTTTTACAGGAAAAGAGAACATTCTGGTCAAACAATCTTATAGCCTGGATTTGGATCAGGTAATCCAAGTTATTTAAACAACTGTCAATGTGTCTTCAGGGTTGTGGTTGCCACTAGTGCTTAGTGAGGAGAATTTATTTTCATAAGATAATTTAAAATATTAATTAGTCTGAAAACAATTCCAAATTTGTTTTGTCTTAGAATTGAAGTGTGTAGGTTTTGTTACGTGTCCTAAAATCAGAGATTGCCTTGTTAGTTTGACTTACTCCTTTGTCATGCGTTTATCACTTTTCCTGCCAGAAACTCCAGAATCAAGCAATGTCACGCTCACTGTCCAAACCATTAGAGAAGGGTCTTTCTGATGAAATTGATGTCCTCCGACATGAGCTGGAGATGCTCAGAAGAAAACAACAAGCAACCGAGGAGGAGCGGGTGCGACTTCACTCAGCTCTGGGCCGAAAAAATCGAGAGTGTCAAGAACTGGTTCAGAACAGAGATCTCATCCAGAAACAGGCTGACCAGCAAGTTCAAGTACTCGAGGATGCCTTGGGAGACGTCCAGAAGAGGATGCTTGATTCCGAATGCAAGGTTAAACAGCTGCAGGCCCATGTGGTTGCAGTGAAGGAACACTTAGGAGGCCAGGCCACTGAAGAGCTTCGTGCTCAACTTCAGGATATCAAAGCCAAGTATGAAGGAGCTTCAGCTGAGGTGGGTCGGGTTCGTAATCGTCTTAAACAGAGTGAGAAGGCATTGGAGGAGTACAAGAACAGTGAAAGCCAGCTGGCAACTGAATCTGAACAGTTAAAGGAAGAGCTCGGAGCTGTGACTACTGAGAGAGATGACCTTTCAGAAACTGTCCTTGCAATGGAAACCCAGTTGAAGGGAGCGCAGTCTAAGCAGACCAACATGGTTCCAGCGGAGAAATTTGACAACATGAAAAACTTGCTGACCAATGCAGTCGATGAAAAGGAACGGCAGCTTGCTGAACTGAGAGACGACTATGATCGTGTCCTCGAGGAGGTTGCGGAGCTCCATCGGAAGCTCGGTAATCCGACCCAGGGAGGAGCAGTGGCAGTGCCCACTGACGAACAACAAAGGATTCAAGCTGCCCTGGAAGAGCAGAACATCTCACTGAAGAGGAAACTACATGATGTCACTGCAAAAAGCCAGGCACTTATTCATGAGATGGAGGAGAGTGAGGAAGAGCGAGAGATACTGCAAGAGAAGCTGGAGGAGCTGAATAGCAGGCTTGAGGCCGACTTCATCCCGATCAAGGAACACGACGAAACTCGAATGAGAATGGTATCCGCTGTGGAGGAGCTGGAAGACAAACTCGTAGAAGCCAGCGAGCGTTTTGGCAAAGCAGAGGCACAAGTCCAACTGCTTCAAAACGAGAGGGTGATGCTTCAGGAGAATATGAACAATCTGCAAGGTAACAAAGAGAAACAGCAGAGTGAAATGGAAGCCCTGAAGACTCAGAATGCCGAAGTGGTGAAGAAATTTGAACTTTTACAGACAAGGTGTGAAGACAGAGACAATCGGTGTGCACAGCTGACAGCACAGAGTCAGACTTTGAAACAGAGCTTAGAAGGAGACTATGTCCCGAGACAACAGTATGAGCAACTGAGGATAGAGTTAACCTCTACAATGGAGAGTGTCAAGGCTGAGAATATAAATTTGGAGTCCACTGGTAAAGAATGTAGAGAGGAATTAAAGAATGTGAAAGAAGGAAACGCCAAGTTACAGGAAAAGATGGAAAAGGTTCTGTTAGAGATGAAAAACGACTATATAAGCGTTAAGGATCACAAATGTATCATGGGAAAGATGAGTGCTGCTGCGGTGCAGGCAGACAATAGAGCTAACCAACTGTCAGCGACGCATGTGTCGGCCCAGGAAGAAAATGTGAAGCTGACACAAGAACTGGAAGCTCAAAAGAAAGAACTTGATACCATAATGGAGGCTATCCAGTCTAAGTTCGTCCCAATGACAGCCGTTGAGGAAAAAGAAATTTCCTACAATACCCAAATAAAGGAGTTGAAGGTTAAACTGTTGGAAATTGAGGAGAAGTATAACAAAGAGAGGTCTGAAAGAGAGAATAACAAAATGGAGAAAGAGAAACTGAAAGTTGAGATTGAATCTGTTCAACAAAGACTTGACACTGCACTTGTCACTGGTGAGAAGCGCAAGGGATATGAGGAAGAGTTCAAGGGCCGGTATGAGGCGACGTCTCTCAAATTAACCAATCTGGAGGACAAGCACAGTGAGGTAAATCTTCAGAAAACTGATCTTGAAAACAAGAATGCCCTGTGCAACACTCAAATCCAGACTCTCCAGGACCGCCTAAAACTGGAGCTAACACGGATTGCAACCTATGACACTGAACTGAAGGCCCTTCATGATGCTACGCAGCACGCCCAGGCGAATTGCAAGAAAGCACGAGAGGCTCAGCAGGTGGAGGCCCAGAAGGTTAGTGCTCTGCAGAAGGAAGTTCAGGAACTCCACAGAGAACAGGCATCTCTGCTGCAGGAGCACGCCAGGGCCAGTGAAACCCTGGAGACTGAAGTCACTCGGCTTCGAATGGCGCTCCGAGAAGAGGAAGAGAACAGTGGCCAGAGGGCCGAGGATGTTTCAGCCTTGCAATCTGAACTTCTTCAAGCCACTCAAGCTCTAGAAGAACTTCGCTTCAAAGAAGGTCATTTGAGCCAAATGAAGAAGGAAAAGCAGCATCTGGAGGAGGAAGCTACCAACTTGACAAACAAGCTGTTGAGTTTAACAGAAGAATGTAAAGCGGTCCACCGGGAGGCCACTCAGGCAAGGGAGGGTGAGAGCAAGGCCAGGAGGGAGATGGATGCCGTTCATGAGAAGGGACAGGCCATTGAACGAGAAATTAGGGAGCTAAAAGAACGTTATGATGAGTCACTCAGCACCATTGGTGATCTTCAGAGAAGGATTCAGACATCATCTCAGCTGACTGAAGCCAAAGACAAGAAGGTAACCGTTAAATCACAATGAGCATTTCTCAACTACAGTACTTCATGTATGCTTATATTTATGGGTGTCAAAATTATTGCGTTAATATCTCGTTAACTTAAAGTACCTTTAACAGCACACATTTTTCGATTAACGACCGCCCCTTATTTGGAAAGCCTTAACTAAAGAGCCATTTGGACTGTGTCGCACTTCCACCCGTTCCCTGCTTTGAAAGAACGCACTCGGTTAGCCGTTAGCAACGAGCTAACCGTTGCTCTAGCTCTCTCTCTCTCTCTCTCTCTCCAAGAGGTGGCCATGCGAGAGCCAAGAGCCCAATGGACGCCATCTTGTCACTTGGAGTGACTCCAAGCCACTTGATCTTTAGATGTGAAGCATGTTTTACCCAGCTACTCCACAAAATAGCTCGTAAGGGTTAAAGTGAAAGTGTCGATGTGCTCGCTTGCAGTAGAGCGGCGTCACAGCTCATCCAATAACTTAACAATATAAAAGCATTCAACATCGTTAAAAAGAGTCACTATAACACAATTCAGCAGTAATAAATAAGATTATACTGAATATATTTGTGGGGACTGGCATCAAGTTGTATTTTACCATTTTAAATTGTGCAGAAGTTCGCGAGTTACTTCTTGTTGAATTTAATTAGATTGCTCTTAGAATGGAAAGAACACGTCGATTGTTCCTGGTTCCTTTGTAGTAAATTGTGTCATTTATTTACAATGCATATCCGTATTAAGCTTAACAAAATAAAAGCATTCAACGTTGTGCAAAGGAGTACACTGTAACACAATTTAGCAGTAACAAATTTAATAACAATGCATATATTTGTGGGGACTGGGGGTCAAGTTGTATTTTAAAGTTTTTAAAATGTGCATAATTTCACAAGTTACTTCATGTTAAAAATTAGTCAGCTCTTAATATGAAAAGAAAAAAGCACTGAGCGCGGTCAACATTGTCTTACAAATTCAATTATGCCATGTAGTGACAGAAAAATTACCAACACTGGGCTGGGTTGGTTTACAGTACTTTTTTTTAGTTTTATTGAATTGTTATCTAATCTATTGTTATCTTTTATTGAATTGTTATCTAATTAATTGCTTTTCCCATCAGAGCAACCCCGTCATCGCTACTATCAATGTAAAGTGTCATGTAATGCAATAAACACGCTGCAGTATCACCATCTGCATTGTATCACATTGCGACACCATAGCAAGTGTGAAAAGAGTGATTCTCAAAACTGTTGCCTTCACATAATGACAAGCAAGTAATATGGCTGGGAAGTCATTGTTTTGTTGTGCGGCCTACAGTCATGGTTTCATTATGTGAAATGCGTGTACACAATCTTGCTTAACTCCTTCATGGTGCAGTAGGGAACAAACTTAAAAGTAAAAAGCAGTGATTAAAATTACGTATTACGTCTTTTGCTTTATATGCAAATTGATGTTGGTGACAATCACTCCGATTAGCTGTTGGCCAGAAAATGAAATTCAGTTGTTACATTTCTTTCATCCGTCTAGGAATTTCCTAACAGAGGCTCAAAGGGCTATGTTGTCTTAATACACAAACTCCTCTCATGGGTGTGTGTGTGCATGCGCGCGGCAATGTGATTCGCTGGTTAAAATGTCAGCAACACAGACAACAGAAAAATATCAGTTACCTTAGTTACTTTGTTGATTAACTAATTACTTTTACAAAGCAGTAACTCCATTGCTAATTGAATTACTTTTTATCATAAGTAATTTGTAACTTTAACTAATTACTGTTTTAGGGTAGTGTGCCCAACACTGGTTCTGCTTTGTGTTATTGTGTAATTAATCCATTTTCTTAATACTTTTGGTTGTGTCAGATCACAGAGTTGCTGACGGACGTGGAGCGACTGAAACAAGCCCTGAATGGTTTGTCCCAGCTGGCGTACACAAGCAACACCCCAAATAAAAGGCAATTGCAACACATCGACACCCTCCAAGTCCAGATCAAGAACCTACAGCAACAGCTGGCTGTGAGTGCATTCACATCACACACTTGGTCTTGGGACATATTTGAATAAGGTCATCTTTCGCATCGAAAGAGGACTTATGGAAGATGCTGTATACAATAAAGTCCCTAATGTATTGATGTGATGATTGTTGTATTTGTTTTCTCTGTGTCTGTTTATTTAGGATGCTGAGAGGCAACACAGAGAGGTTGTTTCCATTTATCGAACACACCTCCTTAGTGCGGCGCAGGTTAGTTCACACCCAAATTCCTCTACTCAGTAGAATGTAGAGTCTCCAATTAACGTAACATTCATGGTTTTGGAATGTGGGAGTGATCCAGAGTACCCAGAGAGAACCCCTGCAGGCCAGAGGAGAAATATGCAAACTCCAAGGTTCAATCCTAAACCTTAGAATTCTGAGGCAGATATGCGGACCATTGTGTTCTTGTGCTGGCCCAGTCAAATGTAATCATTAACTTTTGCAATTAATATTATCTTTAAAAAATTAGATTAAGACAAATTATAAAATTTCAGTGGCATTTGTATAGTACAAAGCTCAGCCAATGTTGAACTCATCTTGAAATCATAATTATTTGTTTGTCAACCAGCAGTCTACCGGTTGTTCATTTTCTCGAAATGAGGCACAGTACTGTTTGTGTGACTCTTTCACTCCTTGCGTGCCTGCAAGTGTATAGTCTGTTTCTCTGTGTGATGTGCAGCAGAAATATGCAGCTGAGTGGGTTGAATTTCCACCTGAGATCTAATTTTGAGTGTAAAAAGTAAGTCGTGTGTAAAATAAACAAGCTTGATGCTGCAACGCAAATCATAATCTGATAGACAGAGGCTGACTATAACAAAGGGACCCTCTTTTCCCTATTCCTGCACAACTACTGTATCTTCCATTTGGTAGAACACACATTTCTCCAAGAACTGTGAAACGGCTACATTCTTGCTTGCTTGTCCAAATTTTCATTTACAGGCTACTTTCAAGTTCATGGCAAATTATGAAAGATGTTCGCAACCTTTTACATTGGAAGGGAAAGGTGTGGTTCTGTTACTTTTGATGGAAAAAGTAGCTCCGAGTGGTGCAAAAAAATACACATAACCTTAAGCTAATGGTTCAAATTCACAATTAAAGACAATGCAATGTATAAGAGTGCATCAGTACTGGAATAGTGTTAGTCTGAACAAGCTCAGTCTCAAAAGTGTTTTTTTTTTTTATCTTTATAGGGCCACATGGATGAGGACGTCCAAGCTGCCTTGCTACAGATCATCCGCATGAGACAAGAGTTTGTGTGTTAAAGCTTTCTTCAGCATAATGTGACACTACTACCTGCAGACTCAAATTCAGCATTCTCACACCCCCACAACACTGTCATGCTTCACACTGCATTATGTCATCCAGATGATAGCTCTGCAAATGGACTGTTATGACAGTTAAAAGGGGTACGCACATACCATCTTTTTTGTTTGTGATTTGAAAAGTAACCAGGAAAAAAGTCAAATGTATGCTTAGTGCTCATATAGTGTGTGGTGTACTCAAAATCACACGCACACGCACACGCACACGCACACACACACACACCGTTTTGTTGTGGCAGGTGAACTTGGAGATGCGTTATACAGTAAAAACACCCAACATTTCTCTTTTTGTGTCTGGCAACAGTATGAGCTTCAAGTTGCTTCCTGGTGTCACATTCTTATCTGTGCATTGGCCCTGTCAATCAATTGGACCTTTGCATTTTTTTTTCTCAGAAGAGAAAAAAGATCTTTGAATTAGGCCTAATTATTGGTATGTGTTTACCCTCATAATCAACTAGCATAGGACTAGTTTAAGATGGTCATCATGAAAAATTAACTAATAGATACAATTTGATACATTTTGTCTTATATTAAGTGTTTAGTTAACTCCTCAAACACATTGATCACTTCCCACATTCCTCCATAACACTCAGTCATGAGCCCTAAGACAGTATGTTGTGTGCTCTCAGCCGACATTTCAAGGATTCATAGTAGAACATTACAAATACATATATATTCAAATTAAATGTGTAGGTTTGGATCCTCGTATCTCAATATCTGCTCGTTTCTCCTTGATCAGCAGTGCTGAAGAGAAGCCTCAGTGACAAAATGTGGTTTGGGAATTAACTAAAAAGGAAAAAAAAATAACGAGGACAAGCAAAATGCTTCCAATCACCTCTTAGGCATTTCTTGCTGTTTCTTGTCCTTTCAGGCAAAACGCTAAAGTAGTCATCCAAACCTGAAAATGACTCACCATTCTGGTACATAGACTACTGGGCTCATTTAGCAATTACAGTGGTTTGTTGTTTTGGGTAATGCTGCATTTGAGTCATGGAGGTGAGTGTGTGCGAGAAAGAATTTCTCTTGCTGTGTAGTTATTGCGGTGGCTGGTCATCTCCTTGTTGAAACCGGAGTGCCCTCTAGTGGTCAGACTTGGCAGGCCAAGTTAATAGAATGTTGACTACGTGTGTGGGAGGGGTGACACTTGTTGCCTTCGGAAGCTGCTTTTATGGGAAAGCTTGAAAATGTGTCAATCAAATAATGCAAAAGGAAAACTTTGGCGGCTCCCCAAGACAACGGCTGCAGCACTTTCCTCCCCCGAAGCGGCTGCGTGTGCCCCCTCTGGGTGTTGTGTGTTGTGATTGTTGAGCGAGTCTCTTGTGCCTTTTCACTGACTTTTTCATTGCTTTGTAATACTTTGATGACTGTACTAAAATGTGACAGTTGCAACGTTCAGCAGGTCTGGAAGTAGAACGGCACAACATAAACGTTGAGCGGTATGTACTGAATAATAGGATGATATTCTAATACGATAGAACAAATCCATTAAGAGATACAATAAGTTAACCTCCTAAAACTGAATTATTTGAAGCACTCCTGCCTTTTCCTGCGAGCTTGACACTCTTAACAAGTTACTCACTCTGTTTTTATACGTTGGCCTAATTTCTTCAGATTTTTAGGATGAATTTTTACTCCCTCCACCATCAACCAAGGCTATGTTAAATCTGTTAATACTATTTGTGTTTGTGAGTCAATCAATAAAAGTGCCTAACATAGAAACTATGTTCTTGTTTGGACTATTTTTTATTGCCATGTTAGTTCCTCCAGCTACTAACCAGTAGTTATCATAGATAACATAACAGATGCCCTTAAATGCAGGTGAGAATCGCATCTGTCTATTGTTTGTCTGTTCCATCCATCCATCTTCCATAGAAAATGGAACCTATCCCAGATTTCCAGCAAAGATACCCTGGATTGGTCGCAAGAAAATCACACTCTAATAAATGCTGGCTTGTTTTCCCAGCCCGCTCGCAGGGTAGGTGCGGATTTTGAGCAGATTGGGTTACATTTTGCCCAAGCTTGGGTTAATTATTTTGGGTTGAAGTTTTGGGTGGGCTGTAGAGCTGTAGCTAGTTGCCATTTGTGAGTCTTTTGTACGGAAATGGATAGTGGGAGAACTCAACACTGGACGGTCTGAGGGCTGAGATTTTAACCTTTGACCTCGTGATTATAAGGTTGATGTGCTCACCACAACCTGCGAGTTACCATCCCAAACTGTTGGCTCATTGTTAGTGTTTTGTTTTTAGCACTTTTTGTTGTACTGTTCTTGTCATTAGTTTTCTGCGAAAAAGAAATCTGACTCAGCAGCCTTAAAGAAATTCAACTCACTTTGTTGTATTTCATGTGAGCAGTTGACTTTTTTTTGCTATCAAAGGTCAGTTATTTCACTTCAAGTCTCTAAAATGACTTGTTACTTTCAGCTACATGCAGGTTCAGACGGTCACAGCCCTGTGGGAAAATGGATTTCATATGGTTTCACTTTAAATGTAATCAGGCCAGGAATGAGAGTGAGTAGCTTTCTGGCATGCGGCGCTTACTTTTTCTCTTTCAGTTCGCGTTTTATTGATTTGTCTCCTACATGCTCTGTCTCATCTCAAGGTTTATTTTCATCAAAGTGCTCCCATACGGGACGCTCACGTGTTCCTTGCTATTTCAACAAATTCCTACCACGCAAAGCTGGGTTTTGTAAACTCTTTCAAACAGACCTTTGTGGCCCAACTGTTGAAAAAAATCAAGATTGCCGACAGCGCCAGTACACACTCATCAGCTGGAGTATTGTAAATCCAAGTATCTGTACACTCAACATGTGCACAGTTTTTTTTTTTTTTGGGGGGGGGGGGGGGGGGCTATACTTTGCCTGGTTTTGACTTACCGGTTAAGTAAAAAAAATAAAAATAACGGACGGATGTATGCTGGTAAAGATGTTCGTGCAAAGAAAAAAACAAACTCCTTTGCGCCGAATCAATTTCTTCTGAAACGTTCACATTCGGACCTCGTTCAAATCACCGCCAACATAGCAGGCGGTGACCGGAATTAGAATTACTTCCTGCTTTTGCATGTAAGAATCATGGGAAATGTAGTCCAACGATCCACTGCGATTACCAGTCGTCGCTGGTTAGAAAACGCAAACTGAGCTTTCAAAGCATTATATTTCCAATGTTACAATGTTACTAAACAGCACAGCAAACTTCCATTGGCTGTCAGCACCGAGCAAACAATTTTGGATAATGGTGAGTGCATTGACCTAATTAGCACTGTTGAGCAGTCAACCAAGATAGCTTTTAGCATTAGCGATTGACGCACATGTCAGCTGTCTTTACCCTACACTCTAAAAAGAGAATTGTTCAACCAACTTAAGTCTAAAAAGAGAATTGTTGACCAACTTAATTGAATTGCTTGTGGTAAAGTACGATTGAATAAATTGTTAATCCAAAATTAATATATTAAGTTAAATGAACTCAAGTGATTCAACTTAATGACTTTATAATTAATTATTATTGACTTGGATTAACTTAATTCAATCGTGTGTTACCACTTGAAGCAATTGGATTAAGTTGGTCAACAATTCTCTTTTTTTAGCGTGTATGCCGCTTGTCTCCATCTGCTTTGCTCTCGCTAGCTTTTGCTAGCTTCTCCCACTAGGCACTCTTTTTAGCCGCTCCAGTGAGTTGTTGCTAGCTCACTTCAAATATTGATTGGTGGTGGCCTTGTGAAGTATGGTCTCTCTGAGGCACCGTAGGGCACGTGTTTCAAAATTGTTGCATTCTATTAGTTCACCACGAGATGTCACGAAATAATACAAATTGCCTCTTTAACTATGGGGAACCAGTATACTAGTAGTACAGTAGTTTTAGTTGCTAGGCAGGGCTCGAGCATAGCTAGGGACGGTAAACAAAAAAGAAGAAAAAAAACATGTAAGTCATGCTCACTTACGTTGTCTGAAATGTAAAGCCAGGGTGAAAAGGTTGTCGGGAAAGTTGAATCACTACCCAAGTGAATTCCGATGGTCTGCTCAGTTACAAGGCCACCTGTGTCTTATTTGTTTTTCTTGTGTAACTGCAAACTGTTTTTTTTGTCATTAATAGATGATTGCTCAGGCAGCATTAGTGGGGGCAATAGGCATCATGCCAGCGGCCCCCTTTTCATTAGTCCCCAGAGGAAGTAGACCGATCTTGGACTGGGGCCGAGACAAGCAATGTCCTTTTAATGTTTTTGCAGGGTTCCAAAGCACTTTGTTGCTTCTATAAAGTTCCTTTATGGGATAATAAGGCTCTGGAGGACACATGGTGCTGATTTGAGGTAAATGTCTTCAACATGGTTCCCATTTCCACAATCAGCTTCCTTGGCTTCCCTTCATCTTTTGGACTTCTGAGCTCATCTGGTTCCTTTTTCTTTCTCCACTTCCTCACCTTTTCCTTTGTTTCTTCATCGACCGTCATTTATTGTCATTTCCAACACGCTTGTGCTGGAACTGGCTGCGCTTGCTTTGACCTGGGATGTGCACACACGGGGAGGCGGTGCAGCAAGGGTGCGAGGTGAGGAGGAACCCTCCTTCCTCAGGGCTTTGCTTGTGTTGCTGAGGGTGGTGAGGAGAAAACAGTGAAAACCCTCAGGCTGCATGAAATCGTTAATATGACTTAAATGATCTTTTATAGTACGTTCACTTAACTGTAGATCACAAAAAACAATGGTACACAAAGATTTAAAATGTAAAGCAACTATCACTTAAATCTTTATTACACACTGACTGGACTTCAATGATGCATGTATTTGTGTTTAAAATGATTTCAAGTCTGTTCCAAAGCTTCTCTTTCCCCTCGTTAATATTTGGTCAACCACTAATACTAATATATAATACTATAATACTAATAATACTAATACTCATTGTATCTACTGACCTTGTCTTCATCCCCTCACTGACTGAGTAAAAAACAGACAGTGCCCATTAGTTACACGTGACTGTCATCCTTCCCACCACATCTTTACCATTATCCCTCTGGCCTCAAATGGAAACTTTCCAGTTTCGTGCAGCCACAATTAAAGATGGTGTTGGCGGTTGGAAAGGAAGCTTGATGACAGCCTTGGTTGTCCTCAACCCAAACCCAATGTCCTAAACGGCTGACATTGGTTTAGGCCTGAGAGCTTGTTAGTGTGGTTGGAAAAAGGGCCCGACATGTTAACCATAAAGAGCGCTGAGTCTGACAGATTTATTTTATGCTGACATTTGATTGCCAAAGATGAATAATGTGATGACCAATGGAACCGAAATTGGAGTTTTAATTTGTATCTCCTTTTTACAGTCGTGATGGTTAAAAATATTGAAAAGTACGCTACACCCGTGTTTTCCAACCCGAGCTACACATACCCCTAGTGGTATGTGAGCACATTGAATCATTTATTTCCAAGATCAAAAACCTACGGCACAGCCGCACCAAAATCACAACAGTGTCAGCTCAAGTCTCATTTAGCCATTTGTCAGTAACCGCTAATACTGGCTGTCGCCGTTAATGAGCTCGTCTTTATTTGCGGGGACGTCTAAGCAGGGGATGATATGATTGGCTGGCCAGTGCTTATTAGAGTTACAGAAACTAGCCACCTCTTTTTTTCCCTCCTTGTTGTTAACAAACAGGGAAGGGTTAAGTCACACAGCCAAAAAAGGGGGAAAAGCCCTTTTGCTCATATATAATATATACAGTATATAATATCTACAATATATATATGATATACTGTATCTCATGAGTCATTTCCTGAATGTGGTATAAGTGTCTTTCCGACCTCCCTTCTGCTTTCTGTTTTAAATCCGTCATTGGCTGACAAATTTGAACTTCAATGAACATTACGCGCTGGCACTTGGGAGCAGAAGTGTGTAAAAGCAATGTTGTCACAACCTGTTAGACACATTCAACACAAAACTAGAAGCTGATATGCACATCTGCAAAACATTTGCATTTAATCATTGCAGTGTTTTACAACAACTGAATTGCACATAGCTCAGAAGTTGAAAGGCTGAAAGTTTTCTTCTTTTTCTTCTAAATCAGTGGTTGTCAACCTTTGTTTTTTTTTAAAGGGAATTATTAACTAAATTACAAAAAAAATGAGCGACACGTTGAATGACTGGTTAGCACGTCTGCATCCCAGTGCTTAGGACGTGAGGTCGAGGGTGAAGTTTGCATGTTCTCCCCATGCTGTGTGGGTTTTCTCCGGGTTCACTGGTTTATTCCCACATTCCAAAGACATGCTTGACAAGGTTATTTGATCTCTCTAAATTGTCCATAGGTGTGATTGTGAGTGTGGATGGTTGTGCGTCTCTGTGTGCCCTGTGATTGGCTGGCAACCAGTTTCAGGGTGTACCCCGCCTACTGCCCAAAGCCAGCTGGGAGGCACTCCAGCAGCTGTGAGCGGTGAAGGAAATGGATGGACAAAAAAAAATATTTGTGCGCACACAAAATATTAGCACCATTAATTGTCCTCCTTTGGGATCATAATAAAGATCTGTTCTCAAAAAAAAAAGTCCATCCATCCATAATTCATTAATTTTAAATCAAATTTTCAAATGATTGACAGGTAATCCTAGGTGGCGTATGGCAGTTTGGGTCGAACCATTCTGGTTTGAGGAGACTGGGTTTTTAGGACAATGAAATGTAATAGCCTTCTGAATATACATTTTATTAAAAATTTTCCTGAAATATTTACATAATGTAATCATTATTTTTAAAAGGATTTTTGGATTGATGCTGCTTTAAGAAATTATTCTAAAATGTTGTGTACCCCGTGGAGTGCCTTCACGTGTACCCCCTTGTGAGAACCACTGTTCTAAATCATACCATGGCATGATACAGCTTACACCCTACAGGACATATTTGTCCATTTTCCAGTTCTGGACATGCTGACATGGGTTCAGTAGAAAAGCTAAATAAATGGAAATTTTACTCACCAAGTACAAACAACATATGCATTTAGTTATTTTGTGTATATATGTATATATGTATATATATATATATATATATATATATATATATATATATATATTAGGGGTGTTAGAAAAAAATTGATTCTGCAATATATCGCGATATAGCGCACAATTCTCGAATCGACTCGATATGCGGCTGAATCGATTTTTAAACATACATTTTTTATGGGAATATATAAAGTTTTACTTAGGGTTAGGATTTACACATTAAGCATGGAAGAACGTTGTATTAATGGAACATTAAGCCTTAATATTTTATTTTTGTGCTATTCAAACATGAAACAGACTGCAACCTGAATTTTCAGATAAATGAATACATTTTCATACAAATCTTACAGTGTACATGTACAAGTTTACTGATTAGTATTTTCTAAATAAATTTAAAAAATCGCAATAATCAATTTATAGATTCGTATCAGGATTAATCGGTATCGAATCGTGACCTATGAATCATGATACGAATCGAATCGCCAGGCACTAGGCAATTCACACCCCTAATGAATATATATATATATATATATATATATATATATATATATATATATATATATATATATATATATATATATATATATATATATATATATATATATATATATATATATATAATGCCAGTTGTGCCATTGCTTGGGCTCGCTGCAGAAGCCTTGCCCTGGGTATGCCCAAAGGGAAATATTTATAAATCATCCGCACAACAAATATTGAAGCTGACCCACAATGTGAAAGCTGTTCCACCCTTGGCAGCATTGTGTAAATATATTTGCAAGTGGGCCTGTTGACTCACCTGAAAGTCTCTTTACCGAGCACCTCCCTGACTTGCGTTTGTTCTCACATATTCGACCACATCTCGTCCACAGTGCCGTGACCCAAAGACGGCAACATGAGTGTGAGCTGCAGCGGATATTGTTTACGTGAGTAGCCGGTAGCATGAATTCTCTGTCGGGCTTGTAAGATTTGTCTGCCTTGCATAATAGAGGTTCGACATCAGGAAGACGAGTGATTAAAATGAAAGATTTACAAATTCCGACATTCTTGTAGAAGCTTGAGGGGGACATATTCCTCCGTCCCCAATGCCATCTGTGCCCATGAATGGTCGTTTTCTTTAGGTGCCCTGTGATCGATCTTTTGTGGTGACCAAAAGTCAGCTGGGAAAAGTCAGGCTCCAGCTTACGGGCTTGCCATACCAGCTCACCTGTGACCGTGATCGGGAGCACTATAGAAAATAGATACTGTTAGATGCATGGATGGATCATCTATTATTATTATTATAATGACAATCATTACACATTATCAAAACCGTACTTGCGTACAAAAAAAGGTCTTGTGAAGCACTACATTAATGTTTGAGGATTAAAACTTCTGATTTCCAGGTATTGCAATTGGAGCCTGTAAGGTTAAAGCTTTGTAGAAAATCTCAAATATGTAGCTACGCTAATTATAGCAGCCTTGTGCACTAATGCTCCATGTTAATGTTGGTTGTAAAACTACGTTTGAGCTTTTGCATATATTATTAGACATGCAAATGCCTCCGAGGTGTGTGTATGTGTGAGCGTGTGCGTTAAAGATGGCTGCTGGCCATACTGGATGTGGGAGGAATTACGTGGGGGTAGAGCAGAGTATAGAACGTGACAAGTTGTTCGATGTGTTGAGAAAATATGAATACTTTGTTGTGTCCATATGGTCTAAATATGGTTTACGAACATATTGACCCCCCCAAAAAAAAAAAAACTGCAAAACCTTTTCACTACAACATCAAGCTCCATTTGGATTAAGCAAATTTAATCAAACATTTTTAAATTCCTTATTTCTACCATTACATCATTAAAAAAAAAAACTTTAGACATAGGAGCAATTTCATGTACATTTGATAATACTCTTAGTTTGAAAAGAAGCATTGAATGGTTTTATGCACTCCAATTAAGCAAATGATTAATGAGCAATTTTGACTTGAAGAGGTGGCCCTACCTCTGCTGACCATAGGGAAAAATTGTCATCAAGCACTCAGCAGCTGGTTGAGACCTTTTTTTTTTTTGCAAATAACCTTTTAAAAAAAGGATATTTTAAATACGTTCTTGTTAAAGATACATCTCTGGCAACACCTGTTATTTTAAAATTAATCTTTAACATGTATCGCTAACAGCAACTGTTATTTTAAAGATTTAAAAAAATATATATATATATATATATTTTTTTTTTACATTGTGTGTGGCCAAAAATGGCATTGAATTACCTGACGTGGAAGTCAAATGGAACGAGACCTGAAGCAGCTCAAAAGGCATGAGTAAAATGAAAGATCCCTATAAACATGACTACAGTATTATTGGAGCCGTGTAACCTATTTTCCAGCAGAGGGCAGCAAATGCTCATCTAGTTAGCCTTGATTTGGACAGGCTGAGTACCTAGATTGGACTGGAACCTAGAGTATTGTACTTACGTGAAAAAAAAAGATAGAAATGAAACAAGTTGGTTAAAATTTTAAATAAAATAGTGAAAATATCAAGATTGTTGTTTGTTGAGAGTTTGTAGGTGGTTGAAAAATGTGTTTTCCTTCCCCCACTTTGTGACAGGCACAGAAGGTTAAAAGAACCAGTGTACCTGTTTGGTCATTTATTCCTCTTTTTTTTTCTTTTTTTTTTTGAGGCGGCATTAGTTACAGTTTCAACAAAAGGAAAATGACATCGTCTTTGTATGCAATTTCAACACAATTGAAATGACATAAAAATTAGACAAAAGGGGTCAGGAGATAAATTCTGTCACTTTCATGTCGTTTTGTAACAGGTTCCATGTAGAAAGGGACCAAAGCCTTTTTTTCATTTTTTTTTCTTCATTTTTATTGGGTGTTCTTTTAAAAAATGTGTATTTTATGAGCAAATGGAAAACGCATAATATAAAAACGGTATTCATTTCATGCAACTTTAAGGAAATATGCTATACTGACTACTACTGTAGGTCTTTGTTTAAAATTACCTGTCATTGGTTGAATAGAAATTCTATGTATCAAAAGTACTAGTGGTATCGGTACATCGTTATCGGTGACTGTACTGGTATCGCTCTGAAAAATGGTGGTATTGAACATCCCTAAATACAGTGGTTGTAAACAGTTTGGTTGTTCTCTAGTATGCTAAAGCTAGCTTACTAAAGAGAACACAGTGGACCTTAAGCTGAATATCAAAGATTTTGAAATGAGCTTCGCACAATGTTCCATACTGTAAGTAGGACATGAATCAACTTTGATGCGTCTTGCCACAGCATCACGAAGAAGTGATTAGACAGACTCGCAACAAGACGAACCGCTGAGAAAGTTTAGAACACGTTTCCAACCTCACCACTGCGCTGCTAACTGCGTCCTCAACCCTCAAGTGTGTGTCAGGCTGCTTTTTGGTGAGACATCCTAAACCACTTCTTTTGCTTCTAAAGGAAAAAAAAGTGGTGACCTCATTCTGCTCTCATGAGAACCAACTGATTTGATTCCAGGCCTGACCATGTGGGGGCCTCGCGGATGGATAAACCAGGCTGCTGCTCCATTGCACTCGTGCACTTTCACGCTCATAAACACAGTCAAGGCTCAGTGCCGGCACACTCATCACTGAACTCCTGCCCCTCCAATCCCTCACTGTTACTCTTCCAAATTCCTACACACACGCACACACTTTGCTCCTTCTTCCAGCTGTTAAACTGGTTGTTGTAATTAAATAATTTATTTGCCATTTGTTTCTCCTGCTCAAGGCTAATTGAGTGTTCAAGATCTTAATTAGATTAGTGCTCTCTTTTCACCTCGTTTTTTTTTCTTCTTTCCCCTTCCCCTCCCCAGCCTTTCTCTCTCTCCAACGCTTGGCTTTTCATGTTTGGAGTGCAGCGTTGGAAATCTGCGAAAGCTGTGATCACTGAGCAACCTCTGCTAATCATTCCCTACGCTCTGGAAGCAGCCGTAATTAATGAAGTGCTTACAAAGTGACAGGTACGCCACATCCAAAAGTGTTCGTATAAGAACGCAGAGGGGTTTTCTTTTCTTTTTCTTTTTTTATCCTAAAAAAAAAAGTATTTTGTTTCTCCGGGTGCAAACGCTTGTGTTTCACAGACAAACAAATCCCAGCCAACTTGTTTTGCAATCTTGGTGAGGTTGCAGACAGATAAAAGTTTTAAATTATTTATGGTGCGGTTGTTAGCAAAGATACTCCGGGTCCTAATAAACTCGGCACTGATTGATCTTCTCAGTACCTTTGTGCTTAAAATAGGAGAGTCAGAGCTGGATTCCGACAGAAAGCCTTTTATTTTGTTTTTGTTTGCTCTTCTGTGACTTCTATTCACCCTGTTGTCTTATTGGAAAGTTACTGAATAAAAACTTGAGTAATTAGATACGGAACTTTAAGTGACTATTTCACAACATATTTAAACAAGATTTGTTTTTCATTCAGGATTGTCATCTTGCATGCACCTTAAAATAATATTTTAGGGCTTCAACAACCCTTTACAATGGGGCTAAACATTGTATAGTACAAAGTGACAACATTAGGGGTGTCAGGCGATTACAATTTTTAATCGTAATTAATCGCATGACTTCAATAGTTAACTCACCATTAATTTTATATCTGTTCTACATGTACAATAAAATGTACAATATTTTTTTCTTCTAAGTTTTCATATTCTTGTAAACATGAAAGTAGAAAAATGATATAAATGAGAAATATAGCTGCATCTTTTAGTCATTGATACAGTACTTTAATAATAATTCATAAAATTGAGTTGAAATGAAAAAGATGTACTGTACTGTAAAAAAATGAGTGTGATATTGATTTGTGTGTTGAGGTAATTTTTCTGCCACGAGATGGCATAATTGCATTTGTAAGACGTTGGTGACAGCTCAGTGCATTTTTATTTTCCTATTAAGAGCTATTTAACATGAAGTAACTTGTAAAAATCTGCACATTTTTAAAGTTGAAAAATATAAATTGACCACAAATATATGCATTGTTCTAAAAATTATTTCTGCTGAATTTTGACTTGGACTTGTCTGCTGCATTGCGACTGGAATTCCTTCTTTCCAAGCAAGGGGCGATCATTAATTGTGTGTTTAATTTTTTTGGGGTGGCATTACTCAAAATTAACGCACACATTTTGACACCCCCAATATACATACATACATACATACATATTTAATGGAGAGTGTTAGTTGTTGTGATAATTTAACTTGTCGAAAAAAAATCTGACACTATGTTGTGACTCGCCATATTATACCTGGTCATTCATGTTTAAAGTTAAAAATCAAGTAAGAAAATGTCTTTATTATAATATTTTCTATTAGCCCCAACTAGTGTAAACAAGGCATTTTGATTTTGTGGAATATGAATTAAGCAGCAAAACCCATCTGTCTTTATCAGTGCAAGAGGGCGGCCATTTTGTCACGTGCTGTCAACTGAAAATGACGTCACAGTTGCTCGGGCCTCATTTAATTACCAATCAAGACTCAACCATTTTTTGAGTTTTGTCCTGTTGATATTTGCAAGCTGAGCCATGATTGGTTGTCACCTGAGCCCTGAGCATCTGTGTTGTCATTTTCAGTCGACAGCATGTGGCAAAATGGCCGCTTCCCTGAAATAGATAGAAACTGGTGGATTTTGCTGCTTAATTCATATTCCACAAACGTAAAATTCATCAGAATACTGTTTCGACTAGTGGAGGCTGCTAACATGTTATTGCAAAAAATTTTTTGGACTTGACTTAGTTACTTCTGAAATATTTGTGCTCTATAGTCACACCTGACATTCAAAAACGGGGAAATTGTGGCCCAGACCACCACCAACTACAATCTAACCTCTCACACTGTGTGAAAAGTGATGTTAGTCTTGCAATGTTAATATCCCAATGGGCCAGAATTCCAAAACAGCAGGTCCTTGCAGACTGCAAACACATTTGTCAGTAGAAACCGCACGCTTAGTGGAGCGGGTTATTATTATTGCCCGCCACACCACCTGCTGAGAAACTCTTTGCAGGCTGCTACACTTACGCATGTTGATGGGAAATAAGCAAGAAATGCAAATGATGGCAAATTTGAAAGAAAGAAAGAAAGAAAGAAAAGAATAGCACCATAGTTGCAATAATCAAGTTTGAATTATTGTCAACATTTGGTCAGCTTTAATATCCACTAGCTGGTAGTCTGCTTCCAACATTATGCAGTGTCGACCTTGTCTTTTCCTACACTTTATTACTAAATATTTTCATTTAAATATTTTTGTAGAAACTGACAAATAGGAGAGCTTCATGTAATTTGAGGGAGTACAAGTTTGCTAAAACTCTGCTGAAAGACTTCAACGAGCACTTTATGAAACAATTGAAGATACAGGTTCAGTATTTTTTAGTCGACATGCACATAATAGATTCCAGTGAGTCTCGTGAGGTGTGCTCTCTGCCTCTTTTAAGTTTTATTTTCAAAAGAAACAACAAATAAAGAAGCTATTCTTTTCTAATGCTATTTCTCTTTTTTTTTTAGCTGGGTAAAATATTGAAGGGCAGAAAGATTTTGAAAGTTTGTCCAAGAGGATTAATGGTTAGACCACAAGAAGTGATCATGAAAGGTGGTGGGGATTCTTCCAGTGTGCCAGTATGAGTTTATTTTTTATTTATATATATATATATATATATTATATATATTTATGCGTTCGAGACTTCAGGCTATAATTGACAGCAAAAGAATTGTAGCAAAGTATTAAAACATGAAAGTTTAATTTATGATTGTTGATTTATATTTTACTTTTGGTTCCATAAACGTTTTGGTACCACAAACTATTGTAATTCTACAGCGTTCACATGATATGGATACAAATTCTCTCAAATCAAGCTATCAGTCAGCAGTTAAAGCACATCTTGCTTCTTTCCAGCCATTCTACCAACTGAGCCATTCCGCTTCTGCTGTGTGTTAGTATATTGATGTTGTACCTCCCAGAGACTTTTTTTGGTCTCATTTTGGACACACCAGCAATGCATTATAGTGGCATGGCTCAGGTGGTAGAGTGGCTGTCTCCCAACTGAAGGTCATAAGTTCCTTCCTCAACGTTTGAGTAACTTTTTTAAATTTTTTATAAACTTGTAAAATGTACTCAAAACTCTCCTTGTAAAATTGACTTTGAATTTGTGAGTGAAAAAACGTTACAAGATTTTTATTTTTTTTTACACACACACACTCTTCATCACCCAAGCAGAAAAGGGGCAAATGATCTGTTTTCCACTATTTGCCGGCTTCCAAGTCTGTGTGTCTCTTGTACTGCCTCAGTGAGTCAACACAATGTTGCTGCGTTGGGACATTCATAAGGACGTCCTGAGGCTTTGTGTCTGCATGTTTGCGGCTTTGAGTGTTGTCGGTTGCTACCCGGTTGACATCTGGCTAAGACTGTTGACTTGATTTGTTGTGACCATTTGTCAGCATTAACTGGTGTAGGTGAACAAGCACTCCGGGTCGGTACGTTTTGTGTTTGTTGGTAGCCTGTCGTCCAGACATGGCTGGCGTAGATGTCGCTCTGTGCATGACAGAAGTTCTGTAGCTTTGTTGAAACATCTATTTGGCAGCTGGAAATATGTAGTATAAACAGGTTCTATTTTAAATATTACCATGCTCCCAAAGACGTATTTATGCGTTTTTTAAATGTTTTTATTTATCAATGCTAGAGCATTGATGCAGCCTCTGAAGTGCAAAGAATGTTTGAAGAAATGGTAGTTATTACACAAGCGACCAGCAGGTGGCAGCAGAGTATAAGAGATCAACCAGGGCCATGTTTCAAAAAGCTGTTTTCCCCACAATTTTAAGCAGATTTGTGAATAATGATGAAACTTAGCTATATTCTAATTCTAATTGTTGCAAAACGGAAACAGATAGAAATGTACGTTTTTTTCTGATGAATAAAGAGACTCTTTATTTTGGTAGGTTCCATGTTATTACAGCAATAGAACACAATGTTATGTGGGCCTGTCAAAATCCAGTAAACCAGCCGGGAGCGAAGGGGGTTGCTTCAGAGAGAATGGGTTAAAGATGAATACAGAGCCATTAAAAAAGAGAGAAAAATGTGGCATTAATGTAATCCAGTTTTGAGCGTGAGTGTGATAACCTTGACAGAATTACGAATCAGCATAAAGACAACTTGGACCTTTGCTCTCAGCAGCCTCTTGAGTCACTTTAGATCCAACCATTACTGAGCGGTTAAAGGTCGGGAGGTCTGGCAATAATTGTTTCTACAGGCTTTTGAATAACAATGAGCTTGAGGCCAATTATAAAATCACTGTGAGCTACCGCAGACGTGTAAAGTAGAGATGGAAGGCGACAAGGGACCCACAGGACGAGCGAAGCCGTTTCATCACTTTTGCTTCCCTTCCTCGGCAGCACGTTATTAATAACATAAATCAGTGGTGGCATCAATTTTAATAGAGGGCTGTGGGAAAACAGTTGAGGTCTCTGTAGATAGCTGCTCCTCATTTGAAATTCCATTTGCATAAAAGATTCACACAATGCAGATTTGAGTTTTTAATATAAACTGTGTATATTCATTTATTAGTAATAAAATTCTTTTTTATGGTGGGATTTATGCAGCAATGCTTTGGAATATAAATCAATGTCTTTTAAGAACAAACGTCTTTGCGGCTTTTTTTCCGATTTGTGGCGTGATCGTGTGCGCTCATGCATGCGTGCATATATCAGCTACTGTCCGTCCCTGCCGTGGTAAAAGCAGCCGCGTGTGCTTGTTTGCCAAGATGCTCTAATGCGCTGTGATGTTGTGTTTTAGGTGACATGACATCAGTAGACAAGGCTGAGTGGCCACCTGGAGGCTGTCCTCCTCTGAGAAACAAAGGAACAACTGCTCCCATATTAGTGCTTTGCCAGGGGTGGGGGGCTTGTCAGGTGGAACATGCTGTGAGGCGAGCTTCCCCTGCACTAACACTTTGCTCACAACTGACATGCTACTACTACATCAGCCCAGCAGCCTTTAGAGCTTTGGTTTTTAACCTTTTTGGAGGTACTGAAGCCCACCAGTGTCGTATGTGCATTTCCTGAACCCTTCTTTATTGAAAAATAGTTGGCATGGCTCATTGGTAGAGTGGTTGTCTCCCATCTGTGAGGTTGTGGGTTCGATCCTCACCCTTGGTGACCATGTCGAAGTGTCCTTGAGCAAGACACTGAACCCTGATTTGCTCCCAATGGACCATTGGCGTGTGAATGTGACCATTGCCCTGTATAATAGAAAAGTAGCACTTTGCCGCCATCATGTAGCATATATAGGCAATTGTAAATACTGGTGGCTATTAATTGTGCTCAGATTTTCACTATTTATTGCAGTTTATTGTTCATTTCCACAGACCTCAGCTCATCCTTCTAACCATTATTGCACCAAATTGGAAATATTGATCAACGCTACTGAACAAAATGTGTACAAATATCCTTGTATTGGTTAATGCATACTGACAAATGGAAGCATCAACTTGTTCGTACTGTATATGAAAAGAGTTTTGCCATAAAAGATACGATACGGGGTAACAAAGTGAAAGATATAAGCCTTTAGATTGCACTTACTGTTTAAAATGCATTGATGACAGTGACTACCTCCTTTTGTAGCTGAGTTTATTTTGTCTCTTGATGAAGCAATCAATGCAGTTTTAATTGTTTGCTGTTAGCCTTAGTGCTTCCCTAATAGAGCCGTATTTGCCTGTTTGCAGGAGGAGGCCATGGTGCTGAATAATGCATGGCCCATCGCACAGCTTTGCCGTATGAATTATGGACACATCGAAGTGAGACACGAACTTGCGCTGACTAGCTGCAGGTGAGAATAGAGAATGAGACAGCAGGAAGAAAAAAAAAGTTTCATTCCGAGCTGGCTGCCTGACCTTTATTGGATTTGATGCACGAGAGGAAGCTGAGATGTCTTGGCCACTTCCATGTGATGCGGCTATGAAACCTAAATGGAGGTAAGACTCCTTGTGGTAAGATACCTTTTCTCTTTTGACGTAGATGTGTGAGTTTGTCTCATTTTGGCATTCTGTGGCCTTGATGGTCTTTAGTGATGATTACCTCCTTAATTAAAGGGCATTTGGCACTTACTCCCTTTTGGTCATCCTTTTGTAATGTGCAGTTACAGGAGTTGGGACTGCTGGATTATGGAAAAAATAATTATTATGGCAATAATTTAAATCACGATTATTCAAACGATTATTTATTTTTGGTACAAAAAAAGAAAATGTTTTAACATTTAAAAATATTAAGACCAATTAAAAAAAAATAGAAACACTCTAATTATGTAAGTTCCTTTTTGACCAAACAGAATTTATAATATTGTTTATTTATTTATTTATTTAGGCAAAAACTTGAAGTTGGAGTGCAGCTTCTGCACTGTGCATTTATTTTTTTAGACAAAACAAAAAAATGTTTAAACAGTTAAAAATATTAAGACCAATTAAAAAAAATAAACACTATAATTATGTAAGTTCCTTTTTAACCAAACAGAATTTATAATATTTTTTATGTATTTATTTATGTATTTATTTATTTATGTTGGCAAATACTTGAAGTTGGAGTGCTGCTTGTGCACTGTTTATTTTTTTAGACAAAACAAGAAAATGTTTACACATTTAAAAATATTAAGACCAATTTAAAAAAAATAAACACAATAATTATGTAAGTTCCTTTTGGACCAAACAGAATTTACTACAATAACAATATATATTTTTAATAATATACATTGATTTATGTTGGCAAAAACTTGACGTTGGAGTTCAGCATGTGCACTGTGCAGAAGGACGTTTTTTTTTTGGTACATAACAAGAAAATGTTTAAATGTAAAAAAATATTAAGACAAATAAAATTATTTGAAACACTATAATTATGCTAGTTCTTCTTGGATGAAACAAAATGTATTACATTTGTTATTTTAAATTGAAAAAAAGATGCAAATGTATAAATAAAAAAAATAGTATTAATATTTTTTTTACGGTGATGCTGATTTTGTAATTGTGGAGTGTAATACAGGAATTGAAATTGTAATTGAATTCAATTAATTGCACAGCTGAATATTACCCGTCTACATTTGAATTTTTTTCCCCAGTCAAACAAGTTATACGAACACAGCACAGTGCTTAGCACTATGACATAATTTGGTTGCTCTGAGTCCCACTCTGCCTCAGTATGGTGTTCCACAGGGTTCAATTTTGGAGCCCCTGCTGTTTTCATAGTATTTGCTACTCCTGAGTTCCATTTTAAGAAAACATAGTATCCCCTTCCACAGCTTGTGCTCTATAAATAAATAAATAAAGTTGTGTTGAGTTCAGAACGCCAGCCTCGCAGTTTGAAGGTTCTGGTTTCATATATCTGCTCTGGTTTTCTAGTGTGGACTTCACACATTCCCAAAACATGCAGTCAGGTGCATTGAAGACCTAAATTGTTGATGGGTGTGAATGTAAGTGTGGCTGCTTATTTGTCTGCCCTGCAATTACCTCTCGCCAAAATGTCAGCTTGGATCGGCTCCATCTCATCTGAGATGATGGATGAACTTGAGCCTCACGTGTTACCATTTATCTTTTTTTCTTTCTTTAAAGCCAAACACATTGCTCTTCAAATTACAACTTGTTTTGTTCTCAACATCCGCCTGCCCTGACAAAGACAACTCCAGTGCGTGAGTTGCATCTGCATGCGCACATAAAAATAGCCCAGAGCTTGTCAAGTTGTTGCCTTTCTTCTTGTTCCTGTCTGCTCTTTGAAAGACTGTTTAGGAATCGGATGGTGTCTGATTTGTGGGAGGCGGCTGCTTTGTGTTGAAGGCTGTGACACTGGGGTGCGCTTGAGGGCAAAGAGGACTTGAAGCGGAGCGTCACCTTGGAGATGCACAGGGAGCAGATCTATCAGGAGAGAAGCTCGGGCATCTCACCCCCCTCGGGAAAATGTGCGTGTTGTCAAAGGAGAAAAAAAATGCCTTCTGACAACTTATTATCATATTCATAGGGAAAAAAAAGCAACAGTAACAGCACAACAAAACAAAAGCGTACAGAAGCGTGTGCAGCTTTAAGGACATATTGGCCGCTTTCCATTACATCCTCAACTATGCAAATGAAAACTGTGTTTGCCTTGCCTGAAAAAGCAACACTATTATTATTAGCGGCATAAAAGAAAAGTCTGACTGGGGGTTATTTTACCTCTCCCAGTGGGGAGTGTGCAAATTAACAAAAGAGAAAATTGAAAGCAACATTCCCTGCTTCTTTATTTTTCATCGCTTGCCCCCACACGAGCAAATTAATTAGCTCTGAATATGTCTTAATGATATTTATACTTTTTGGTGTCGTTGTCTAATTGTGCTTTCTTAAAGAAATGTATTCAGTGTGTTTGAGAAGAAAACTTGCTTGTAAGGGTAAATTATGAGGAAAATGTTGCGTCTTTTTATGCTGTATATTTTCCCTATTGCTTACATCATTAGCCCGGCTTCTGTTGTGATTATGCCGAAGCAGCCTGCTTCTGTCTCCAGTTGCCGTGTCTCTGGAGGTATCGATTCTGCACCGAGTTGTTGGTCAATTAGTATGTGCGTGTAATTCAAAGGCTGAGGAACGACCGCAGGGAAATAAAAAGTCATGTGGTTGTTTTTTTCTTTTTGTCCTGTGTGCTTTCAGTGCTGGTGTAAATTTGGATGTTTTGGAGAAATATAAGTCACACTCCACCTCCACCAAGGTCGATTCCTCCTACCTAATTTTCTAATGCAGGGGTCTGCAACCTGCTGCTCTGGAACCACACGGGGCTCTTTAGTCCCTCTCCTGTGGATCTCTAAGAAAACTTAGAAGAAATGAATATTTTTTAATTTTTAGGTAAAAAATTTTTTTTTTACATATTTTTAATTTCAGAAAAAAGAGATAAAAGGTTAATGAAAAACTTTTTTATTTTATTTTATGAATGACCCTCAAATGTCCAAGAAGTTACCATAAAATATCCAAAATTGAAGAGGTTAAGTCCATGAAATTGCCAAAAATGCCAGAGAATTGAATAAAAAAGGAAGAAAAGAAAATTTTCAAAAAGTAACCTAAAATGTCCAAAAACAAAAGAAACTCAGAAAATTGCCATCAACTATTTTTGGAATTGCCCCCCAAAAAAGAGTAATTATAAAATGTCCACAAAATTGAAAAAATGTCAGAAAATTACTAGCAAAAAAGGTAGAACAAAATATCAAAAAATGTCCATAAAATTGTCAGAAATTTGACAGAAAATCTAAAAATATATGAAAAATTACAAATAAATGAATGCAAAAATGAGAGGTAGAAGAGAATGAATCTCAACGTATTGGATGCTGAATATTTTTGTGTTATGGTGTAGCTCTATATAGCTCTTGGGTCTTCAGTAGTAAGTACATTAGACTAACACTAACACTCCGATTCCTTCATCACAATGTTCAATTGTTTTGCAGCTCCAGACACATTTGGCCTAAAAATGCTCATTAACGTAAAATTGTAACACACAAGCTGAGGTCCTTGTACACTTCACTAACCTGCTTAAAGTCTAAACTTCCTAATTTGGACTCTTTCGTGTAACTAAATACGGTAACCAAAACATTACTCGGCTCTTGGTGTGGTGCAGTACCGTTCGACACCACTGCAAGTACAACCACAATAATAAACACAATGTTAAATTCATACCTCTCTCACAGTCACAGTCAGTCATTAATAGGCCAATTAACGCGTGTCTGTGAATTTGGTAGACCGCAATGTGCGTCACTAGCCGTTTTTCTATTACACGTTCCCCCTGCGCATCTGTAAATTTGGTTCCAAAAAATAGACTCGATTTTAGACTTTGTGGAAGCCGGTCTAAATGCTAGCGCAGGTGGTGTAACACAATTTTGTTGGATTTGATTGATTCGCAGACAGATTCTGACATTGTCATTGTTTTTACAATTAGATGATATTTCAAAATGGTTCAGCCCTAATTATGATGTTTCTGGCCAGTGTATATAATAGGATGGTCATTAGGGTGACATATTGTCCTCCTCTAAATTCTTGGCCTTCCCTGCCAAAGCCAATTAAAAGTGCATCAGATGTCTATTTGATCAAATCAAAGCTTATTGAGTTTAATTAAGTCTTTTAATCCGCCCAGTTATTTATTTTCCACAGCGTTAATATCACCTTGATTTGCTTATTACCGACTAACGAGAGGCTTTTCAGTGCAGCAGGCAGATGCAAGCCAAACATTTGTTTAAGGTTTTAAGATAGTACTCCTCCATCATTTTTTATTTGAAAAGAAAAAATAGGCTTTACTTCATATTTGACCAATTTTATATATTTATTCATCATAGATTAATACCACACAGTTTTAAATTGATACCCTCATTATCTCACGCTCAATTTTTTTTTCTTAAATGTGCACACCTCTAAATGCATCCCTTCTCTTCATTTCCATCTGGTTACGGGAATCAAGAACGCGACAACTTTTATGAATATTTCACACTGATCATGACCAGTCCACAAACGGGAGAAGGTGCAATGATGTCTTATGGAACAGACGGAGAAAATGAGAGTGGGAAGGCAAAGGAGTGCAGACGAGGAGGGTGCTGCTGCACTGCTGAATTTTAATGAGGACCGCGGGGAATTTCTTTCTCACATTTTCCCATCTTGCGCTTTTTACATTTTGCCCTCCTGGAGATCTCTCTACCTCTGTCTGCTACATGGCGTTTTTTTTTTCTTTCTTTCAAGCTTGTATAGCAACTGTGACACTGCACATGGAGCTAATAGGTGAAGCTCCATTTGTGCCAGTACACCAGCAAACAACACCCACACATACCGTCTTTCTCGCAACTAGCACATAACTAACTTCCTCGCCTCGCCATGACTGATCTGTGAATTATTCATTCTTTTCATTTTGAATCTTCTAGAAATCATCATAGACGACCAACCGGCCTGTGTTGTCGTCTCTCTTCCCACTCGAAGCCTCGCTAGCCCGCCCGTGGCTTTTCCACACTGAGAGGACTTTATTATGATTTGCTCTGACAGCAAAGTACACAGATAAAAGATAATTGCCTGGCTTGACTCCTCCATTGATATGAAAATAGGATTTCAATTATTCACGTCTTTTAAAGGTTAGTTGAAGGTTGTTACTGGCAGAGAGAAAGCGCAAATCAAAAAGAAAGCCAACACGTGCTCAGGGTTGGGAGGGTTACTTTTAAAATGTAATCCATTACAGTTACAAGTTACCTGCTAAAAAATGTAGTTAGTAACGTAATCCAAGTACCATAATATTAAAGTAATGTAACTGGATTACTTTTGGATTACTCCAATTGAGTATGCTCATGAAGGCAAAATAAAAATAAATATCGCCACAATATATATTCTATACAATGTGCCTCTGCTATTTGCGGGTGATAGGGACCCGGGCAGCCTACAAATAGCAAAAGTCCTTGTGTAATCAAAAAGCATGTAGGCTATTGATTGATTGATGGCCATATGCTGTTTTCGAACTGTCACTGAAAGCAACCACACCTCACAGTTTGATAGATAAATAGATAGATAGTCATCCAATGAGGATGACGATGCGTGACAACTGCAAAATGAACTCTTATCCCCGTCACAAGTTTAGCCGTGTATGATGTTTAAATAGAGAAAGATTTGTTTGGAAGGTGTAACTCACATTATGGTTGTAGGCTAGCGGGCTAGCTAGCAAGAAGCTACAGCGCGTAGCATGCCGCTGGACTCTTAGCTCAAACTTTCGCTCCGAGTAAGTTGCAGTGAATACCGGTCGTCATTTCCTCCTCCCGTCCGTGAAGCTTTTTCAGCCCACGTGTGGAAGACACGACTAGTCAGTTTGTTCGTTCGTTCCCACCTCCCCGACATGTAGCAATGGTCCCACTCGCGTGGGCGTGCTCTCTCTCTCTCTCTCTCTCTCTCTCTCTCTCTCTCTCTCTCTTTTTTTTCTCATGCCCTCTTTCACGCTCTCTCCCTTCGTAGAAATTGTGTAATCCCTCGAAGTAATTGGAATTTGTGATAAATTTACCTGTAATCTGATTACATGTTTTTTCCTGTAACTGTAATGGAATACAGATACAAAAAAATTGCAATCTGATTACATATAATGGCGGTACATATATATTTCGTTACTCCCCAAGCCTGCGCGTGCTGGTTGTTGGCCGGCCGCAAGGTGAGGCGGCTTTTGAAAGGTTAATTTGCAGTCCCGGCTGCACAGACGGGCAGACATCTTGTGAATAAACCACAAAAGCCTCTCAGGGGATCTCCGACATGCTAGTGGAAGTCAATTATGAAGCAGCAAATGAAAGGTGGCTTCTCCACAGAAAATTGACGTGTAAATAATACCCGTTCCTGGCTACACTCAAATCCTCCGTCATCTCCTGTCTAGCCCGGCACAGCATTTCCTGCTTCATCCAGTGTACTCCAATAATAAAGCGTGTCTTCCTGGAGAGGATGCAACGGGGCTTCGAATCGAGGTCCGTTCTATGGGCACGCCGCCTGCTTCGAATTACTCACTATCCCCGAGGATACGCTCCCTGACCGCAGCGGGGGATTGTGACATCAACAGCAGAGGGGAGAGGTTATCAAGAGACTTTTTCTGCTTCACCCGCATTACCTCAACAGCAGCATGTTTGTCTGAGAGGTTTTGCTATGCCTGCAGACAGGATTGGAATCTATTCACAATGTCGGTGTGCTGCAGACTCTGTGGACAAAACAATCCCACTATCATCCACAGCTTCGAGTGCTTACGAAAACACACACCTTCCTCCTCAGTGTCGCCATATTGTCTGAGCTGGATCATTAGCTTGCTTTGTAAACCACAAATAAATGGAACAATGATTTTGCACTGTTAACGCTTCATGCTACTTTCAAGTCCAAACCTTTTTTTTCTTCTTTTTTTTTTTAGTCACTGCTACTAATAAACAGGAAAAAAGTGGCTCCCTGCAGCGTAGTGAACAAACAGACTCCTGCTGCGGCACACAACATAAACATGCTGTGCCAAAAGAAATGCTAATTGTTGCCATGAAAATACAATAGTGTGCTGAATTTTTACTCTGGTAAGACTTTGCATTTGGGCAATAAAGATCCCACATTTGTTATTGGGATTTTTATTCTCCACACTTATTTTTTTGCCATGAAACAACTCCCACATAATACTTCCGAAAAATTCACGCCTCCTGGGGTATATATCGTCTGATTCCACGTTACATTGTGTACAGTATTTGCACAATTTAACGTTAAATATCACTTTTCCCTATTCATTTACATTGGGACTGACAATGAACTTTTTCTTAGTGCCACTTTTCCACGCCCACTTCCATACATACAACTGATCATCATTGCCAGGTGTCTGATACTGCTCGTTAGCGCACTTGGTAAAGTGCACTTTCCACTAACCAGGAGGTTGCAGGTTTGAATCCTACCTCTGACTGTACATTGCAAATATATCCATGGTGGAGAAAGTGGGTTCAAACCCTGCTTGGACCACATTTTAGTACATTCGATGGTTCGATACCAACTGACTATCAGATCAGGAAATGGGTTATAATTTCACTGAAATTATTAAATGCACGTTAGATCTCAGCATCAGATGAGACTTTTCAAAATAAATACGCCATTAGCCATGAATTTGAACAAGTCAAGTTAGGTCAGTGCTTAGAGCAATTGCCTCCCACCACGGAGAACCTGGGTTCAAAGCCCCCTTGGATGTCATTCTAGTACATTTGATGGTTTGATACTCACTGACTTATCATATCAGGAAATGGATAATAATTTCCCTGAAAAGATTATATCCCACCTTAGACAGATTGCAGTCCAAGTTTTTTTTTTTTTATTAATTTGGCATTTAACTACAAGTAAAAATCTGTAATTTTCACATAATTTATCTTTCAATTTACTTCATAAGCAGATCCATTCTAATCTTAGCATTCAGCTTTTCAGCATTCCCACGCAATTGCTGCAGAAATTGCACTCTGTCTCGTCAGAATTATTATTATTATTACAGTTGTGCATTGAGATACTAGTTTAATTCATTCTGTGAGCATACTCATATCTCAAAACACTTGCATCTCAAATCACCTTTCACCATTAAAACATTGCCATTAATTTGTTCCAACCTTCCCAAAACTGTGTTTTAAATGAAGGAAATAGTACTGTATAATATTTACTTCATAAAACACATAATTATTTGGAATGTAACAAAACTATTGTTAAACGTCATAGCAAAAAAAGGCACAAAATTCTGTAGGGATGAGTTGCTGCGTATTACAATTAATGAAGTGAATAAATTGGAATACATTTACAGTGTGCACCTCAAAATGTTCTGCTTGAGCCCCTAAAATTTTAAATTAGGGGTGACTGTAGTCCTAGTAAAAAAAAAATTGCCTTGAGCCATGAAATGTCTGGCTCCAATTCTTCAGCCTCACACCCACAGCATATTGATTCCCAGGTGTCGATATCTTGATATCAGCAAATCAGTGGAGACAAACCAAGCTTATTCCTCTCCACATTCTATCAATAAAGATACAACCTGAGGGCACTCACCACTCACCACACGCCACACGCTTTTTCCAGGTATGTGCATCTTTGATTTTTCAAGCCCAACAAGGGATTCATGCACCTGTAAGGATGCTGATGTGTTCATGAAAAGCAAGACAAAAAGGAGATCAAGCACGAGTCTTCTCCATATGCACAACTGCACGTATTTCAGAATGATTCAGTGTGACGTTACCCCTTAAAAACAAAAATGCATCAACTTAAACTCTAATCTGCAGATTCTGACAAAATTCAGGCAAAAAAAAAAAACCTCTCAGCATTGTAATACATACTTGAAATTAATCACTGATGAAGCAGACTGTGTGTCATTCCTAAATGATTACCTCACACTCTTGAAGCAGCCATAACCATTTATCATGACTACAAGGTGTTAATCTGCCAGTGATTTGTAGCAGACTGGTCTTAATTGTGTTGTGTCTTAATGCTAATTCAGTCACGTCTGGAAAGGATGAAGTTGAGGCTAAACGAAGCCACAGGACAAATATGTTGTCAATAGCATCTCTGCACCAGCAGATTTCATCCTCATCCATTTCCAGTGCGTTTGTCAGCCACCCTCGGGTCTAACTCGTCTCTAATAAGGTCAGGTCAGTGCACATCTTTCTCTGTAGCAGCTTTTGTATTTCCGAAGCCCAGTTCACATATGAACAAAGATAATTGGGATGATTTGGAGCTCGAACCCACACAGCTACCCCCTCCAACCAAATTCAGCAAAGATCTGATTATCTTGAAGGCTCTTGAGTTTATCGTGATGGATTATCCTGTGGAGTGAGGTGTCTTAAATGTTAAATATTTTTTCCAAAATCTGCTCAGAAAACAATGAGGATGATAATCATACATATAATTATGAGGGAAATAAAAGTAGAAGAAGAATTTTCTTACGGTTACACTTGAAATTATACATAGGATTAATTGATCAATATTATATATATATATATATATATAAAAATAATGTATTTATAGAAATACAAGCCTTCCAAACTTCTGCAATTAAATAATTAAACACCCACCATTTGTTAAAGGAGGTAAACTGTTGTAAATTATTTTTCGATCGTAGTATTTATGAATGAAATACGATGGCACTGAGTCTAAGTTTATTTTGAACATGAAAAATAATTTAAAGCTAAATTCAACAAAGCGCACCTAACATACATTTTCCATGTTCAAAAGGAAGTGGGAAGAAGTCACAAGACTTACTAAATCTCCCCTTTTCCATATTTTCTTAGTTAACATATTTATTCTTCATCAATGGTGGTGAAAAATAAAACTGAAGGTAACAAAAGTAACAATCTACCTGTGCCAATACTTAGACATGGTTCAAGCAGGCGCAAAATTTAATGACGAATTGCTGCCACCAAAATGTCAGATGTGCCTGTGAATGTCAAAGGAAATGTCCTCGTTATGCCGAAGCAAAATTCCCAAACTCTAAATAATGCTTGCACCAACACAAAAAAACTAATCAAGATGCGGCAATTTTTACCCTTCAGTGCATCTACGCTGTCTGCCAATATAGAACCCTAAATTACATTTGACATTCATACCATCGCGAGCTGCATTTCACTGGCGTCGGGCGGAAACTTTTGTCCAAACTGTTGATCATGGCCATTTGTTCTGTTCATTTTTACAAAATTATTGAGCAATCTGTTGTAAATGGCTCTTTGACGATTTGACTCAACAAACATGACCTTTTTTTTTTTTTTGTGGTGTCCTTGAAAGTGATGGTTTTGAAGGTACGAGGAACCTGAATTCTACCATATTCTCGTGGGAACTAACCCGTCATAAACAGCTATGATTTTTTTTCCCCAGCAGATGTGATGTGTTGAAAATATTGCTGAAAATCTGTGTGTGAAGATGTATGTGTGCATATGTGCGTGCGTGGCGGGTGCAGTGAGGCCAGCCCAGTCTGAGATCTGAGAAAGCCTGCGGGAATGTTCCCTGCCTTTGAAGAGTCTGCTATGTGCGCTCAACAAATATCAAGTCCAGAATGAAGAGAATGTGGCTTCATCCCAGTCCTGTTTTATTAAGGGATCCCCTTCTCTTTTTCATCCTGCTGCCTGTGTTGTTGTTGGGGATGAAGAGGGCACATCCATAATGATGAGGAGAGTTGGACTGGAGCTCACAGAGCTCTGCCTCTTCAGTCACAAGCCAGAAAGTAGGTTGACGGAATTCACGATGCATGCTTGATAGCTGGAATGCTTTGGAATATGCCCAGTGTTTCCCACACCATGTTAATACTTGGGCGCGCTACCTAAGTAAACTGGCCACTACCCAAGTATATTTCAAGAACTTTTTTTTTTTTTAACGTGTCGCGACCAGATATACCGCATGTAATATTAGTTTGCCATCACTCACTTGTCAATCATGATGTTAGAGGAGACGTAAGTAGCAGCACTGGGAACACCTTACACCCCCCCCCCCCCACTGTCCGGAGTCCACCCGCCCGGATCTCAATTTTTTTCTCAAATTAAAAATCTGTGTAAAACACTGACGCCAATACAATATCTTGCAAAAGTATATGTTTGCAAATATTTTATCATATCTTTTCACGTGACACTGAAGGAAAATGTAGAGCGCTTGTAATATTAACAAAATAACTCAACACAAAACCATTAATGTCTAAACCAGAGGCAACAAAAATGATAATTAGGAGTATTATTTGGCCCTATATCAATGAAAAGGTTCATGTCAAAATATCCATCCATCCATTATCTGCCGCTTATCCAGGGGTAGCCCAGACTTCTCTCTCCCCAGCCACTTCAACCAGCTCCTTCGGGGGGGTGGGGGGTTGTGTCCCAAGGCGTTCCCAGGCCAGCTGAGGGACATAGTCTCTCCTGAGTATCCTGGGTGGTCCCCAGGGCCTCCCAACGGTAGAACATGCCCGGAACACCTCTGTAGGGAGGCGTCCAGGAGGCATCTGAACCAGATGCCCAAGCCACCTCAACTGGCTCCTTTTCTAAATATCATCATATCATACATACCACTCTTATAAGTGACATTATTTTTGTAAAATATTGTTTGTTAAATGGCTTATTTTAATTATACTAAAAAAACATTTTTTTTAATGAATTTAGCGCTATTATGCTAGGTAGCGGCTAAAGAGTGGGTTGAGTTATTACTTTGGCTATTGCTAAATGCTATCTTAGAGTGACCGAACGTCCTGCTTTAGCCAGGACAATCACATTTTTGGAATTTTGCCAACCTCATTATTATGCAGGTTCCATCCCAGTGTCTCGATTTTTTGCCATTTGCATGTCAATCACAGTTATCATTGCAATTAATATGATAAACTCATTAAAAGGGAATTTAACTCTTAATGTACTTCCAAATTCACATTTGCGTTCTCATTCCCATCCGCGTCCTGTCGGTCGCAGCCAGGCACTTAGCATTGAACCACTCGCTTTCACATCTAAATCATGCTAAATGTAATCTACTATTCACTGTGGTCACCACTCGCCGTCAACGCGGGCTGAACTTTCTAGCAGTAATGTTCTAATACGTGACCGGCGTGAGGCACAGCACAGCCAGCTTCCCATAGCTGTCGGGACAGAACAAATAAGGTTGGACGGTGAATACTTTGACTTGTTAGCACTGTTAAACTGTTGACCAAGATAGCATTTAGCATTAGCGCTTCTACCCTTGTGTTTGCATGTTAGGATGTAAATTAAGCGATTAATGTGATTCAATGACAACAAGATCCTTTGACCTCTATGAAATGTAATAATCACCCCTTTGTTTAATCCCATTAAGCGGAAGAAGGGAGCATGTTTGGCCAGAGTAATTTATCTGTAGGTTAAATGTTTTTTGTCCACATGTAGCGTACCGTTATTTTCTGTCACTCCTCTTGCCATCATTTTTTTCATCTCTTTATTATTTACTCCTCTCTCATGACTCAGCTTCTTACCAGCCCAGACATCAATATTGAGTGTTTTTTTTAATAGTAGCCACAATTTTTCCTTGTTTGAAACAATATAGCCTCACTCTTGTTATTGATTTTAGTGGATTGTGCTCCACTAAGCACTCTTTCAAGCGCCAGCTGCTATATTAAGCAGTCGTTTCCCACAATGGATGATACACTTTCCCTGCCTTCCGCTGCAATTTGGTCTGCTCTAATGGGCCTGGCATCACTCAGACGCCACATTGATTGCACAGTAGTGGATTTTAAAAGGAGCGGTTGAGTGTGGTTGTCACAAAAGAGCCTGTTTTTTGATTCACACGGACATTTTCATCTGGATTGGTTCAGTCTGATAGTTGCAGATACTTCTGCCACTGAATGATATTCAACCCTGCTGTGACGGAGGCCTGAAGATTTTGCGGACTGAAACTCAATATTGCACTTCCAAATAGTGGACTCCTTTTTGAGATGAGCGACAATGATGTTCCACGATTGATTTCTGGGGTCACGCATTTATTTTGCTGCCTTTTGTTCTGATGTGATGTGACTACATTTCATTTGGAGGCGCTGCATGCTTTGGTAGGGCAAGTACGAATGATTCCATAGGCTGGGCTGCTTTTCCCATCAGTTGTGGTGCGCCACATTCCCGCTACACTATCTATGATCGGCTTCTTCCCATGTCAGCAAGTGTCAATAAATGAATATGCGCTACAGGCAGACCACAGAACATGGGGAGAAAAAAAAAAGAACATGGGGAGAATAACATGCCATGACATGATTAACTTAGTGATGTCATCTAATTGGTTGCACAAGATGTCAAATGCTGTCTGTTGGGTGTTCTTTTTTTATATATCCTAGAATTTAAAAAAAAATTGCTGTGTGAAACTTCGGTCACACATGACTGCCACATAGCTCGCAGAGCTAAATTTTTTGGGGACTTTGCAGCTTTTAGAAACA
The DNA here is from genome assembly GCF_051991255.1 of Vanacampus margaritifer. Taxonomy (NCBI): domain Eukaryota; kingdom Metazoa; phylum Chordata; class Actinopteri; order Syngnathiformes; family Syngnathidae; genus Vanacampus; species Vanacampus margaritifer. Next base: position 9,012,544 of record NC_135435.1, read on the forward strand.
CTTATTCTGAAAGAATATACACTAGAAGTTAGCGGAAGTACTTGATGAAAGTATCAAAACTTCACTGTCATGTACATCATAAATTATTTGTAAAATACACAGTGACGTCTTTTACTTTTTTAGAGCAACTTCCCTTTTCCCACAGTTGTGTCATATGTAACACTTTTAAAAAAAGTTAATGAAGGTGTCGGTTGTGCATTCCTTGTGATAGGCTGGTGATCTATCCAGGGTGTACCCCGCCTCTCACCTTAAGTCAGCTGTAAAAAGGTCCAGCATACTCGTGCCCCTAGTAGGGGTGCAGCAATTAACCGGTTTTACGATTAACCGTGGTTTTTAAACCAGGATTAAATAATCACAGCCGTTCAACAACACCGGTTATTTCCGGTGACGTGAGGTGCAAAATGAGCCATGCGGCATAGTTCATAGCTCTTCTGTTTCCACTCGGCCCATTTAGCGGGTGCACAACACAGGGCTCAGCTTTGAATGCCGCCTGGGGAGAGTTACGAACCCCTCGCCGGCTGCGGCCCAGCCTGGACCAGGTTGAGTGGACGTGGAGAAAGGTTAGGCCGAAACGAGGAGGTGGCAGCGGCGGCGAGTGAGGCGAGAGGGTGAGGCGGAGGCCCCATGGGTCGCGATGGGCCGCTGGGAACCACCGGCACACCGCTCGCCGCTCCGTCGCCACCGACCGGACGCCTTCCGACCCCGGAGCTCCCGCAAACCCCCCATCCACGACTGCCCGCTGGAGAGGCCATAATCCGAGACTTTTGAAGCCGTGGTGCCGCCATCTTGGGACTTATCTCAGCATACGCATTTCACTGCAAAATGCCTACATGTGTAGCGGTAAACATCACAAATCGCCAGTTTAAAGGCTGTGGACAAACATTTCATCTGTAAGTATGGTTGAAATGGAAAGAAATTGAACGATTTTTTTTCTTAAGATGAAAGAAAAAGAGGGTACACACCGTCCACTTGTTATACATAGTGCCCAGGCCCTATTTTAAGAGCCTACGGGCCATCTTGTTTTAATAGGCAGCAACTTAAAAATAAATAAATAAATAAAAAATATATATACTGTGTATATATATATATATATATATATATATATATATATATATATATATATATATATACTATATTCAGTTATTTATTGTTGACAAAATAAACTTTTTCAAAGAATGTTGATGTGATTTTTTTTAAATGTCTACAAGAATAATCCTAAAAACTGTAAAACCGTGTTTTTTTTTCTTTCTCAGACTATAATTGTACACCAAAATCTGAAACCGTTGCACCCCTACCCCCTAATAAAGATTTGTAGTATAGAAGTGGATGGGTGATGTCTGTTGCACAATCTGTGGCAGGACTCATCATGGCACAAAGGGACCACAAGCACAGTGGAAGAAAAAATTACATAAATCCAAATTAAATTCCTCAATTAATCTAGTAAATATAAATGAACACAGGCTTGAGTGTCAAGGGAAACAGGTTCAAAAGAAGAAGGTTGAAAGATATTTCTGGACTAAATATTAGCAACAATTTCAGTTGAGTGCATATTTGTTTTTTAATTTAAGAACATTCGTCTGTCTGTGTCTTAGTGAGTCATGGTTAAGAGTTCCAAGTTAGTGTGTGGAGGGATCATGACGTTATTGTGTATGCATCCACGGAAGAAGGCTAACGTTGCCCACACAGCTGTCTGTCAAATGCAAGGGGACAACTGTCCAATTAAAAGCCTCCAATGCATGTCAATAGATCACAATCTGCCTCCTGGCTTCAATTATGCCGCCTCTCGTCCTCCAGGCTCCCCTTGGCGTGGAGAGGAGAATTAGCTGTGAGCCTCATCATGTATTCCGAGATGTAATGTCTTCTGTGTGCCTGCGCTGCATAGATTAGCACCAAAGACCAAAAGGGGAAGCTACATGTTGGATCAGGCTTTATGAGCAGCGCCTTGATGGATGTCGAGCCCAAGTGTCATTAGCAATGTTGTGCACTGAATTGTGCTGTAGATTGCCAAAACAAACCTGGCTTGGTTTCTAATCGTGTAGCCACGGGGCATGAAGATGTGTGCAGTAAAAAAAATGATGGAAAAGGATGTCTTATTTTGTGAATATGGTCAGCATGTGATGCTAACACGTACGTGACAAGCTAGCTCCCTAGTTTACCTCTACTAGCCCCGAGCTCAAGTGTCAATGCGACAGAAGGTTAGGGGGGATCATTTGAGCACCCCATAAATTGTCATGAAGGCCGCCTGCGACATTCATTCCCTCGGCAGGCTGGCATATAAACTCCGTGCCAGCCCGACACACTGCCATTGGCCCATCCCAACACTTTTGACGGTGAAGCGCAATTAATGGCATAGATCACTCACATGGTGGCAAAGCTCATTTTCATAATGTTTCCTTTATTATCTGAGGAGGATATTAAGCCAGGAATATATTTACGTACCAGCTGCCAATGTTAACAGCTTGCTAATTGCCTGTTCGATGATTAATAAGCTTACAGCAGATGCTAATGAAGTGAGCAGTCATAGTTTCAAAGGTGCCCATGTGGCAGGGATTGTATTTTTTGCAGCTTAATTACAGCCATAATTATGCACTTGTTGCATCTGCTTTGGTGCAAATACAATTAATTGATGGAGATGATATATCTCAGCTAATGGATGTCTAATTGTGGTGGAGTGCTGTCACTTGTCAAGTAATCAGCATCGATTTCATCAAGGATACTTTTTTGAAGATGTAAATATTAATGCAGATTGACAAAGTGTCACTGAACACACCATTTTGTGCATCATTTAGAGATGGTTTAACTGCTACCCGATGACTGTTATAATGCATATACAAGTACTGTATGTCATCCTGTTTCCCTTCCTGAGTCTGACTTTGTATTTTATGTCAACCTGATCTCGTGCTGTCAAAGACAAAAGAACTGCCTTTTTGTCTTGCCATCCCCGAGACTGGTAGCTTCCAAGGTGACCATGCCATGCCCCATCTCTGGAATGCAGACCCCTTCCACAGAGCAGGAGGTCAAAGATAACAGGGGTAAAAAAACAACTTTTTTACCAGAACTCATTTATGTCTTTAACCGCCAAAAACGTCTATTGACGCTAAGGATACACCCACTTTATACCGCCAATAACGTCAATTACGTTTTTTTTCTTTCACAATGGGCAGTGCAACGTCTTGTGCAGCGTTGCTTTGTAAATGGGGTTGAAAAATCCCAACACACCCACTAACTATGGCCAGCAGATGGCAGCATTGTATCTCTTTTCAATGGGCTCCCGGTAGTATCAAATTACATGAAAACATGGCGGATCTTAGGAAATAGAACGTGTTTGCCATTCTAAAATGTTAACACTATGAATTATGTGTTTGGGCATCTCCTGACTTGGCAATATCAACCTTTTTTTTAGTGCACATAAAAGAGTAATATAATAATTATAATCAAAATGATCAAAGGTGGAACCAAAGTTTAATCTGCATGTTCTACAAAATGCTCTCTTTCGAAGAGGTGTAAACTGGTAATTTTCCACCACCGTCCATAATACCTGAGACAGAGAAGCCTTGCTTTTGAGGGTTGGTAGCTACAAATAAAACCCGAGGGGTCACCCTGTCTCTTCCTCTTTCCCGGGACCTCGATCCTCTGGGCTCTTCCAAGCTAGACATAACTTGCGTACCAGCGTGTTCCCGCCATTTTTTTTCATTCTTTCGCTTTTTGGGTGGCGGGAATATTAGAGAAATCACTTTTTTCTCTCTGTTTCCTTTTTTTTTTGGTTGTGTGACCCAACACGCTCCCTCACGGCCCCAACCATCACAATGCGACAGGCAATCGTAGACTAGGCAACGCTTTCGCGTCTCTGCCAGGCTTAAGGCCGACCGGAAAGGCCGACTTGAAAACTAGCAGATCAGACTCCGGGAGGATTGCAAACTGCAATCACGTAGGGCCGCGAGGACAATTTTTGTTTTTATGAACTCTCTCCCTGCTGAACTTATTATTATTTTTTTTTTCCATCTCTTCTTCATTTGGCCTGCTTGCCTGCGAGCCTGAAATCAGGGCAAGCCTCCCCGGGTCTCGGATGCCAAACCAAACCAGTTGTACATGTAACTTTGCAGACATTAACCAGATTGTACACATTGGTGCCTAGTGTTGAGTAGTAAGGTCAACTTTACCAGTTTGCCTGATTAGAGACATTCAAACTCATAAAAATGTATTAAAATGTAGCATCCTTCATGACTTGAATGACTGATTTACTGAGGTTATCATCTGTTTTCCTGATAAATCATCTAATCTAAAAACTGATGTGGTGCTCCAAAAACCGAGCTTGAGTTTAATTGAAATATTACACTTGAGTGTCCTCTATTTAATTAATCAATCAATTATTTAGTTTAATAATTAATTGACCCGATTTACACTACATCATCATGCCTGTATTTGTAATGCCAATGAAGAACGACTGCTGGATTACTTTTACCGCTCTGATGCAGTAATTGCGAAGGATTTCTTTGTAAGCGTGTTTGATGATGCCTATTGCCCTTATTTAATTCTCGCAATACTGTACTGTAAATATGGACTATGTTCAGATACTGTAAACTAGCCCTCGGCTCTACTGTATAACCAGGCTTGGGGAGTAATGGAATACATGTACTGCCGTTACGTAATCAGATTACAAAAAAAATGTAACTGTATTCCGTTACAGTTACAGGAAAAAAACATGTAATCAGATTACAGGTACATTTATTCAAAATGGGGATTACTTCGATGAGCGAGGCTGAGAGAGAGAAAGAGAGTGAGAGAGAGAGACAGAGCGAGAGAGCGTGCACGAGTGGGACCGTTGCCACATGTCGGGGAGGTGGGGACGAACGAACTGAGTAGTCGTGCCCTCCACACATGGGCAGTTTGAAAAACCTTCACGGACGGGAGGAGAAAATGGCGACCGGTATTTACTGGAACTTACTCGTCTTGCTGAACGAGCAAAAGTTTGAGCTGAGAGTCCAGCGGCATGCTACGCGCTGTAGCTTCTTGCTAGCTAGCGTTATCCAGGCTTGTGGAGTGTCACAAAACTTGGAGGCACATTGTAGTGGCCAGCCCAGAATCTCATGGTTCTTTCCTCACCCCCCCGCCATTTTGCCACATTCTGGCACGGTTCTCCCAACAAGCTTGGGAAGCAACATATTGGCTTCTGTGGTAGACCACGGTCCGAACCGTAGTGCACCTATGAGACTGCAAAATCCTTCTCCCCATGGCCTGTCACAGATGGAGTGATAGACCGTGAGAAAACTTTGCAAGACTTAAAATACAGAGAGAAAAAAATGGTCAAAATCCTAAAATGCGCTACATTTCGGTCAACCAGGACTGCTGTGGCCCCCGTAATGTAAACCTAGCATCAACAGTACATTCCGGTGAAGCAACCACAAAAGCCAAAGATGCTTGCCAAGAGTTACTTCCAGCAGTACCACAAACTCTGAGAACACCTTTCTGGTGTCTGTGACACCTTCTTTTTATTTTTAATCAAGCAGTGGTTTACTTTTCTCAACACATGACAGTTGAGAATGGTAGGAAGGTAAAATGGTCGGAAAATTGACCAAGTTGGAAGCCAACCAGCATTGTAGTGTTCAACATGTGTAGTTATTGTTAGAAAGTGAGAGAAATAACATGTACCCAAGATTTTCTTTCTGCAAGTGCTCTTGTAGCACGTTTAAATCTTCAGAGAAACAGACCAAAATGGCGCTCTTGCATCAATGTGTGTATGATTAGTATGACTGTATGATGAACGCTATCTCGTCTTTGGCACAGACAGACGAGCTGTGGTTTAAAAAATGGAGGCAGACCCACCGGTCGTGATGCAGAGCAGAATAAATCCTTCTCTAAATCCGATGTTTTGCCTCAGTTATTATTTCAAATATCCCTCATGCTGTTTTTGGAATCCTACAAATGCACCCACTCAATCTCATCACAGTGACGCATACTCCGAGCTCGTAACACTCATTAACGGAAAACAACGCATTGTCTCTGTCTTCTCACAGGCTTTTAGTTTAAAGTTAATAAACGGCTTTGAAGTAATTGTATGGCTACAAAGCGTGATTAGCTTAACAATGTCTGCCGAAGCCTCTTTCTGCTCTTTATTTAATTGTCCCTATGATGCTGCAGCTGTGCTCTATTTATTTTGCTGCTTAACTAAAACAAAAGGCCGGGTTCAACTTGAGCGGAGGCTCATGCAATATTGAGCAGAGTGGAAGACTGAGCTGCACTCCGGAGACGTCGCTCCCAAGCTTGCTGCACAAAGACGAGCAAGTGTGGGAGCTTGTGTGTGTGTTTTTGCTGGCGTTGGTTCCGTGTTAGTGCCATGCCTGCGAAGAACACAGCTTTGAGGCTATGAATAATTTCCTGTGTTTATGCTTTCCATGCCCCCAAAGTTGCTATCCCCCCCAAACACCCCCCCCGCTGGAATCATTCCATTCGTCCATCCCACAGATTGACTCCTGCTTACCTCCAGGATCAGTTGTAATCATTACTGAAACATCGAAATAGATTATATCCAAAACAGAATAGCTTTTCTTACAGCAAAGGATTAATAACACATGGTACCTATTAGATATTCAAATACATATTGAATCAAGCCCATCACTATATGATAAAGTAAACTCACTCAGCTTTTACAGCGTCTGTCACAAAACTGAGAAGGAACATGAAACAGAAGGCAAACTTATCTGGTCATTTTCATACTTAATATTATACAATAGCCTACATGATTAGACATTATCTACGTATGTGTGTGTGTGTGTGTTGGTATTAGGCTGATATTCATTAAAGGTATTAGAGAGGATTTTACTACAAATTAAGTTGTCTGATTCACTTAAAAATCGTTTTATCAACCTATAACAGACTTGTACTTATGGTTAACAAAAAAATATATATTCAAAAACTGTGGACATGGTGGGGAATGTTAGATTCTAGCCAATCAATAACGAAGGTGCTTTGTTATTGATTGTATCCTGGCTTGCCAATCACACTTCTTGTGTATGTGCCCCGAGTACGTAGCTTGCGTAGGTCTCTAGCGTAACAGTGTTTACCAGTGCGGCGGTGGGCGGCGTAGCTTCTTCCTACCGTAGCTAGCTCCTCGCGTGTGTGTTCAAAGTTAACCAAAAAATGACAGAGAAGGATACAGGACTACCGAGCCGTAAAAGAAAGACTGTTTTTCAGGTTGCTGAACAGAGGAGACAAGGACTGAAAGAGCAAAGTCATTTTGGGCGATGGCGTGCGCTAAAGCAGCAGAGAGGTCTGAAGCGGATGCTTTGGTCGCTAAGTTTCTGCTGGGCAAGTAACTTCAGTTTACTTTTTGAGTAAGAACTATAGTTTATGAAGTTTGTCAAACATGTAAAGTTGCATAATGACACCAGCGTCAATGCAGCTCAACGGTTTGTTTATTGACGCTAACTTTTCTTACCCACACAGCGAATGTTTTGCAAGTTGCCTATGTCGTGTAGTTTATGTATGAACAGTGGAGTAGTACAACCACTGGTTGTAAACAAATACACGAGACTCCAGCGCAAGTTTCCAGAGAAGACGTTTCCTGCGTTAAAAGCAGGGAAGAGGGGGAGGAGGGGGTGTTTTTAAGCGTGCACACTATTGAGAAAACCACAAACAGCCGTTGGGCTACTCGTTCGCCGCAGAATCCTCTCTAATACCTTTGAGTATGCATAGGCCTACACATTGGGCGGGGATGGAAATGAGTGAAGACTGGGATTTTATTAGGGCTGGGAATCTTTGAATGTCTCAGGAGTCGATTCGATTCTGATTTTTGGGTCTGCAATTCGATTCAGAATCAATTTTCGATTAAGAACGATTTTTGCTTCAAAATGATTTGATTGACAAGGATTTTTGCTTCAATCTATAGATGTGCAAGGAATTGTAATGATCTACTCCAGTCTGACTTGCTAATGCTAATAAGCGCGCTACTCGCGGCACTTTTATCACTCAAAAGAACTGCTCTATGCTGGCGAAAAATAACTTTTATTGGAATAACTTGATCGTGACTTTTTCCTTCTACTCTCTAATGTGGCTACAACTTAACAGTGTATCAGACCGCGTGGAACCACACTGCCCCTCAGTGGCCAAATCCGGTACAAAATGAACAGCGCTCCAAATAAAGGCACACACAGACAAAGGCAAGACAGTATAAAATAATTTAAATAAAATTGATTTTGGGACATTTAAAATGTCGATTCTGAATCGTACTAAATGAGAATTGCGATTCTTATGAGAATCAATTTTTTGGGCACAACCCTAGATTTTATGTTTCAGATCTCAAACAGTTACAGTGCAAGTGTTACAAAACATAGCATACCAATACTTTTTGTCTCAGGTTGATATCAAAGAGGTGGTTGAGACCAATATAGTTACAGTTGTTGTACACAAAAAGCAAGTGTTACCTAGGCAAACACATTTCAGCTCATTAATTGACTAAAACTGGCTAGTCTGTAATCTCTCCCTCATAATAGAGTATATTTATACCAACAAATGTTCAAGGGATGTGTAGTAAAAAGTAATACAGGGACCAATTAGGCAGAGTGCGGCGCCTGAGGGTTTTTTTTTTTACACATTATACTATTCAGAGAAAATCAGCATTTTATGATAACAATTTCTTAACATATTTTACAAAGAATACTACCAGGAATGCTGCTTACTAATAAGTTGTGTGTACTTCACATGCTTTATTGAGGTCACTAATGTATGTGTGCTCTTTAACTTGTAAATTATTCATGTATTGAGTCAAGTAACTATTTATTCATTTCCCCATATTTCACCATTAATGGGAAGTAGGCATGCTGTAGTGCACCACAAATCTGCATAAATTATAGATGATTAAAAGGATATTTCAAAGGCTGTGTTGCTTGATTACAATGTGATAGTGTGTATTGGCTTTCACTTTGTTGGTGTCCAAGAGTTGTTTACACCTGTGCTACAGTATTTTATTGTCAAGGGGTACACTACCAGTGTTGGGAACGTTACTTTAAAAAAGTAATTAGTTATAGTTTGCTTAAAAAAGTAACTGAGTTAGTAATTGAATTACTTCATAATCAAAGTAAATCGTTACCAGGCAAAGTAATTATTTTCACTATCAAATAATGTGGACTTTTTAACTATTACTATTATTATTATTATTATTATTATTATTATTATTATCATACAAGGAATTCAAATTATGTCCAGGCTATATAGGGTGTTTTCATTTATTTTTGGGAATATTTATGTCACACAAATGCCTCACTCCTTATGAGCGATAAAGATAGTTTTATAAACTGATAACCAATTGACTCCATAATGTCAGAGCCTGGCTAGAATATGTCAATGTTTATCTGTTTTATTAAATGTACCAATGATAGCATATGCAAACATAAAAGCTTTAGGCTAAAAAGTACAAGTTTCTAATTCTTCTGCTGGATGGGTATTTTACAGAAATGTAGCAATCACAATATTTTCAGAGTACACTTAGATTTAATACATTAATCATCACAAATGTTTTATACAGTAACTGAGGTTGTTGAAATGAAAGCAGTGGAAAAACAGATTTGGAAACTTGAGTGTGGTGTTCCTTAATGTGTTATTTTGTAAAAAAACAAACAAAAAAAAAAAACAGTTACTCAGTACTTGAGTATTCTTTTTTACTTGTACTTGAGTGATTTTTTTCAATGACTACTTTTTATTTTACTTGAGTAATATTATTTTGAAGTAACACCACTCTTACTTGAGTACAATTTTTGGCTATTCTACCCACCTCTGCACATGACAACTCAGCTTGTGTTAATTTGCCAACTGCTCTGATAGTGTGTGATCGAAGACATAAAACAAGATAGGCTAACTGTTATCTTATCTCATTACTACATTGCAGATGCAAACTCTTCTCTTTGTCATTTATGTTGTGGTGAATGACTTGTTAAACAAAAAACGCTCGCTCGAAGTTTAGCAGGTAAAACATTTAAGATGCCCATTTTCCATACAGATCGGTAAAGGAAAATCATTCTTAACGCATCCTTGCTATTAATCGTTGAGGATTACGTTTCCAAGACATCAGTGACTTTGATGAAAAATGGCTAAATTTAGCTTGATTTAGAAGCATGTATTGGGGATGTGTGAGGAAAGCAGGACTTACCCATTCGGAAAACAATTCCTGAAACAGCATTTACTGTCATCACGTGTGCCAGGCTTCTTGGGTAAATTTAAATTACGTGTACTATATTGTTAATGGTTACGGTTATTTAAACTTTATTTAGCCATGCAAAACAGAATAAGAACAAACATTTTATTTACAACTGCAAGAGGCAACAACAACAAAAAACTCTTGAGGGAGGGGAAAATTGGGGGTGGGGGGAACAACATTGCAACATTAAAGCCACTGAATGCAGAAAATTGTATTTCGAATTGCTACTGCCACCTGTGGCCATAAAATGAAACTGCACATTTCCTTCTTGATGTACATAATGCACACATGACGTCACATCCGCAGAAAGAGGGCGGGAAATTTGTATGTTGAAATGGTTACATAAAACTTCACCTGTACAGTTAATGAAGGTTGTATAATAGTACATTATTGTGCGTAAAATTAAATCAACTTGGAAGTCAACTAGTATCATGGATTGTGTTATAATCATTTACAGACCTAACCCTTGAACTCTCATACGGAATGCATAAACAACAAACATTCTTAAAGTACAACTAAATGACCAGCTGCAAAATGTTAGTGCATGAGTAGCATTTGAGTTTCCTGTGAAAATGAGTAAAACAGCAGAAAATCCCAAAGCCATCTTTAAATAATCATTTTGAAGAAGAAGAAAAAAAAGTTAGCATACCATCGTCATTCTTTCAAGTTGTGCTCTAGTATTCCACAATGTTCTATGTGGGAAAAACTTTTGATGATGCAGTGCGATATTTGCCTTTTAATCCCAACCATTTGTCATCGTGGATTATGCTTAAATGGTGCTCAGTAGTATAAAATAAAGCGTCTGATAAAACAAAAAACAACCATCATCAGACATGCATTTGCCCTATCCTCTGTGAAACCTCTTAAAATGTTTGTCTGCCTCAATCAATTGCTTTGAGCAAACTCTGGCTTTATTCTCCATGGAGAGGAACTGTGTTCTAATTCGACATATTACTTTGACAACAGTGTTCATTATTTTAGCGTGTTTTACTCATATCTGATCAAGTGCTTTGCATATGAAGCTAATGGAGGAGTTGCGTGTATTGTGATTTTCCATGGTCGGAGGCCGGTTGTTTTCTTATGACCTTAAGGAATGTACACAAATCTGTGCAAATGTGACGCTGCGGAAGTGATACCATTAGATATGATCATATACAATATATAAGGTGGAGAAAACCCACACAAGCGAGTGGAACAGGCTGAGGACGAAGGTGCAAGTCAAACGTAAACCCTCTCGACTGTTAACCGGACGTGTTAACTAATACTCCATCCTTATAAATAAAATCTCAGATTAAATTCATAGCACAAACTCAATCACTCATTTGAACTAATAGACATGATTGTATTATCTTCTTGATGTCAGCCTTCAACTATTGTCTGCACTTTGGAGGTTTCAACGTAGCTTCTTTCCTAATTATGTTCCCACCGGGGACTAATTATGGACTGTGGAAAGGAACATTTTCCACATCTGTGACAGTTTAGAAGATGTAGATATGGAGACTATCTTTCTAATATTTCCAGAGTTCATAGACAGTTGAAGTCATGTTTTTTATTAACTTTTGGGAGGCTATGAGGGTTTCATGTCAGCTTCAATATTTGAATATGTAAAAATAATCTGTCATCCATGCTTGCGAACATATGTATCTCTGGAACATTATGCATTAGACAAACATACATCATCCTTTTTGTTAGCACTGAACACTATCTGTTCAAGTTTTAAAACATATAAACAGCATTTTGTGTGCAGGAAGCCATATTGGTCAAGGCCCAAAACAAACCTAGTTTTCATTGCCGTTTTCACTTATTAGCTTCAAAACTTGAAAAACGAGAACAAAAAGATGACAAGTGATCATTGTTTTACTGCAATTAACTTGCAACAATATAGATGGTGTCATCATTAATGTTAATGGGTTGTGAGGTATGGAGGAATAAAACTCACCTAATAAAAAAAATAAATACATAAATAACAGTGAAAATATAAGTCAGAAATTAAATAAGGACTACACCCTCATTTGAGTAACTTAACTTAAACACTGCAAAAACAATAATTTCTTAAATTTAACCTAAATTTGCTCATTTTGATTTGACAAGTTATTTTGACTTAAAATGAAATTGTCAGGCAAGATCGTTGTGCTTATTTTAAGATACTTATTACCTAATTATCTTTTTTGATCAAGGAGTCTTGGCATTGAGTGTTAACAGCCAGTTTTAAGTACTGTGAGGATTAAAACAAGCATTTCCCATATTTTAAGATGACAACTAACCAACATCAAAGGCCCTGAACTGGGGTTTCATGAGTTTTCTTATTTTAAGATTTTGCATAATCTAGTAATAAGATAAATGGAAAAAAATACAAGTATGAAAACAGACCAGTGCAATATGGTTAATTTCGTTGTATTTACTAAGATCATTTTTCTTTCTTTCAGTACCAGCTCAGTGGTCTAGTGGTGGAGTGCCTACCCTCAGACTTGAAGTTTGCGGGTTCAATTCCTGGCTAGGTCATGACAAAGAAAATGGGACCTGTTACCTCCCTGCTTAACATTCAGGCTAAGTTATCCAAATTTTTTTTTTAAAAACACTCATGTATTTTAAGAAAATAGTTCGACATTATTTGTTTTTAGTCTGAAAATACTATTTTCAAGACCGCAGTGGGTTGGTATGGGCCTGGTATTATTTTCTTATTTTTCAAAATTTTCCTGTTCTGTTGGCAGATAATTTTGCTTATTTGAAATAATATTTTTCTAATTTTACTATATTTTTTTCTTACATTTTCTACAGTCCTTTTTGCAGTGAAGAAAAAGCCACGCGTCAACGTGCGTGTCTCCTGAAAATGTCAATGTGCAAGTTAGCTGGCAATGCTCCAGGCCCTTCTGCCCTTGCTGGATGACAAACTCAGGAAGGTGGTCGCTAATAGCTTTCCTGCACCTGCTTATTCATCCCAAATCCTTCACTTAAAAGACGAATAAGATTAAGTTCTGCTCAGGCATCCCTCTACTCCTAAACCCACTGACCCTTGCTGATTGAGTCATCAATACTGAGCCAACTTGAAGCTTTTGAAGTCCAACTATCTTACACAGCATAACCAAGAGGCTCAGCTTTTAAAATGAAGACATATGCTGGCAAGCTGCCAATTTAAAGGATATTTCCTCTCTTTTAATCACTCTCAAAACACAGATTTCATAGTTTGTATGTAAAAGATGAGTCATAAGTGGTTTCAAACATACGGTGAGCGAATGGTGTCAGAACCTTTCTTGTCCTTTAGCAGCTAGCAGTTTACATGCCTATATAAGAAGATGCATGCACTTTTTTTTTCTTCTTCTCAATCTCTCTCACTATCTGACATGCTGCTTAACTCAACAAAAAATCGATCATGTCACATCTTCTATGTTCAATGTCAACATTTGAGATAATTAGAGACACACACCTTAGGAAGTATTTAAAGGGGTACTTGACTCATTGTGCCATTTTCAGCAGTAAAAAGTTAATATTTTGTCCAGAATGAATTTCATAACTTAGTTATTTTTCTTGTACAATTAATAACTTTAAAATTGATTTTTTCCACTTGTTGTCGACTGAAGATTACATCACCTGTGCCAAGGAAGTAGCTAAGGACCAATCAAACCCTTTTTCAGTCGACAGCAAGTGGAAAAAAAATTGTATTTTAAGGTATTAATTGTACATGAAAATAATAAAGTTACCAAATTCATTCTGGACAAAATATTAACTTTTTGCTGCTGAAAATGGCTCAATGAGTCAAATATCCTTTTCTCTGCGTAACATCATGGGAAAGTCCAATGTGGCCATTCCTACAAATTTTCTCCTGAAAAGTTGGCATATGAGGTGTATATACAAGGAAGCACCAGGGAGCACAACGATGACAGCTTGGGAGTCCGCTAACAAAATATTACTAAAAATATGCAACCAAGCTATAAATAAACAAGCAGCAATATCCTCTGTTATGAATATCTAATTTCTGTCCTTAATAACTATTGTGGCCCAAGGGATGGTCTGCAAACAGCACAGCGAGCACGATATTCAAATAGAACTTATATTGAATTATTAAGGCACGCGCACACTGCTCTATTTCCTGTCAGGTGATTGGCTCTTCTGCCTACCGACACCTGTTTGGGAGCCGGAGGTTGAATTCAAATCATCGGCACGGACGAAATCAACACCAAGGACGAGGTGCAACCACCGCAAATTTATTTCCCAGATTCCAGGCAATAGAATGGAACGCGATCGTCAAACCCGACCCGGCAGGGGAAATAAATTGATTTCTGGAATGACATGAAACTGGATTCTTGCCATCTCAAAATGAAAAAAATAAAAATAAACACACACATGCACACAGTATCTGGACAAACTACTGGGACACTTCTATTCACAGTCATTGCAGCTTACACATTTTCTAGACTGACAATAGTCAGTAATGTTTTTAGAGTGCATTTGGGTTGTTTTTTCTGTTCCCTCAATATGCATTCATTTGTGAGGTCAGATTTTCAAAACAAAAAAATGTGTGAGAGGCCAGAGGTCTCATTTTGTACTATAAAAAAAGAGCTCTAAAACGGCAACATCATCGAGCAATTTTTTTCAGTTTTTATATATTTTTTTGGAGTCAAAAAGTTTGTTTGATTGGTGCTTGAGTAGACTGATTTGCAATTTAGGCCAGCTGGTGGATTTTCTGCATCGATCTATTCAGCTTTTCTTCGCCGGTGCATTCTACAAGTATACTTTCTTTGAGCGCTATCAGGTCACATCTTGTGTTGCTGGATAATTTGCTGTCTTTATCTTCTTTTCATGTTTGAAGGTTTGTGTTATGGACAGTTGGACGAAGTCTGATTTAAGAAGTTTCACAAACTACAGAATTTTCCATTTCCAATTAGGAATCAATCAGTCATGTCAATGAATTATATTTATCCATAGAATGCAGGGCAATTGACAAGAATAATTAAAGCACAACTTTGCATTTTCGGATGAAAATCCTTTCCAATAACTGCCTGAAGTCTAGAACCCAATTGACCTCCGTCTCTGATTCAAGGTTCCTGATTCCTCCTTGTTCTTTTATCACACCTTGGTAGTTTAGTTCAAGTAATTTCTAATCCAATTATTTAACTGTTAATGGTGTATGAAACCAAAATCATTAAAACACTAGCATTATTTAAACATTTATAGAGTTGGAGAAAATTACCGTCCAACTTACAAGAATCAACATAATATTGTTAATTAGTGACTGAATACCTTCTGTGCCTAATAAAACATGACTGCTTTTATTTTAATGTAAAATTATAAAACATGCTATATTTCTTGCTGCGTGGCTTGTTGTTGCCATATGTGAATTTGACCAACTGCCATAATTTTTTACCATTCTTGACAGGATGAACTACTGCAATAACTAGCATGAGTACATTTGAAACCTGCCTTGTTAGCTCACCTGAGAGTCATATGTGCGAACATGACATTCTGTATGAACAGCAGATGCTAAAGTTGTTAAAACAAACAAAATGTGAAAATGTCAAAAGAAAGACTACATATATATATAGTTTACATCACATCATCGTCATCAAAATGACAGTGTTAAACTCACTTTACACTCTGATCCTCATATTTATAAAGGATCACAATCAAAGGTGTTCTGTCAGTGAACAAATAACTCGGGTTTCAAAGAGAAATACATCTTCTCACAAAGGAGATCACAAGTTAGCCATTAGCATACTGTTTGTTTTCCTGCAAGTGGGTCACTTCATGTAATGAATTGCCACATTATCAGGAGTGCTTTCTTGTCAAGACGGAAACAGTAATAATGATAAGTAAAGGGAAACAACATTAAACAAGTTTCCCCGAGGCCGATAGCAGTTTCTCTCTCTCTCTCTCTCTCACTTCCCAAGCTGATAATCAGGCGATTATTCCATAAACAATGCTGGAACCGACTTGGGATTTGCCTAACAATGTCTCATTACTAGTGTATGAGCATCTTCTTTTCCTTGAGATAATGCAATTCGTCAAGGAGAACGGCTGAGGGAGGGGTGTGAGAGCGCGGGGTGGACCTGGGGGGGAGGAGGACAAAACATTTATTAATTTGCACGAAATGGAATTAGCAGCGGGGAGTTAGAGGCAACGGAGTTTCTAATTTTACTCTTGCCCCCGTGCGCCGATGGTAAATGGAGATTTGTCACACTCCGCTTGGCTGGCTCCCCAGCTTGATGAGCTGTCTCCCTCGCCGAAATCTCTCGCACTGGCCACAATGCCAGCGCTCACATCACTGCCACAGCCCCGCTGAGACGTCATGGCAGTGGGAGGAAGTGTCACCAGATGTCACATTTCACTGGTGACGCTGGATTGAAAAAGACGGTGTGAGAGCAGGCATTAATTTCAGCTCCCTTGGATGGAGACGCTGACGACAAAAGTAGTGAATATCCTCCATTGGGCAGTTTTGGGAAGGCCCTCTTTCTTTCCAGTTTGGATATGTACAAAGCAAGGACCATAAAGGCTTGGGGCCCTACTTTCTTACTACCCGAACCCACTGTAAGTCTTACTGTGTTCATGGGTGGAGTTGCCTTTCTTTTGTTTGTTTTTTTTGGTTGATTGACCGATTGTCGTTCCCTTTAAATTCAATGCAGGAGATGTGCGTGGAGTAAATTCTCCATCCATCCATTCATCCATTTTCTTAACCGCTTATTCCACAAAAGGTTCTTGGGGGTGCTGGAGCCTACCCCAGCATTTATATAGTGCTTTTCCACCTTACAGGGACCCTCAAGTAGCCCTCAAAGTGCTACTCGTTCACCTACTGATGATGCACATCAGGAGCAACTGGGGGTTCAGTATCTTGCTCAACGATACTTCAGCGTGGTCTCAATGCCGTGGGATCGAACCCAAAACCTCTGGGTTGCAGGACAGCCACTCTACCACTGATCCACACCGCCCCGTAAGCGGGCTACATCCTGAACTGGTTGCCAGCCAATTGCAGTGGAATACATTTCTAAACAGAGTCTATTTGATCCAACTCTAAACAGAGTAAAATTTACACTTGGAAGAGAGTAAAATATTCAGAATAATTTCTTCTGAAAGTATTTTTAGAGTGTAAAAGAGAATTTGCCTATCCCATGAAAAAAAAAACCTATTAAAGATTTTTCACTCAGAAATTTTAAACAAATTTTGCAAGGAGAGACTTTGACCAAATTTTACTAGTCTATTAAAAAAAAGTGACACAAGGGATGAGGAGCAAACTCACGACCTTCAGCTCGGGAGACTGCCACTCTACCACCTGAGCTATGCCACTCTTACTGTTTGCTTATATCCAAAAGGAAACATTGTTTTTGCTCAGCATTAACGACGATTCCAACTGACATGAGCGATATACTAACACACAGTAGGACCTTCACGGCTCAGGACTAGCTTGGCTGTTTTTTCCTCAACCCTTTAGTGACTTTTTTTTATTCTCTTCCAAGTGTAAATTTGACTCTGTTTAGAGTTGGACCAAATAGACTCTGTTTAGAGTAAAATTTATTGTACAGAATTTACTGTGAAGCATAAACGGACTCGTTGGGGTTCATGCATGAGATCGTCACGCTCGAAGTAGAGCTCCACTTAAAGATGATGTAAAGTGGGCACTTCCACATCCTTCCGCCCGTGATTGTGTGTGACAGCCTATAGCTGTGCCGCGATCAGGGAAATATATTAGAGATGATAATAATAATCATACGTTCAATAAATTGACTTCTACACAGTAAAATCGGAAGTGTAAATTTAACACTTTCCCTGAGTTTATATAGTTCGCACCAGTTCCGAGTTAAATTTACACTTCCAAAAGTGTAAAAATTTAACTCATTGGCAGAGTGAAATTAAAACACCCATATTGTCATTATTTGACACACAAAAGTGAACTTTTTACACTTTAAAGTGTTATCTACTTTCACCTATCAGTGTCATTTTTTCACATTATAAGTGTTATTTTGTAACACTTAAAAGTGTTATTTCCTTTTATTTTTTTGGTGTTAATTATCACATTTTTTACCATGAAGTGTTATATTCATTACTTTAATTCCCCACAGTTTTAGTGTTACTTCTTGACAAGTTTTTATTTTCCAACCCAAATGGAGAAGTTGGTTGCCGCAAACTTCTTTCTTGCAGAACTAGTTCCCGCACGACTCACGGTATGACAAAAATATCCACTTTGTTTTTAGTTTTACAGAAAAACCGAATAATCCAGACCTAGAGTTGTCCTTAAAATCCAGGGGAAAACGTAGCTGCCTTGCATGAAAGAGCCCGGATATAAAAGCTATTTCAGCCTGGAGTCAATGAGTTTGACTCGCTGAAATAACACCACCCGTAGAGCTTCTTCTTCTCTGAGTGTTCAAATAACACCCAAATCAACACCCAGTAACTCAAAAATAATTAACACTAGATTTTTAACTCAATTTAACACTACATAATTTGAGAGTTTAATGCATGTTATCATGTTTATGGATGAAATATGATGCCATATCCACCACATACGTCCACAGAGCTCAGAGTCTGTCTGCCTGCACCTTGATCAAGTCCACCAAAGTCCCATTAAACTCACCTGCGCCACAATTTAGACCTACTTTTAGCTGGTCTAAAGATTAGTCTACTTTCTGCCACCCAATTGTCAGGTCCCTGGAACGCCCAACATGGTCTGGCAAATTCCCAAACATGCTAAGAGTGCGCTGTCCACAAAAATAGTATTCTCCTCATGTCGGTATGGCAGCATTACATGTTTGTCCTAAAACTACTTTGCTTTTTTTTGTATCATTCTAAACACAAATGGAGGAGCAATGGCTGGTTTATATGCCACATTCCTTGCAATCAAAACAAGTCGAGTTGTTCCAGTTCCTCCTGGAGCACACTGATCATCAATATGTATGATGATGTGC
Source organism: Vanacampus margaritifer (assembly GCF_051991255.1). Taxonomy (NCBI): domain Eukaryota; kingdom Metazoa; phylum Chordata; class Actinopteri; order Syngnathiformes; family Syngnathidae; genus Vanacampus; species Vanacampus margaritifer. The sequence continues at coordinate 9,031,624 of NC_135435.1, forward strand.
ACAACTGTTGGCAATAGACAATAAAACAAAATTAGAGCTGTTGTGTCTCTTCAAATCTCTCCTGCCATCTTGAGCAAAGCCGCAGCCGAAATGTGTTAATTGATTTTGTTGTACTTAATTGCACATGTATACATTCTCACCCACACACAAACAAAGGAGTGTGAGAAAGAGTGAATGACATAAACAACCTTGTCATACAGCCCTTAAATCAAAAGCTAGAGGAAGACCTTTTTCTCTGTCAATGTATTGGTTGTTATGTCTGCAGATTGTTTATCCATTTGCTTAAGTCCCTCCACAGATTTGTCAGGTCATTCAGTCCGCAAGGCCACACAGTGATTAAAGGGAAGCCACTGAGTCACACACAAACACACTTTTGCCTGGCGATAAGGATCCCGATGTGTCTGACAGCGAGGTTGACTGCCGAGTGTGAGGGAATTAGAGGGATTAGGGGGTCATAGAGTAGCGTGATAGCCTCCGGGATGACGGAGGGATTAGCTCGATTATCTCTCCTTCTCCCACTTCCAGCCAGGCGGGCCTCGTCTGGAGCTGCCAGATGTGGCACCTTAAGAGCGAAAGAAGCGACCAAAACAAGAACGGAGGAAGAGGGACCTTACAGAGAACAAAACACGGGAGAGAAGGAAAAGCAACGTGAGACAGGGATGCTTTTTACAGACAGCCGGGAAGAGAAGAGAAATATCGAGGAGGAAATTGTGTGGGAAGAGATAAGCAAGGTAATAATAGCGTCGAAAAAGGGATGAGACAGGAGGCACAGCTTCACCCTCCTTCCCTCCTTCCCTCCAGTGCACATTGACTCCTTGCTCACCTTAATGTGGGATTTCATTAAGATGGTGCTTTGAGCAGCTTTACATTTTAATTTGCACATTTCGCTCCATACCACTCATTCTCGGCGATGTTACATACTTGAGTGACAGTATACGCAAAAAGTAGTCACTAGTTGTTAATGTTGTCATGACATAGGAAGAGACCATTTTTAGTGCTGTATTTTACATAACTGACCTTCATTTAGTCATCATTATGCATGGTACAGGTATACATCTTAACACAGCTCTCCTGCTGTTGCCACAGAAGACACTCATGCTAAAATTAGCTTGGCCAGCTCCAATATTAACCTACTTCTCTTTAACTCATTTAACTCACTCCTAAAATTGTGTAAATACGTTCTATTCTAAATGTTTTAAGTGTCCCAAAGACACTAGATATGTTTTTTTTTTTTATGCTGGAGCACACAGAAAGCTTTGATGCAGCCTTTCAACTGCAGAGAACGGTTGAGGAAATGGTGGTTATTAGAAAAACGGGCCAGCAGGTGGCAGCAGAGCAAAAGAGAGCAACAAGGGCCATGTTGAAAAAAGCTAATTTACCCACAGTTCTAAACAGATTTGTGAATAATGATGAAATTTAGCTATATTCTAATGCTAATTGCTGCAAAACGGAAACAAATAGAAATGAAGAAGAGACTCTAAACTGTAGATTTTTATTATTATTATTATTAGCAGTTTATTTGCTGAGCTACATGATCAAAGAGCCAACAGATCATCAATGTGCGAACTACATAGGAAACTGATGGTATTGGTAAATTATTCTGGAAACCTACTTAACTCATTTGCTCCCAAAATGTATTTTAAAAATGTTCTATTTTAAATAGTGTCATGGTTCCAAAAACGTATTTATATGTTTTTATGTGTGTGTTTTTTTAATGCTAGAACATACAGAAGGCTTTGATGTAGCCTCTGACCTGAAGAGGTCGCATGTTTTGCAACAGATTTGTGAATAATGATTGATGATAACTTAGCTTTATTCTAATGCTAATTGCTGCAAAACAGATACAAATATACTTTTTTTTCCTGATGAAAGAAGAGACTCTAATGTTTCTTTTGGTAGGTTCCATGTTTTTATAGCAATAGAATACAATATTCTGTGGGCCTTGCAAAATCAATTAAAATCTAGTAAAACAGCCGGGAGCGAAGGGGGTTGCTTTAGTGAAAATGACTAGGAGTGAATGAGTCAAAGATTAACTCAAGAATATTTTTTTATTTATTTACAATAATATGTTCTATGTACCCACTCGTCAAAACACAGTATTGATATTAATATTGCATTTGTGGAATACAAATTAATCAGAAAATCTATCCGTTTTTTTTTTATCCATCTCAGTGAGCAACCATTTTGTCTTGTACTTAAAAAAAAAATGCTTTTATTAACACAATTCAACACAACTTTACGTTCTAGAACATACACACGTCTTGCAAATATACCTGACAAAATCTGTGTTCATTTTAAAGATGGTATACTACAAGAAATAATAATAATAATAAAATAGGCATGTCACAAGAAAACAGGTCAACAATCTTTGGATATTACACAAACAAAGCCATTTTGCTTTGTACTGCTGGTGGATTTTTCTCCCTAATTTATATTCCATGAACACAATATTAATCAAAATGCTGTTTTTAGACTAGTAGGGGGCACATGGAACATAATTATTGTAAAGAAAAGCTCTGACTTAACTACTCTTTAACAAAATATGTTTCATTACCATGGCCAACAATCACATACTTGTTCCAAGTGGCAAATTCAGTGAGGCATTTATTTTTTTTTGTCCATTTCCACCTTCTGTTATTCGAGCTTGTGTGGAATCGTTTGATAACCTCCAAAATAACAAAGTCACAAAAATAAAGTGTCAACTACGGTGGGCCATATTTGTATCTCATGTGTAATTGAGCCGTAGGTAGTGCTGACAATTTGCCCTCATCAATACAAAAGGATGTGGATATCTCTCAGAAGTGTAGCTAACCTCAGCAGGGGGTGCTCACATTGGTTAAATAACGTTCATATTCTCATGTTGCACTGTTTATTACTTAAGTTACAATGTGGCAAGAAAGTCAAGTTATTGCGTGACTTTTTAGTTCACAATTCTGTAAAGTGAAGTTTTTCCTTGGTTCTTTCTATCTCTCCTGTCTCTGCGATTCATGTGCCACATCTTACTGTAGATTTTTTTTCCTCATTTTGCGAAATGTATACTTAAAGTTAAATTTCTAACTTCTTTCATCACATCAATGCAGTTGTCGCTGCAAAACCAGTCAACCAGACTATTTTAAAATGACTTTTGTTGTGTGTGTTTTTTTAAAGTTCTCTGTGTCACTGTCTCACACCCGAGTGGTGGCTCACACAACCTAAATATGTTGCTGACAAGGAAACTGAACCGTTACATCTTATGCGAGAGCCCACAAGCCACAAAACCACAAGCGGAACCCAGCGCTCTCCTCCCTTGCGCACTAAAACCGTTTAGTCTTTGAACACAGACCGAGTAGAATCATTCTGAAAGTCTGCACTATGCGCCCTCTTCTTAACATTTTATGGCTGCTTTCATGAAAGTGTTAAATCAAGTGTTTTATCTGCTTTTTTTTTTATCTGCTGTTTTAAAGAGATTGTTTAGTTCCGGATGTCTGACGCAACAAGTCATAGCACCACATGGAGTTGCGGGTTCTTGTACACGCCATTGGCTCACAGCTACACAGGATGTCGCGGCTGAGCAGCTCGACAGTTCTGTCGCGGTGAAGCACATAGACTGTTTCCATGCACTTAGGTACATGTTTGTGCGCGTGTGTCGATGAACAAGTCTGTGTAGAGAGTGTAAACAAGATTTGGTTTTGGCCTCAAACTGTGGCCAACATGGCGCTCTTGTGAGCACAGTCAGCACACACTTTTTTCCCGCAGGTTATCAGGTTAAGGAGTGTTTGCATGGCAACATTTGTTTCCTGTTTATTTGCAATAGTGGAATAAGCACAATGCAAACTGACAAATGCCTTCTGGCTTGACTACAGTTTTTGTCAAGGGCAATTCTATGTCTTGTTATTTGTGATTTTCATTTTGACTATTGAATACATTACGCTGTACTAGGGGTGTCAGGCAATTAAAATTATTAATCGTAATTAATTGCATGACTTCAATAGTTAACTCACAATTAATCGCAAATTTTATATCTGTTCTAAATGTACAATAAATAAAAAAATCCTAAATTTTCATACCCCTCTTAACATAACAGTGGAAACAAATGTTACACTAATATAAATATGGCTGCATCTTTTAGTCATTGATACAGTAATTTCATAATAATTTATAAAATTTAGTTAAAATTAAAAAGATGTAGGCTACTGTACTGTAAAAAAAAAAACCTAGTGTCAATAGATTTGTGCTGAGGTCATTTTCTGCCACTAGATGGCATAATTGCATTTGCAAATTATTTGCATTTTTCTTTTCATATTAAGAGATCTAAGATCTAATCTTGAACATGAAGTAACTTGTGAAATTCAGCAAAATTTTTAAATTGTAAAATACAACTTGACCCCAGCTTGCATTATTATTCCATTTATTACTGCTAAATTTTGACGTGGATGTGTCTGCTGCTTTGCGACTGGAATTCCCTCAGTGCAGGCTTTCCAAATAAGGGGCAGTCATTAATCGCGCGCAAAAAATAAAATAAAATAGTGGCGTTAAAGGAACTTTAAATTAACTCAAAATAATGCAATCATTTTGACGCCCCTATACCTTTCATTCTACTTTGAGGTTTAGACAAAGATATCCATTATCAAAGGTACATGAAACAACCATACCCATGTACACACTAAAGCCTGGATGCTCATCGTCATGCTGTTTTCAGTGTTGGTCAAAGAAAATAGTGTCCAGTCTACTAAAAACACTCGTTCTTAGTTCCAGATTTGGCTGCATTTTGCTGCAGTTTGCCACAATAAAAGGCACTGTAGTGCCATCAACAGATAGACTGGTCACATAATTCCTGCTTGCGCTGTTCTTGTAAGAGATAAACAGACTTACTAAAGCAGATTAAAGCATGTGTCATTGTGGCGGCCATCTTGGCAGTGGTGACTTTCCCATTAAGGATGCATGGACATACATGTTAGCAGGGGCGACTGTCCCATTAAAGGTAATGGAAAAAGCAATTTTTGATACAGTAAACAGGTGTTTTGTAAAGTCTAAACATTGTTTAAAAATTGTCTTAAAATTGTTTTGCCTACTGTATATATTCTGCGTGCACAGATGTTTCTCATCTAAAATTTCTCGTCAGAACAACTCAACAACAACAAAAAATGCTACTATGAAAGAAATTTGGAAAATAGGTTATCACCACACAATTGCTTAACTTTGACCTTTAATACACTCCAACCAGTATATATGAAGTTGCGCTGGAAAGTTTGTGTGTCTGTGTGGTTTTGGAAATGTGCATAGTGTGCAAGATGACACATATCAAAATATAGCATTGGAAGTGTTTTGTAAGACTGACAGCACACTTCTTTTTTTATGCTGCTCACACACGCACCTGTTTTTTCCCCACAACAATAATATTTTGAATTATTACTTGACATCAATGCACGCTGACCATAGCAGCAAATAGTGAGTACCTTTAAAAAGAAATCTGCATGAAAAGGGAATATATTCTGGCCCTGCATCACCATAGTGAAAGTAAATTACAATAATAATACTTTCTTTTAGCAGGGCAGGAATCTTTATTATTATGCCATCAAAACGCATTGTTTACCGGCAGAAGTTTAGAAATCACATTATCTGAAATGTGCATATGAGGTTAAAGTCTCCCTGGATACTTTTTTTCATGCTCATTTCACTACTTGGCTTAAGCGTGAGTATCGCAGTTAATTTCAACCTAAATCTGGCTCAAAAAGGCCGTCTACTTCAACAATCATGTCATTTGCTATCTGTGGATTTCTTTCACGTATGCTTTATTTGTGCAGATGTACTTGTGTCCGTGTGGAGCGAGTGAGCAAATTGAGCATCAAATTTAAACATGTGTCAGAAGACAAAATTGCAGTGTAGACAAGACCACCCATCAACATTTTGGCTTCCTTGTGAACTGAATTAGATGCTGTCTCAAACACTTGACCACAGATCTCTGAGAAGCAGCATAAGAAACAGATGCATCACGTGGTCTTTTGACTCCATCGAGAAGTTCTGTTGCGCTTTAGTTTTAAGAAGAAGAAAAAAGTTACAATCAAAGACAATAGTGTGCATTTCAGCATAAACGGCACTTTGTTGCCCGATTATGTGTGACACACGGGAATAGATTTTGAAGTGGAGTTCTGGGCTTGCACTTCTTCTGCTGCCAAACTGGGTCTGTTTCTTGATGAAAAAGTGAAGACAGAGAGTGTTTTTTAACTATGCCAAAAATAAGCATCGATCACATGCCCAAGTTTCATCGCAATCTGAATGACGACACAATCATTTTCTTTATCCATTGCCTTTGGGAGAATCAAACTGTCCTTGATCCTACGTTTGAAATAAAGTTCCTTAAGGTTTGTCCATGATTTGACTCTCATTAGCTAAACTTGAAGAAGTCGCCATTGGTCATTACTCACAACCAATCCTCAAAGTTTAATTGGCTTCAAAAACAAAACACTTTTGATCTTGAATGATAATGATGACCCAACATGGGTAGTACCAGTGCAGTACAGTCCTTCCTGCCCTTTTCAAAAAATATGCAAAATTCAATGATTTTTTATTTTTTTTGTACAACAAAACAAAAACCTAAGGCAAGAAATAAGATGAATCAGGTTTGTAAATGTTCAACCTGAACACAATTTGCAATAAAGAAAATGTATAGATGGGAAATGGAATGATGGCTACATGAAAGTGGGAAAATATTCAAGTATATTAGAAATTGAAATAGTGTACATTAATTTCCGCAATTGTAACCAACTGTACGTGCGTGAAGTGTGCATCACGCAGAATTTGAGGGAAATCATCTGTTCTGTTTGTGTTACTACTGTTTTGCAGTTACTTAATTTTTAGATTATCCAGAGTTCAACCTAGCCCCACATCTCCTGCGAAATGGACCTAAAACGATATCATTCGTTTGTGCTGCTACGGTTTTGTAGATATTAAACATTTTAGCTTCTAGTGATTATGTCACCCAGCCACCCCATCTACTGTGAAATGGACCCCAAATCACACCATTTGTTTGTGCTGCAAAAGTTTACATTTGCGCTGCTATTGTTTTATAGGTATTACAATTTTATTTCTGATGACATCGGCACAATTTACTCACAAATGTACTCAGTGTAAAATCTGGGCTTGTTTAATTGAACACAAAGCTGATATACTCGCCTCAAACCATGACCTATTCTGTTGTATAGTATGTACATAGAACATTTAATTGTTCTGCCTGTCACTATACTGATATAAATTTGTGTCTAATGAATGATAATTCTCATACAAATTAGATCATTTCCCATGACACCCCTAACACCCCTCCATGACACTCGAGGGTGCAACACGGATTGGGAGCCACTAGTTATATAGCAAGTAAGTTAAGTCTAGAGTAAGCAACAATGTGTTATATTTTTGTTCTTGCTCTTTCCTGCATGTCATTCCCTCTGTCTCCTGCTTCCTTTCTTTATCAGCTTTCCTGTCCCTCTCTGAAAAAAATCCCAAAATAAAAATAAATTAATTAATTTAAAAAAACTTCTGGACCGTTGCCACAGCAATACCCCATTAACCTATTTTTGGGGTTATGGTTATTTGACGTTTGTTTAAAGACATGAGAAAATGTTAATGGGACAGATTGTTGTTCAATTATTTGTAGTGGATGATAGGCTATAGCCTACATAACTTAATTCCTCTCTGTCACTTGCCTACTATATTTGTGAATTACATTATACTATGAAATAATTAATAATGAAAGATGATCAAAAATGCGATATCAAGAAGGATCAGTAGTCTCCTCATATTGAGACTCAATCCAGTATATTGCCAATATACTGTACGTACAGTATACACCACATCTATTTCATTTGATTCTTAAATCTCGTTTCCATTAATAGAATGAAAGATATTGCTACAATTTACAGGGCTAGCCTCTTCTTTTTGAATAGTGGGCAAGCAGCAGTAAAAAGGTTTGTGACACCATTATTGATTTTAATGGATGTGGTCACTGCAATTGTTGTCCTGCTTGGACTATTTTTATGAGTAGGCATAAAATAACAGTGGGGATATTATTGCCTGGATGATTTCCATGTATTGCAATCAGAATTTACAGTATGTAGTGCCCCATTAGCCAGCTTTCCACTGGTTACTCTTGCAACATTAGCAATTATTTTCACATGGGTTGCCCTCATAAAACCAATAATCTAGTGATTTAAAGCCTTGGCAAGGCTGTAGGAGAGAGGCCTTCCCCTTTTAGATTTGAGGCTGCTATTAAAGGAGCTTTCCAAGAACAAATTACTTGTGGGTTTGGCGAAAGAAAAGAATGGAGAGGCCATACCAGCACAAGTGTGGGCGGCTGAAGCAGTTGAAGCTATAGAAGAAGAAGCATGTGCCGAGCGTAAAATCGTTTCTTGTGACTGTCTTTTGTGTATCCATTCAGTGTAGGAGTATGTCTTAAATGTGTTCATGGAGATGAATGGCTTCAGAAAGTGGTGGGAGTAGACAGTGCTTAAAGACATGCACCCATCAACCTTTTACTGCTACATGAAGAGGAGAATACACAGAGAAAAAAAGGGATGATGAAGGAACTGGTGTGATCAATAGAGATCCGGACGCTGACGTTACGCATCCCAAAATGGGCGTCAGCGCAGCCAGTTTGGCAGCATAGAAAACGTGTCTGCCACTTTGAGTAAACGGCAAACGCCACACTTTAACAATAATTGACAGCTGTTGTAGACCAGCTGCCACAATGAGAAGAGGCAAAAAAAAGGATTGAGCATTCTCCAGGCTAACAAAAGATGCGTAGCCAATGGATCACAGCAGCCATAAAAAGGGTGAACCACAAGACGGAGGATTTGGGATCCTCCTCGTTGCTTTTGTAGCGATCACTTCATATCAGGCGAGTCGATTGCTGAATCAGTTAGTTGTGTAGATGTAGCTCAATTGCATAGTTATTAAATGAAGGCGACAGACGTGATTGGGCACTTTGTAGCCTACATGGTGGCGAAATCAGCAGATGCTACGAGGCTAGCTTTAGGCAAGTTACCACACGCCAAATGTGGGGGAAATCTGTTTCATTCATTTGTGCTGCTACAGTTTAATAGATACGTTTTTACGGCATAAATGATGGTGGTGGCGGACGAATTAGCAGATGCTACGTTGCTAACGTACCTAAATAACACTGCAAGACTTGCGTGAAACTGCTAACTTCGATGGCATTTTGAATTGTACAAACTTGTAAATCTTTGTATGATCACATTTGCAAGCACTCACCAGGGTGAGAGAGGGGTTAATTCCACGTAGTAGCGTCGCCTAGTTGAATTAAAAAGCACTCCTGATACTTCATCGGCAATATCTTCCAACCTATCCACCTCGCGCATATATATCATGTCCTTCCTTTTCATCAAAGTTTGGGTCAATGCTTTTTGGTGCACGGATAAACACTAGTTTTATCCCTCCTCATCATTGTAGTCTATTAATGCGGCGCTGCTACTTTCTTGCCACAGAGGTCGAATTCAGAGAAATAGTCACGTGACATCCGGATTTCTATTGGAGGGAAATGAGGAAGACGCCCAAAGGCCAATGTTAAATGAAAGAAATTGACTCTAACGAAGATGATTAAAGTAATGATGATATATTGACGGTTACAGTTTGGTTTATCTTGAAATTATGATGGATTGACAATGACGGACGGGTGTCCCTGCAATTGATGAATGACCACCTCAGGTAACAGGTCTGAGCTGGCATGTGAGAAAATGGCTCAAATAGGACTTGTCAGATGGAATTGCATTCTAGATTTTACCTCCACTGAAGGTTGCGCGTTCTGTCGTGAAGTTCATCGATGTTCCGTGAACTACATGAAAGGGCCACTCAAGAAAGTTTAGTTTTTTTCTGGTTCATGAAAGACATGAACGCAGTGGTTGCGTAAAGATAACTTCTATTTTTGAAACCCGGGGTCCATCTGAAAGAGTCTGGTGTTTTTTAGTTGTGGGGACTTACCAGTCTCGGGACTTTTTTTCCCCTCTTGTAATTCGGCTTTTAATGTGGGGAGCGTGCGCAAACCAAACCAAAACACGCATATGTTCACATTAAACATGTAATCTGAGGGAACAGACGCACGCAAAGAAATTAAGACTCACCCGAGCAATTACGAATATACTAACTCACAGACATCTCTACAAAAATGGCAGTCAACACACAGACGCACAAATGCATGCGCACAGTGTGGTCCGATATTTGGCTCTGAAGTCTGTAATGAAGCTTCAGTCAAGGTCTACCAAGGAGGCCCGAGCAGTAAGCCAAGAAGGCATGCGGTCTCATTCAGACAACCATCTAGCCCAAGTGGGTTGGCCCGGCCTCAATGAGCAGTCAGTGGGTGGGATGCTCCGCTGATCTAATCCGGCACGGAGGAGAGTGGAGGTTTGAGGAAGACTTGGTCAGATGTGGGGATTGTGGGACACCGTGAAGGCCTTTCATTTATTTGCTGCCAAAAAACTCTTGCGTTCCCTAGCCTCATCTTCATCTTCTGGCTTGATGAGAGAAGACAATAAGAATATTGGGGAAACGTCACCAATCCTCCTCCACAATAACAGACACTCAGATGCTCTTTCAAATTGTAACTCAAGACTATTTAAACATCTCACTTTCCACCGGCACACCACAAATTCAAACACAAACACACAGACTCGCTGAAGTACAACATGGAAGCTTCCTTCATGAACACAATGTGAATGCCAGGACTGATGTAGGAAGTGCGGTCTTGAAGTCTGTCGAGTCATTTGACAGCTTCAGAGGCGGAACATCGGCAGATGCCATCACAGTGCAAAATATAACACCCGAGACTCACTGTTCACACCGCCAGGCAGGAGGTCAAAATAGTTGGGGGAAATGAAACGATCGCTCCTCTATGTCGTCATTTGACAGAAGCCGGGTTTACATGGAGACTTTTTAGTCATTGTGATTGAAATCATTCCGAATGAAGATCTCTGGTCACCTGTTTGCATGTGATGTGATCCATTCCGATCTGCCGTTTATATGCTCCCCCGTTTAATCAAATCAGCCCCGTGGCAGACGCGCGGACATCGATCACGTGATTTATAAAGATGGAGTTCATTCGTCATTTAGCACAGTAGTTGTGATAGTGTTAACACTTTTATTGAAGCAACATCTTGATAAAAAACAAGTTTCAAGTACTTAAAAACAAGTTCTCTCCTCGCAGACAAGCTCTAGGGCGACGCCGCCATTTAAGTGGGTGGAAACGTTGACGTCAAGACGTATTTACGTCAAGACAAACAAAGCATACTCATGCCGGACGAAGCCTCGCCATTCTGAATGAAGTGTATACATGACGCTCGTTCGGTTTGATGAAAGGAATACACCACCCCTGTGATTCCGAATGAAATTCCATTCAGATTCAGCCTTTTCATTCCAATTGAGGTGTTTATATGGAGCGTTTTCATTCCGTCTGGCCGTTCGGATTCATTCTAATCAGAATTCATGGCTCCATGTAAACCAGGCTAGAGACGGTCTACTACAGACTTCATTGACGTGCAACACAAATCAATTGTCTGCGTGGCTGAATTATTACGATCACCACAAATGTCCTTTTTATGATTTATATGTCAAGTGGGATTAGATCAAAGCTAAACACAACAGCTTCACATCTTTTTAGCTCGTATCCAATTGAGGGATGAATGTTTGCGATGCTAGCCAATGTTCATTCCACGTCAGGGTTCGTTCAAGGTGGCAGTGTTTCCTAAACATCAGTCCTAAAATGGTTTTCGAAACAGTCTTAATGGTCACGGAGAATTGTTCAACACATAGGATACCCACACATCACTAGTGGCAGATAAAAATGTGATGCAAAGAAGTTTTGAACCGAACATGCTCAAAACTTCCTTGCAACAAGAAATTTACAACTGATTACAGAACCATTAAAGGGGAAGTCAACCTTAAATATTTCTTGACAATAATATGTTATATGTGACTTCACTAGTCTAAACATGACATTCTGATTAATGTTGCATGTGTGGAATCTAAATTATGAAGCAAAATCCAGCCGTTTTTATCCACTTCAGGGGACGGCCATTTTGCCACTTTGACCAATCACAGTCTTGCTTAACTGTTTTCTGAAGCTGAGTTGTGATTAGATTGTACCTGACGCCTGAGCATCTATGATGTCATTTTCACTCGACAGCAAGTGTCAAAATGGCCGCCTTCTGATATTGAATAAAACTGCTGGATTTTGCTGTTCCACTAACGCAATATTAAATATAAAATTGTTTAGACCAGTGAGGTCACACAGTGTTTCCCCCACCATGTTAATACTTGGGCGGGCTACCCAAGTAAATTGGCCACCACCCAAGAGGTTTTCAAGAAAAAATATATTGTAAAAGAAAAAAAAAGTTTTACGACAGGATATACAGCATGTAACGTTAGTTTGCCGTCACTCACTTGTGGATCGTGAGGCTAGAGGAGACGTAGTAACAGGACCAGGACTGGACTGGCATTTTGACTTAGGCGTGCCGGCCCAGCCCAATTCCTGACCACCCTTGGCTACAATGTAGCTCCTCCACTGATATTGATTGGTTCAGTTTGCTCCATATATTGTAAATAGATTATTTGGCTGCTGCGTCTAAATTGTGGGCTGGTCTCTTGGGGTAAAATGAAGTAAAATAATAATTGAATAACACCACATGGGCCCCATAAGACACGGGCCCGCCGGGCATCTCCCTTTATGCCAGATGGCCAGTCCAGCCCTGAACAGGACTGAGACCCACCTCCCGTCCAGACCGCCCCTCCCATCCTCACCAAAGTAGATTTCAAATCTGTGGGAAACACTGTCACATGTCACATATAACATATTATTGTCAAGATTTTTTGGGGGGAGGTTGACTTCCCCTTTAAGACTGTTTAGAGAATATTTAGGAAAAGCTGCGACCTTGAACGAACCCTGACGAGAAATCAACATTTGTTAGCATCACAAATGTTTGCCCCGCCGTGGCAAACAGGCTGCAGATGCAAAGACTATCACGATTGGTTCATTCGAGGAGCGAAGAGTCACGATTAAGAGACTTGAGATGAGCCCTAAGATTGTCGAAGTGGCCCTTGTGCGTTGATGTAGCCCGCTAAGGAGATAGCACGCGGATATTGGGTCAGTGAAGAACCATTTAGGTACCAGTACATTTGTTTGAACTTTGTTAGGTAACAATTGATTGTATTGCTTATTATGGCATGAATGGAACAGTCGCTTTTTAAGTGTGGCATTGGTGAATACATTTAGTGGTAAACAACAAATGTATCCATCGATTTTCTATGCTGTCCTCATTAGGGTCAAAGAAACAGGAGGCCAGCTGACCTTGGTGACAGTGATAATCACAGCATTTTGCCAAATATACCTCTTATATACATTATGTGATTTCTTTGATCTATTCGCAGCAATTTCAAGTTGTCCATGTCTTGTTGAAGTAACTCGCGTGTCTTACCTTCCTTTCCACTCAATTGCTCCACCGTACCAGCCGAGATGACATTTTGGCCCAGCTTACATTGTCAATTACGCCTGTCACACAGTAAATGGTTACCAAGCCAATTTCCTCTTCCTGCCATTTCTCACTTTCCTGGAATTGCTTTGTCTGTCTTTTGACTCTGATGGCTTTCTGCCCTGGTTTTCTCCTCTTCTGTTCGAGCTGATGGCTAAAATGACATGGCTGTCGTTTTCATGAGACTATAATTGCATATTTGAAAATGACTTGAAGCAGACACAGACAAAGATGAAGAGAGAGGAATAAGAGGGAGAGCAGCAGGAAGCGGAGGTTGCGTCCCCAGTGTTCTCTCCAGCGGAATTGATGACAACCTCAAGTGAAGTCTAAAACCTCAGAGCGCTTGTCAACATTTCATGCAAGTTGGACAGCATGAGTTTACTTCGATTGGAATTATATTTCAGTGTAAGCTATGTTTTGGAGGCACGGCTGTTTTGTCCATGTAGTAATCTGCAGGAGGCAAATTTGAAGACACCGTTTCCCATTGTAGACATAGTACTTAAAGCCCATGTGGCAGTTTGCTGTGTTACTGATCTCAGTGCCAGTTTTAATAAATATTATTTAACACTTGTGTGTGGAGATTTATTTAGAAAGCAAAAGTCCAAGAAGGAGAGGTGTCATCAAAAGTCAAAACAAACAATGCCTGTCATGGAAGGAAAAAGTTTTCTTGGAGTGACTGTTGTCTAATTCACTTTCTGGAGTCTGGCAAGAGCAGCTCCATGTTAAATGGCTTTTTGAGTTTATCCAGTGAGGTCAGAGAGAAAATAAAAACATCACGCAAGGCCTACAATTACAGCCCTCGAACATGACAAGCGTCTGTTTTTGCGCTTTTGACTGAGGGCCCGCTTTTAATGATGGGTTCAGCTGCAAGACAAACAAACAGTCATGGGGTTAGTGTAACCTCTGTCTACGACTGCAAGTCGGGCCCTGCCAGTGAAGACAGCCAGGGAAGCTTAGCTCTGCTGCAGAAGTAGCTGTGGTTTTGGTGGAAGGCTAAATTACAGCATAGAGCAAAGTTGTGGTTAGTATGCAACCTACTCACACACTCACTTTAGTGTCTCTTCTCAAACACACACACGCACTCACGCAGTCAAGCGGCTGTATACAGGACTGCTTTGTGAGAACTTGAGAAAACTTTTTATCAGGCGTACTAATTGAAAGAAATTTAAGAGCTGTATTAAAAATACCACAGTTATTTTTTTTTTTTTAAAGCTCAGTTTTTAATTTAGCAGCCACTACTAATAATTATTTGGACCAATTAATAATTTTGTGAATAACTTTAAAGCAACACCAGCAAACTGATAACGGTACAAGTATTCAACTCATGAGCGGTCTCTGATACCGATACCAAGTACTGATACCAATAGTAAGCTACTTTTGATTCATAAAAGTTCCCCCAAAAATGACTATGAATCAATATATATATATATATATATATATATATATATATATATATATATATACATATATTTAAGTAAGAAAGCAGTATCTGAAGCCACCATGAGTACTGATACCATGAAATAAGGCCGGGTATCAGTCTGACACCGATCTCTGGTATCAATACTCGCCCATCGCTAATAAGAAACAAATGACCTGAAAGAAACAGGAAAAGATAATTTTATTTTTTTAACTCTAAATTAGGGGCGATGGGTAGCTCAGCACCATGTGTAGAGGCTTGTACTTGGCGCAGGCAACCCCGATTCGATTCCCGGACTGTGTGGTTCTTTCCTGCAGGTAATTCCCTCTATCACTCATTTCCTGTCAATTTTTCAGCTGTCTTATCAATTTAAAAAAGGCTAAAAACAAAAACAGAAAAACTCAAAATACCCCATATGTAGCTTTATACTTGCAGTAATTGGGGTACAACTTTTCAGTAGACTGAATGTGGAAATGGTGTGAAATAAACAAAGCTTTTTTTGGCATCTTTGTTATAGTTTGTGCTTTAACAATTATATGTGAAAGCTTAAGTTTTTTGAAACCTTTAGAAGTATTATTTCGCCTGATTTAACATTAATATAAGTTTTGTATCTCAATAAACTGTACTAATAAGCCTTGCGCTTATTATTTAAAAATGTCTGCCTTTAAAATTAATTGATTCAGGATCCCGTTCTTAAACTACAATTCATTATTGTGCAGGTGTATCTAATGAATAGTCTTCTAAATGTCTTCCCACAGGGGTGCATCTACGGGCGCTAATGGCCTAGCAACACTTTAGCTGTCAAACCTACCGGTACGGTCTTCATCAGGAGACCGTTTGTACTTTAAGATCAGTTCTAAACCTTGTGGGAACATGTAATCTAATGGGATCTCATTATATGGTGCTTAAAAATATCCTGTCAGGTGACATTAAAATATTGCATCAGTCTGTGTTCGCTACCATTCAGGCCCGAGGGGCTAATCAGATTATCACAGACAAATTTCCATTCAGAGAGACATCTTGTTTGCAACTAACTCTTGTATGGTTAAAGTAGCTTTAGTTGACTCTGCTCTTTGATACTGTAAACGACAAGTATGTTGTCTTCTATGTGCTAAACTAACCATGTCACACTGCTTTTGTCTGTAGAAACGCACACTACACAGATTTTCCAATTACAGACTGGAAGAAACACACTCATGCACCCACACACCTGCTGCTCATCCTTCGCCTCAGCCCCTTGTGTTAATGGATGGCAGTCTAATTACCACTCTCACACTGAGACGACTTTCTCCGCACTTGTCTCACAGGGCATGAGGGTATGTGTGTGCTCGGGAGTCGCGGCGTTAGCGACTGTCATCTCAAACACACTTCTCATTAGACCAGCTCACCTGTCATTTGTACACACACACACACACACACACACACACACGCACGCACGCACACGCACACACACACACACACACACACACACACACACACACACACACACACACACACACACACACACGCACACAGACACACGTTGCCAGCGCTACAAGCAAGAACACTGTGGAACACAGCACGGTATTCGGCTCTGTGTCAAAAGACAGAGCGGTAGAAAGCCAGAGAATGACGACTAAAAGATAAAACATCCCCAGTTTAGTTTATAAATAGCAATGAGAAAGAGACGCTGACTTCTTTTTCTGACACTTCCCACTGTTAGTGAATGAGCTCTGTGTTTTGACTCTATATAAAACAAAAATGACCTCGACCATGACTTCCTGTGTGTACTGTCTCTATACCAACAAAGAGCAGCATGCAGGTCTACAGAGGAAAAGCGGCTCAACACAGCAAAACAAAAGGCCACCTGGCTCCGAGCAGCGTGACGGATACGAGCACTCCTTGGTGACTGTCCAGGTCTGTGCCAAAAAGTCCTCACCCTTGAGGCCTAATTAGCCCTTCAGCGAATGTGTTGCTAATCGGTTATAAATGCGTTTACTCTAATTTATTTGACCCATAGTGTCACTATGTTTGAATATAGGGCGGAGTTTTGGTCCATTTACTGCTTGGTTGTCCCATCAAATGTTGCATTAAAGCAGTATTAATGATGAGCTTTTAATGATGCAATCATTATGAGCTTATCTCATAATGATATACAATCAATGACTATGTTTAGACCTTTACTCTGATGGACTCATTATACATAGCCATTGACCACTATAGTATTTTCAAAACGACAAATTCTACAATTGCATCCATATCTTGTCAAGCAATGAAGGTTAAGTGACACTGACGTTTCGGGGATCATAGTTTAAATGGAGCTTTAACAGGCAACTATAAACATTACGTGGACAATAAATAGAAAAAACACTTTCTTTCTTTTTTTTCTAGCTAAAATGAATTTCATAACATTTTCACAATAACATAAAATCCATTCATGTGTGATACTGTTTATTATTTCAGGATAACGTCAGGGGCTTCAGTGAATGTAGTTTGCATTTAGTTTACACTGAACTTTCACCAGATGCATGAAAGTAGGTTATGTAAACCACAATACCAATAATATCTACATATTACATAACAGTCATTCATTTATGGGTGATTTCACAATCATCAATCAAAGAAATTTAATTTGTGTGTTCATCCCAAATTTTCAACAATAGCCCTTCAAATGTTGTATCGCGGCTAAGAAACTTTGCTTGGCGATAAATTGCCCCAGAAATTATTGCAATAAACGATAATATTGCGGTGTCCATATCATTTTTCAACTAGAATAATGATAATGGTATAATGAATAAGTCCAAAGAATTCCCACACATGAGCAGTTGCGTTCGGCTTTGATACCAGTTCCACTTGTCCGCATTATTTCCAAATGATGGCTGTCCCTACTACTCAGCCGGGGTGGTTTGTATCCCTTGCCGCAGTATCTAATGACTTCTCTCGCGTAAAAGTGGTGATTTTTCGAAAATGTTCCTTGTTCCTAACCCTACCCATAACCTTTAACTTAAAAAAAATGTGGAATAAAACCGAAAAAGCATTAGCATTCATCAGCCGTTTGAGCTTTTTTTTATAATGTATTCTGAGATTTCCTACTGCGTGCGTGGTCATTGAACGCACCTAGAGTCCATTGCAGAATGCGAGCTTGTTCTTGCTTTTCTTTGGTTTATCTGCGATAAATATTATTTTTCTTGTTACAAAACATTGTTTCTAAAACTCAAAAACACCCTTGTCTTCTTCATGCGTTTATTGAAAAACATGCGTACCCGTGGCAAAAAAAATTCAGGGGTAACTAACTACTTTGGCACAGCACTGCCTCCAAGAGTGCGTGTCAACTTTGTCAAGATGATTCACTGCGCAATACGTTTAGCACGGTTTAGGAGTCGGTCGTGACAGGAAAGTTAACTTATTACCCACCCAGTGTCTTTGGTAAAGCTCGTATCTCACTGAGCAGCCCAGGATTGCGAGGGTGTGTGCACGTAGCGAGTGTTGCTTTTTCGGCAGGCTTTGAAGCACAAGCAATGAATCAAGACAACACGATAGCTGTGGTGCGCTGCTAGCAATAATGCTACATGGCTATTAGCAGCGCGACTGCCACAGCTCACAAATGAGAAGATTCGATGGGACACATGTGAACCAAAATGTTTAAACTGGTTTTAAAAGCCGCTTTACGGGCTCCGGGTGGCGGCGTGGTGCCGTGGGTGGAGGCGGCGTGGGTTCGCTTACCCGCCTGAGAGACCATGTTCGTGTTTGTGTGTGTGTGTGTGAGTGAATAGAAAGAAAAAAAAAGCCGCGACTGACAGAGTGAAGCAACGGACCAGCGCGAATGTTGATGACGTATGTAAACAAACACACAAGCACATGGCTGAGAATTATCACGTCCGGCAAAGTTATCGAGCTAATTTTTTATTATCGTGCAATTAATTGATTTATTGCATATCGCGACTGCCCTAATCGCGGCCAATGAAGTAAATCTAATGTGCTATTTTTTCCAATTCAGCGGCAAAACCGGTTGTCATTTATATGTTAACGTGGAAGTCAAGCTTAAACATTTCTTGACAAAAACATGTTATATGTGACCTCGCTAGTTTAAACATGACATTCTGATTAATATTACATTTGCGGAATATGAGTTAATCAAAATCTGGCTGTTTTTATCCATCTCAGAGGGCGGCCATTTTGCCCCTTCAGTCAACAGTAAGTGACAAAATGGCCGCCCCCCTAAGGTGGATAAAAACGGCTGGATTTTCCTGATTAACTCCTATTCCACCAAGTTGTCGTTACATTTTTAAGCAAGTAGTGAGTAAAAACACTTATATCCTTTTTCAAGGTAACTGTGGCAACACTGATAGTGACAGATGACTATGCCTGTGAGTTTCCTTTATTGTTTTGTGGTTGACTTCACAGCAGGCATGCGGGTGTGTTGGTGAAGCGTATGGACACTAACCCGGGTGAGCCCTAAGAGTGGCAGCATTGCTCCTGACAAGTCAAAACCTTTGGCTGACATGTTGTCCAGTGGGTATAGACACTGCTTTCGTGTGCGTGTCTGTTAGGGTGGAAGACGCACTGTCTGGCAACATCCCTGACTTGACTTTGATTTTGAGGCCATTGAAGGATATGCAGATGCTGCTTCTGGAATGTGTAGAGACTTTTATTTTGTAAGTACTGTGGTAAGTAGGAAGTGAATCTTCATGACGTGTCTTCCAAACAATGCACAGTGCACGGCCACAGTGAAAAGCAATTTGCTGACACTACTGTTCCACCAAGAAAGAACCATTCAAAAGATAAGTAAAGCTTAAACACACTCATTAAAATCGCCAAGTTAACAAACACGCACTCTCCCATTGACAAAGCAAGTTGGCAAGACATCACTAATCATCCATCAGCTACATTACTGTACTTGACGCGAGCAGCTAAAAGTTAGCTTTATGTCTGATATTCATTAACATTCTGTTTACACGCTCAAACTATCTGTCAAAAATCGTGGCTTCATTTGTTGTCACTCCAAATGCAACAACACTAGCAGTTGTATTGCTCTAACACCGCCTGTGTTAAGGACTGTCTTTCATTGGAGTGGAAGGCAATGCGAGACCAGTATTTACTGCAGCTCAAAATGTCAATATGGAGTAATAGGAGAGATTTATGTGGCATTAATAAATATGAAAACATCCTGTGTAGCTTGGACATAATTTCAATTTCTTCTTTCTGTGAAATAACATTGTATGGTGTTTTGCACAAAAATGTATGAAGCAATTGAAGTGGAACTTCAGTTTAAACTGAAATGTATATTTGTGTTTGAAAGTGCCACACAGAAAATGTTTCTACAGAAGAAAATCGTTTGCTACTATGCACAATGTAAATTTAAGAAATAGGAACTGTTGATTTTAGTGTTTTTAATTATTATTATTTTTTAAAAGGTAACCAATTGGTAGTTAATTATTGAGTAAAATTTTTTAATTTTATTTTTAATATTTATCATTGCTTTTTAATCAAGTAAAATATATTTTATCCAAGTATTTAATTATGTGATATAATTTTCAGTTACTAAAATATTCAATAGCTGTATGTCTAAAATCCCCCCATTATATTGACATCTTCATATAGTTGAATTAAACACTCTAAAAACAGTTGGGTCAAAAATAACCCAACTATGTGTGGAAAATGGACCAATCCTCTACTTGGCTCAATTTGACCCAACTTTGAGTCTAGAAATGGGTCTTTTAGTGTAAAACAACTCATAAATAGTGGTCAAAATTCTTTACTTGGGTCAAAAAATTGGGTCAAATTGACCCATGAAGTGGATCGGTCCATTTTTGATCCATAATTGGGTTATTTTTGACCCAACTGTTTTTAGAGTGTGATTTCTGATTTCAAATGATTGGAAGAAGAAGCCTGGCTAGATCTGTGTATAAAGAGAGTGTTATGTGTTTAATGTTGTGGTGGAGTGAAGCCATAACGCCTGCCTGCGCCTGTTTCCAGCAGAAACACTGTGTCAGACTGAGCAACCTTTAGCTGACAGGCCTAAGAGTTCACCGGACCGTGTGTTCATGTGCACGAAGCCGAGTCTTTGACTGCATGGTCTTGCATTTGTGCAATAGCGTGTGTCAATGTGGGTGAATGCATGCATGTGCGATTGAGTGCCACATGTCCTTTGTGTGTGTGTGTGTGTGTGTGTGTGTGTGTGTGTTTGTTTGCAAATCTCCCAGGGTTGCAATTCATCTTGACAGTCCGCGTAGCCTCATCACGTCACTGCCACTCCACCGTCTCACTCGGACGAGTGATGGAAGAAGTCCGCGGGGGGAGAGAGCGAGTGAATGACAAAGAGAATGACAGATCACATTGGACTCAACAGGAAAAAGTGCTGTGACACACACTCTTTTGCACATCTCCAGTATAGCTGAGCGTGCCATTCAAGGCAGAACGAAAGAAGCAGGAGTAACCTTTCCACTCATCTATGGATACAAGCTTCGTTGAAAGTGTCCACACTGATTGGCAATGTCAGAGAGTTGTTCAAAATGCATTGTAAGAGTTTTCAAATTCCCATTCCCATCTGAGGACATCATCGTTTTCAGCGGATTGACAACTCGTGTCCTTAAACAGCAACAGAGAGATTTATGCTCCGTGAAATCCTGAAGTCTCATTAAATCAAAAAGTTTGTTTTTATTTTAGGGGTGTCACGAAAAAAATTTTTGCATCGTAATTAATCACATGACTTAAATAGTTAACTCAATATTAATCGCAAATTTTATATCTGTTCTAAAAAAAGTTTTATACTCTTGTCACCTTAAAAGTGGAGGGGAAAAAAATGTTAAATAGAAATATGGCTGCATTTTGTCATTGATACATTAGCGGCATACATGTGGCAGCCGTGGCTCAGGGTGTAGAGGCGGTTGTTCAGTAACCAGAAGGTTGTTTGTTCGAGCCCTGCTCTCCCTAAGTCATGTGTCGTTGTGTCCTTGGGCAAGGCACTTCACACACATTGCCTCCAGTGCTACTCACACTGGTGTATGGAAGGTACGAATGTTTGGTGGTGGTGGTCGGAGGGGCCGTAGGCGCACACTGGCAGCCACGCTTCGGGCAGCTGTGGCTACTTAAGTAGCTTACCGCCACCAGAATGTGAATGTGTGAGCGCACGAATAATGCAACCACTGTGAAGTGTCTTTGAGTATCCAAAAAAACGCTATATAAATCTAATGCATTATTATTAATTTCATAATAATTAATAAAATCGAGTTAAAAATTAAAACGATGTACTGTACTGTAAAAAAACAAGTGTGATATTGATTTGTGTCTAGGTAATTTTTCTGCCACTAGAGGGCATAATTGCATTTGTAAGACATTGGTGACCGCTCAGTGCATTTTTCTTTTCATATTAAAAGATATCTAATCCTTAACATGAAGTAACTTGTGGAATTATGCACATTTTTACAATTGTAAAGTACAACTTGACTCCAGTCTCCACAAATATATGCATTATTATTAAATTTATTACTGCTAATTTTGACGTCGACATGTCTCCTGCGCTGTAACTGGAATTCCGGCAGTACAAGCTTTCCAAATAAGGGGCGGTCATTAATTGTGTGTTAAAAAATTGCTTTAAATTACCTGTATCTCAAAATTAACACACTAATTTTGACACCACTACTTTATTTTAATTTAATTTTAATAACAACAAACTGATCTTAATCTTAAACAGCACTGTCAAAAACACACTTCTAATTCAGTAGTGATAAAGAACTTCACTTCACTGGTCCAGACAGCTTTTTTTCAAACATTTTGATTGTCTGATGAAGCTATACTGCGCTACACTGTATGTGACCTATTAAATGGGTAACTCATATGTTCTAGTAATTGGGAAACATGAACCATTTTCATGGCATGCTGGTGCTGTTGGCCACATTCCAGTTACTGCGGATTTAGGTGCACACATCATATATATCACTACGCCATTTGGGGGATTGAACAGTACACATTCTTGAAAACCACACAATCACAGTTTTGCCCCACCGATCTTTCCTTTTTCTCAAAAAGAAAAGGGCTTTACAGACCACAGTCATTGTGACGGTATTGGGGTGTTATAGTCAGAATGGCGTGGCTTCCATCTGCAACAGGGAGATATTATTTTCTTGCACTTGTTTTTGTTGGGTTTTACTGAAGTTGTCCATTTTCTTAACCGCTTGTCCTCACAAGGATCACGGAGGCGCTGGAGCCTATCCCAGCTGGCTTCGGCAGTAGGCGGGGTACACCCTGAACTGGTTGCCAGACAATCGCAGATTATTATTATTATTATTATTTGTGAACTTGCAAGACTAATTCAGGTATTAAAAAGTTAATTAATCCAAACCAAGTTGAAAGCTATAGTATTTAATAACATGACATGCAATTTTGTAACCATAAAACATAGGTCAAGACGCACTGTACGTTGTGAGCAGGCCCGGACTGATAAGGCGGGACCAGCGGGATTTTCCCTGGTTGGCCACCAAGGGGCGCTGTTTATTTCGGCCTGCGAGTTCGTTTACGAAGCAGCAATTAAAGCGCTTTTGGTAGAGACCTACAGTAGTGCCTAACTTGGAGTGGTCTGCATCTTCCCGCTTGGTCGGCTTTAATTATGGACCTTTTGGCCGCTATTTTGTGCAGAATGGATCATACGGCATTTTTAAGTGCCACTCCCTCTCCCATGACGGCCGTGAACTCTCTGCTCACTCCATCTCCCCTCCCCCCACCCTAGCCAGGCTGCTGGTCCATGCACAGCCAAACTAATTAAACAATAACACTGAGTGTCCGGACTCTCACAAGTAAAGAAAGTCAGGTAGCAGAAAAGAGTGGCGCAGAAAAACGTAATTTGCGCTGATGCACTCTCTCCCCTCCACACCCTCACCAGCACAAATATCATTTGTCTTGTACCTTGCCTTATTATCTCCTTATTTAGGCTTTATGTTTAGAAAATATGACAGGTGGTCAAATCAATTTCTTTAGCACTCTTGACTTTATTTATCTTTTCATAATTGTTCCGATATACTGATTATGATCTAGTAAGTTATTTTAATTTTTGATCATAACATAACTATTGATGTTGGTTACTTATTTTATTTAATAAATTTTAGATGAATACATGAATACATATGAAATATACATCTTCATTAAAACACTCTTAACTAAAGTGGTCCGGTCTGAGTCATGAAACTCCAGGGCTGAAAATTTGTTCCAAGTTGTGAGTAGCCACTCGTTCTGAGCAGTATACATGGAAAGTGTAGTTGAAATCTTCATTAGCATCAGCAAGCAAATAATAACAATGACGATAATAATAAATCACTTGCAGTGATTTATTGGCTTCATCAATTTATGATGATTTGCCTAATCATCCTCAGTGTCAGGCTCAGATCACATCAAGATGATGTTGCAATTAAACTGCAGTGCTGGTTATTTAATGGGGTTAAATTTGGCACACTAATCAATATTTCATTAGTCAGGAGTTGTCAATGTTGCGCCCATGTTTGTACGAGTCACACACATTGTCATATATTTTGTTGTGTGGCCTAGCGTGAGAAATTACAGTAAAGCGGGAGAGCGTAAGAAATGCATGAGACTCACACTAAATGCGTGAGTGTTGACAAGTCTGGTCAATTCCTCATTACTGCAAACATTAGTTTAATGCTGAGCTCATTTATATGACATCAGGCACGTTGTTAGACAGTTAGGGGTCCTTCGGTGCACCATTTTAAGTCAAGCATGTTATTGAACAGCTAAGGGTCCTAAAAAGGGGAGCTGTAGTCCATTGGCCGTGCGCGGAGGTCGGCAGTACATAGTATATGCGGCAACATTAGTGAGGAAAGACTTGTAACATAACAAACAATGTCAAGTGGACTGAGAGCTTAAAGCTGCATTTTTCAATTTGCTGCGTCTGGCCACACTCTTTGACTTGAGTGCTCATGTGGATGAGCTGTTCCAATGTGGTGCTCCAATGTAATCATCAATAACTGGGTCAGCATAGTTCACATTATATCATCATAATAATAATAATAATAACAATGTGTGATTACACTATTTCGTAACAAGCGTTGAGTCTCATTACATTGAAATGACCCACAAGTCAACTCCTTCAGCATTAAGCATTCTTCCAACCAAGCTGTGTTAAGCCGAGTTACAACAGCCTGGGCCAGAGAGGCAGTAACAATTAAATATGTGCTAAAGCGCATCATCTGCTTCAAAGCCATTTAGATGTGCTCCTAAAGATAGCCGTTAATGAGATTACACAACAGTGATCAGGATCGAAGTAGTCAGCTGAAACTGTTTGAGATAAGCAGATCGTGCAAGACACGTGATACCAGCTCTGACCCGGACACAAGATCAGCTTCATTCAGTGACAACACCAAACGGTAACAGAACAGAATAGCATTTTTTTGTATTACACAGCAAAATTGGAATGTTAGATGTTTAGTGTGATACAAAAAAGAGGAGGTAGACACAATGTAGTGTGCAACTGAAAATCATAAAATGAGAGCGTTTGAAGCCTCTTGAAGAAATAAAGAAAGGCAAAAATAATGATGAATAAAATGAAATAAAATACTTAGTAATGCAGAAGTGAGAAAATCAATTCACTGCTCTTGTCCAATTCCTTCGGTTGATTCTACTTGGAAGAGTCCTAGTTCCCCCCGCCACACCCATTATACAAGAATAGAGGCCACTGTGCTCTAGGAGACATTTTATGCAACTGTTACTGATAGTTCTCGTAGCTAATGGCTTGGTTTTTGCTGATATGATAACAACCAGGCCATTGTGAATTTCTGTTTCCTGAATGGCCGATCGATGAATATTATTTGCTGCATGTCGCTGGCCGCCATGCGCACTCCCTTCCCCCATTGACAAACGCCGAAGAGTAATCGCCTCGGTGGTTACGATTGAATTAGAGTGGCAAGCATGTCTACCTCACAGCACGAAGGCAGTGCAGTTTGCATGTGCTCTAGAAGTTCACTCCAAGTCAATTCACTCCTGCCCTATTCCATGAATGATGTGAGTGAATAATTATCTGTTTTTGTGGAAAAGCCTTGTGATTAACAGGAGATCCGTGTGTGAACAGACTACCTTTTATTGTTGATGCGATGATGTCGACGTGGGTTGGTTCTTGTGTGAAGCCAAACTGCTGTTTTTCACCACTGGCATTAACACAATTACTAAACTGGCACTGGCTTTCTTTCCATCTTAATGGCCCCGCCCCTTACCTATGGGGAGAGATTTGTCTCAAAATTATTCACACATATACATTTGGGATTTTTTACATGTTTTTGAGATCCACAAATACATCCGTGATTTTCACGTTTTACAGATCCACAAACATTTTCTTGATTTTCACATGTTTTTTAGATCCACAAATACATCCGCGATTTTCACGTCTTTTTTAAATTTTGTGTGTGCATTGTCCATGACTTTTGCTTTCGAGTTGTCCAAAGTGCGTTTGTGGATGCGCCTTTATTTTTTAGACAAACATCACGCTGTTTTGAGATACATGTATTCAAAGAGGTAACAGTAGAAGAAGAGTGTTTTTCGAGTGATGGCAAAACAAGCTCGAAGGAAACAAACTCAGGTCGCATTTTGTTTGCCAACTTGTGTCAAATAAACACATAATAGAAGGTCAGACTTGATTTCTGTTTTTCAATTTCCAATTTTAAACAAGAAATGACAACAATACTGCCTCACCGTGGACGGAGGAGCAACGGGCCTTAGACACGTGAATATCTGAGGACTTGTATGTGTGTGAATATCTCGAAACAGAGTGATGTATGTCTCAAAAATAAATGAGCGTGCGCCACGATCCACAAAAGCACTTTCGACAACTTGCAAGCAAAAGTCATGGAAAATGCACACACAAAATTAAAAAAGACGTGAAAATGGCAGATATATTTGTGGATCTGAAAAACACGTGAAAATCAAGAAAATGTTTGTGGATTTGAAAAATGTGAAAATTACGAATATGTTTGTCGATCTGAAAATCACGTGCACATAGTGAAAATTTTTGTGCATCTGAAAAACGTGAAAATCTCTGTTTCATCTATCCTTTCTTCCTTTCTTTCCTCAGTCTTTCCTTTGGTCTCTTGAGGTCTCCTAATTTGTTGGAATTGAGATGTTTCTGGGGTTGGTGAAAGATTCTGGTTGGTAACTGGTCGGTTGGCTGGATTTCTTTTCTTTGATCCTTACTCGGGTCTCCTGACAACCACACGACTCTGGCTGGATTCTGAAGTATTCGGTTTAGGTGAACGGTATGGGATTTTTAATAGGTTTTAGGTGAATTAATGAGTACACACTCACACGCACGCACGCACACACACAACCGCACATACACATACTCACGCACATACAAAAAAGAAAAGGAGAAAGAAAAAGAGAGAGGGATCAATGATGATGACATAGAATCGGTAAGATTACCGAATGAACGATACTGAGCTCTCTCTCAAAAAAGAAAAAAAACAAAAAACAAAAGAAAAACGTGAAAATCTCTGACGTATTTGTGCATCTCAAAAACAGATGAAAATCACAAATGTATTTGTGTGAATCATTTTGAGACAAATCACTCCCCATGCTTACCTACCTCCACCATTATTTACCCTTTTAAATAATATGGAGGCCCAATTGTGAGTGTAGACGCAAATGCAACCTTTTGTACTTGTTCAGCTTTTATAAGAGTGCTGCACACACTCAGTGCTCATCTTGTGACACATAGAATAGCATTTGTCTATTCTAAAGACATCAAATACCAGGTCCACTTGAAAACAGTGACGCACACCAATGAGGTGGTGTTCTTTGTGTATGGATCTTTGAAGGAGGGGAGTGTCGTTGGAGAGGCACTCGAGTCAGCTCCTAAAATATATTTGTGAGTGCTGCTACAAAGAGCGTGAGACAGAAGCACATAGCGCTTCAGGTTCTGTAAAGCCCCACGTCGTGACCCCCGAGAGGATGTTGATCACGTTTCACAGCAATCTCATCTTCGCAGGCCGACAAGATGGAACGTCTCAAGGAGTCGCTCTATCATTCACTAAGCACCACTTCAACCTCCAACCAAGGAAAGCCCTGTACTCCCCAAATCCCAATTAATAAGAAAAAGGTTTGAAGTGGCTGCTCTTGACTCTGGTTCTGACGGTTTAATTGTGATTTTGGCAAGGCCCCTCTGGCAGCAATCTCCTCTACTTGACAGTTCTGCGACCCTGACTGAACGGAAAGGCCTCTTTTGCATACACATTTATTTTCAACAATGTGCTTCCAACGCATGTCCATTGCTGTCGCTTGCATGGTGGTAATTGTATATTTCTTTTTACTCATGTGTTATTGGTCCTTTGAACGAATGACAGCAGATCCAAGCAGAACTGTAGAATTTCTTTATTTTTTGCAGTTTATTTGCTGAGCTACATGATCAAAGAGCCAACAGATCATCAATGTGTGAACTAGGAAACTGATATTGGTATTGGTAAATGATTCTAGAAACCTACTTAACTCATTTGCTCCCAAAATGTATTTAAAAAACTTTCTATTTTAAATAGTGTCATGGTCCCCAAAACGTATTTATACGTTTAAAAAAAATAAAAAATAATGTTTTTTATGCTAGAGCATACAGAAGGCTTTGATGCAGCCTCTGACCTGAAGAGGTCGCTTAAAGCAATGGAAGTTATTACAAAAAACGGCCAGCAGGTGGCAGCAGAGTATAAGAGATCAATCAGGGCCATGTCGCAAAAAGCTCTTTTCCCCAGTGTTTTAAACAGATTTGTGAATAATAATTAAATTTAGCTATATTCTAATGCTAATTGCTGCAAAACAGATCCAAATATACTTTTTTTTCCTGATGAAAGAAGAGACTCTAATCTTTCTTTTGGTAGGTTCCATGTTTTTATAGCAATATAACACAATATTCTATGAGCTTTGCAAAATCTGTTAAAATCCAGTAAAACAGCCAGGAGCGAAGGGTGTTGCTTCAGTGAAAATGGCTGGGAGTGATTACTTAAATTTGGAAGTCAACAATAAACATTTCTTCACAATAATTTGTTACATGTGACGTCACTAGTCTAACCATGGCATTCTGATTAGTATTACATTTGTGGAATATGAGTTATGAAGCAAAATCCAGCCGTATTTATCCATCTCAGGGGGCGGCCATTTTGCCACTTGCTGTCGACTGATGATGACATCACAGTTGATCATGGCTCAGGCAACAACCAATCACAGCTCGCCTGTTTAAAAACAACAACAATTAAACTGCTGGATTTTGCTGCTGCACTCATATTTCACTAATGCAATATATACCGGAATGCCGTATTTAGACTAGTGTGGCTGCATAAAACATATTATATTTAAGAATTTTGGGGGAGGTTGACTTCCGCTTTAGGGAGTTTTTTTTATATCAATTAGTTAATAATTCTTTCAAATAAATAACCCACAGAGTTAATAAATTATAGTACAATAATATGAAGTAAACCCTTTGGAAATACCTGAATGTCTGCATAAATTGGGCATGAAAACTTCTTTAAGTCACTGCAATCAACCTTATTCCTGGGGGGTTCACATGTACAAATGATTAATGGGCGCAACTTCCTGTGAGACATCAAAAGTAGAGGAAGAAAACACAGAGTTGGATTCCTACCGGTAGTCATGCCCATAAGTCACACTAAAGGCTCATGGGAGTTAAGAATAAGGTGGATAGAAAACACATTTTGCTTCAACAAATAACACATCATCAATGATGTGTTTTCATTTCATTTCATTCATGTCAGCTTTCACAGTGCAATAATATATCTGTTCTAATTCCCTCACCTAAAAAAGGTGTTTCATTAGAAATAGTGCTATCTTGTTAGTTGTACATCTGATGTAAATCAAATACCTGTAAATAAAAGCGGAACTGTTGATCTCTTGTCTCATATTCATCATTTAATGTCAAGCCAAAATGTTTTCAGTCAACTCAAAAACAACGGAGTTCCTCCAATACTTTTGGAGGCAAGTGTCGTCAACAATGGGGTTGTAAATAAAGATTAGTGTTATATTTATACAGATATTCGTCATTTATTTCCATTTTCATTTAACTTGATAAGCCATGCGACAGAGCTTGCCATCAAATGATTACTGGAATTTCAATTTGGCAGTCCTGCCACTCAGCTGACATCTCTTTTGTCTGTTCTCACAATTGTTATGAATTACATACAATTGTCAAATTAATAAATTAAGAAAGAATGGAATTTGAAAACCAACAACCAATATGTATGAATGTAGTGAACGATCAAATTATTTACAGTGGCTACATTATTTTCTCAGGGCTTCAACATATGGCCTGTTTAGTATTATTATTGTCCTCAATGAATTTCTTTCATTGGCATGGTGATAGCATCTCTTGGCATTCACAAGCAATTTTTAAGAGAATTACTCTTCTAGCTTGTTTTAATAATGACCTTAATTTCACAATGTGAACGTCTGGCTATACCATTCCCATCAAAAGCAAGGATAGAGGAGAGGGTAGTGCTATACAATCTTTTTAATGTGTGAAGCTGTGTATTCTTCTGCAACATCTGGCACGACACGTTCTCCCCATTAGCATAACATTAGCTTTGAAAAGACTGGCGCTAAATGCATTTTTCCACATGAATAATGTAAATAACAGAAAATCCTCTTTTTTTTTAAGAATGCACTTGCGCAAATTCAACAGCACATACTTTCTAATGCAGAGCTTACTAAAAGCCTTCCCTGGAAGAGTGCAGCGTGGTGGACAACAAAGCCCAACTATAGGTGAGCGTTTCAATGATGCATGGAGGTTGTCCGATTAAAGCAACTCATTACACTTTGGTGGCACTTTGTCGAGCGGTGAAACACAATCAGACCTGAAGGATGGTTCTCTGGGGGGATGTTTCAAAGAGCTAACAGTTCTCTGTTGATGACAAAATGAATAACATTAAATTTCCCCAAAGACCAAAACCTCATTAATACTTAAGTGTGTTTCAAGTTTTACGGTCGGTTTTAGAGTATTTCTGTTCCGTTGGATATAATAGTTCACAACTTCCGACAACAAAGACAGGAAATGGAATGTACACAGAAATATTAAAGCCTAACTTTTAAGATTTATGTAAAAAAAAAATTACCTAACAAATTCCCACTTAATTGTTCTTTTCTTTTTTTAGATAATTTTATCACAGACCTACCAAATCAACCGTATGTGATGCATATTCATTAAATTAATAAAGCCATTTTATTTGAAATGCATAAACCTCAGGTGTATGTATATAGTATTAAAAAAGTAGAATTACTTGTTAACGTTTTTGGGATGTCTGCATTCAGTTTCATTTCAAAAACATAAAAATGTATTTTAAATTATTTTTTTTTTTAAAAATGGACATAAGTGTTTTTCACATATAGCAGCAATGATATGCTATTTATCGTGTATAGGTAACCTGATTATTATGCAATTCAAGCATGTATTTTAAATGAATATTCTCATTATAATTAGTAATTTAGAGTAATTATACTTTATTAATACTAAAATACATAAACTTGAGGATTATGCATTTCAAATAAATAGGCTTTATTAGACTAATGAATATGTATAATATAAGGTTTATTTGGTTGTGTTATCTAAAAAAAAATGGGAATTTGTCATGTAAAAAAATTACATAAATCTCAAATTAGGCTTAAATATATATATAAAAATTCTGTGTATCTAAGTGTACTGTATGTATGGATAGTTTTCACATGACACAGCATGTAAGTGCAATAAAAACAATAATGTGTGCAATGCAAGTGTTAATTTTCATGGTACTGTAACATTTTGGAAAGTATAATGAGATAGTTGTAGCGCTTGTGACATATTTACATGCAGCCATAGCATTAGGTACACCTGCACGAGCCGATGAGCTCAGCGCAATATTTTTATTTTATTTTCAATTTTTTTTTGGGCCGTTAAAAATATCAATGCTTATTTTTTTAAGCAGGGAATATGAAAACTACACACCCCTGTTCAAATGCCAGTTGTTGTCTTGTAGATGAATGGCACAACAAATCAAGCAGCTTTGTTGTACTGTGAAGCCAATGGTCACAACAGATACTGACTGCTTCTCTGCCCCTACAAGAGTAAAACTACACATTAAAGTGGCCTCTTAGGCCCGTTCAGACGGAAGCAAAGCCTTTGTTCCTCAAACCAATATCGTACACACAGAAGCATTTCAAGACTGGCGTGTGTCCAAAAGAAGACGTTGAGGACGTTTAACGGCTGTAATGTATATGCCAAGTCTGGAGTGGCGCTGTAGCATAGCCATAGGGAGTTAACGGAATGCGTAGAAGAAGAATCAACAAAGAAGGCGAACACTTTTTTTCCTAATTTTATTGCAATCTACAGAACAAACATGGTTTTGCATGCAACATGAAAAAGACGAACACAGGAGAAGTGACAATGGCGGGCGATTCAAGTACAACACCGCTTGTTGAACGTGGGAATAAAGAAGCAAAATATTTTGCTGCAAAAGCATAAGCAAGTTAAGGAGGCTGCGCAAAACGACTACGACACAGCTATCCGCCATTGTTGTCGACAGACTGATGGTTCGCGCGCAGTCACGCGAGAATTGGCGCATACGTCATCAATCTGCGACAATGCGTCGTCATCGAGCTGCGACCATTACGTCATCGCTGGAGGAGTATCCTGCATATGGTGTCCAGACGGACGCGTACGAGGCGCATTTTGGAATCTTTCCACTCTGGAGCCCGGTTTCAAAAGTGATCGGTTTCAAGCTCCGAAACCGCGCCATCGTGTGGACGAACGGCCTGAACGGTAAGAAACTTGTGAGGATGCATTGAAACTGGCTTTCGTGTGGACGGGGCCTTATTGTGGACAACCACCTGTGCGTTTCTATGGTGTCTACTCAGCTTATTGATTTGCCACACCTGTGAGGTAGACAAAACAGATTTGGCCTTTGGTTTGCATTAAAAATGTCTTCAATATTAGATTTAAAAAAAAAAGAAGATATATATATATATATACCAAGATAATTGCAAAACATTTCAACCATTCATGCTACTCAAAATATGTATTACTCAGTCTGGTTGTACAAGCTACCAAATTTGATGACACACACAAAAATAACCGTGAGGACAAATTTCAGTTATATGCAAAAGTGGATGTGGCATGTTCAGACATCAACCAATCATATTCAAGCTCATGTTAAATGGGAGTCTGCAAACACTTGCCAACAAATAAACAATATGCCAACATTTGGCAGGGACATTATTTAAATAGGAAATAAACAGGCTGTCCAATGGTATCAAATGTGTTGTCAGAAACACAGAGTATAATCTTGTGCTGTGGAATTAGGTGGTGCCGTAGATGGCTTTATCATCTGTTTGGCTGCCCTGGTGTTAAATAGAACCACTGAGTGAGTCAGAGCATGTTTCTCCAATCTCATCATTTATTCCTCATGGTGGGACTCCCCACTTTGTTTAATATCACCTGTCAACAAGTGCTTTGGATTTACCTCTCCCCACTTATATTCTAATCAGTCACTATTACGGGCTAAACAGCTATAGTCCTGCAGCCAGCTGTGAGGCATTATTGGATATGTTTGGACTTGCGCCTGCATTGCAATGACCAACACGTGAGAAACCCTGTGACGAACACATAAACTAAAAATATATAGTGCAACAAAGTACAAATGAGCACACAATTATGCAAGTGACAATACCTTTGTGGGTGTATTATAAGTATGCATGCAGGGACATGTTTCATATTTAGTGGGCTATTGATGCTAAAACAAAATACAGTGAAACGTTAATTGATTCAACAAGTGATTAGAGTGATTCAATTGAGGTAACCATTTGTTGTCAAAATTAAACACACAAGCTAACATTTGCTTACCCTGTTGCAGTGCCATACCTCACATAAGCAATGTTGTGATTATTCCATTGAAATGTGGAAACACAACACACACATCTGTAAATTAGAGTGATGACATCACTGATGCTTCACAATTCCAGTTCCTTGAAAACATAGCATACTCGCCTCTGCATTTACAGCTATAGGAGAAACAGGGTAATTGGAGCTATTGATCAAGTTAAACGATAGCCTTTCCCAAACGCTTGAAGGGTCGTTTCCTCAGCCATCCCTGGTTCAATCTGATGACCCTATAAACGCCTGACCTGGCTGCAATCTCCCAGGTGACTTATCTTACTCCATTTATCTGGCAAGGCTGCGAGGGTCAGGCTTGTGACTGCAAACAGCACATGCAAGGCCACTACACACACACTCACACATAATAGTACTTCACACACTCCAGGAGCATCCAATGCTGTATAATTCTCACTGCAAGTCTGCAAGTTCAAACAGCTCATCTAGACTGCAATCTGAAGGGGCAACATGGAGGGGCTTGTTCCCTTGGAAACCATATTTTTCTCTTCTACAAAATGAACTCCATTCTCAGGTCCCCCACTGAGTGGCTGATGAAAAAAGATCATTACACTGAGAAGACATCTCAACTATGACAAAGTTGCAAGGCTGTACACTGATGCCAATAATACTTTTTTTTCTCTCTGTAGCTACAGTTGGCACACACACCAAAAAAGTATAGTAATGTAAAAACATTGATGTAAAAAAAAGTAAAATTTTGTTCAAATCTAGTTTGTTACTTTTGTAGTTGAAGGGGAAGTCGAGTGATCTATGCTTCCTCACTAGTGACTAGTCTAAACACGTTATTCTGATTACCGTATTTTCACCACCATAGGGCGCACCGTATTAAAAGGCGCAGTCTCTGTTACGGGTCCTATTTCTGTATTTACCACACACGTAAGACGCACCACACTATTGGTTGAAGGCACGTTCAACATACGCTAGCCATGGTAGCATGCTTTCACACTAAAACATTCTAGCGCTCGCGTATGTTTTTAAAAAGGCAGCGGAGCAAAACTGAGTTCGGTTGTACTTCATTGAAGTATTTAACAATGTTAACACTAACAGTGATTTTGTTAATGTTAACACTAACAGTGATCCACTAATCTGTCATAGTCCTCATCTTCGGTAGCTGAAACGAACAGCTGGGCAAGTTCTCCATCAAACACGCAAGGTTCCCTCTCGTCATTGTAGTATTGTCAGAGTCATGCTGCATTCACACCAAAACCAGACCGGAACGAAAGTGCGTGGGGCGGACGTGTTTGGAGCGCTGGGACGCGGTGCGGCACAGCAAAACCCGCACATTCGTGACCAAAATCCGCACACTGGCATGTTCGCCAAAGTTGAAACATTTCGAGTACCGGCTAAGTCACACACAGCGCCCTGTCTGTTGTCACCCCGAGCGCAACAACACGGCCAGCCGGGACCGAATGGTGAGCAAGGAAGTAGCATACAAGTGCTGGTAAGTGTATTTACTTGCTGTTGAACTGTACCGAGGTAGCAGCCGTGTTTATCATCCATGCCAAAGCTATTTAGCGCAACTGCCGACCGCCGGATTGCCACTAAAATAGCGCAAGTGCTATTACGTACCTCGAAAAAGGCAATGCTGGAGAAAATAGTGCCCCGACTGTATAGTCCCAGGAAAGAAGTGGAAGTAGTTGACGGTGCTCTCTTTTTGTTGACTCGCTTAAGTGCTCTATGTTCACCGAGGGACACGCCGCCTCCTCTCTGGTGGGCGCAAATGCATGAATGAGCGGCAATCGTTCCAAAAACTCTACGCGGTGAAACACTAGCGAAGGAAGAGTTCCAGATCACCTTTTCGGTTTTGGTGTGAATGTAGCATCAGTCTCATTCCGTGCAGCTCCTCAGAAATGATGCCGGCTTTTGCAAAAGCTTGTTACGTGCAAGCAGACACGTTCAGCTCAATCCATTCACAAATTGTCGCGCAACTCGCTCTAGCATTTCCATAAAGCGAAAGCAGAGAGCACCAAGACGTCGAACTGTATCTTAAATACAGGAAATCCGGCCCTGATTGAAGACTGGCAGTTGAGTCTTTCGGGTTGCCATGCCTGCCAGTCCACAACCAGGGCCGATTTCCTGTATTTAAGCTATGTGTCGGCAGAAATGCTCCCACACAGACAGTCAAGCGGAGCGCTTACCGAAGTCGCACAATAACGTTTACAGATTTAAGAATTCTGTGCACACAAAAGGCGCACCTCACTATAAGGCGCACCGTCGATTTTTGAGAAAATTTAAGACTTTTAAGTGGTGGCGGTAATAATGCGTAAATGGAATATGCAGCAGAAAAATCCACCTGTTTTAATCCATCTCAAGGGGGGGCCATTTTGCCGCTTGCTGTCGACTGCAAGTGTGGCAAAATGGCCGCCCCCTAAGATGGATAAAAACTGGATTTTTCTTTTCAATTTATATTCCACAAACACAATATTAATATTATTATAATGCTGTTTTTAGTGAGGCCGCAAAATATCAGCCCTATTGTAAATCATTTTTTTGACTTGACTTCCCCTTTAAATGATCATAGCAACCACAAAGACAAAAGAAAACCTTTTCAAGGATGCAGTCATACATTATTTTAAGTAAAACTTAACAATCTTTACCTGTTTCTCACGTGGCATCCCATAAAATGATGGCTGTTTAACAGACTGCGGCAGTAACAGTAGATTATTTTTTCTCTGTGCACGATACAATTCTCAACGTAGCGACAAAGTGGGCCTCACTATCAACGGTGAGTTGCCTGGCACTCTCAAGTTGAAGGATAGGAAAAGGTCATTGTGTCAACCTGGTTTTTATAGCAGCCACTTGGACTGAAATCACAGAAAATGACACCAGCCCCTCTAAAGAGCCTTTCACTGTGCGAGGCAGGAGACCTGGTCACGGTGAGTGTTAGATGAGCTTATTAATCATGCGCTGCACCACAGCCGCATTCACGCTCAATTCAATAGCTGAGAACAGCAGTTCAGAGACTAAAATACAATGACTCCATCATATTTGGATGATAAGGGAAATCATTTCAAATTGAAACAGTAATTCTGTTTTGACCAGCATACTTTCAAAGAAAAGCCTGTATTTCCACTTTACCATGACTTTGACTTTTTAACATGACTAGATTGTCTGATGTTAGGTAGCCAAACAACCAATGAAAACACGTGTTCATAATTAAGCTACGGTGGTTGGCACATTTTATTTACCGTACTCACTTGTGTATTTGATATGCGCTACACAAAAACATTGGACAAAGCAGACCCGATTTTTTAATTTAAAAACCGGGACAATACAATTTTGTTGAAAATCCAATATACAATAAATTACCACCAAGAACAACTTGTAACAAATTTAATCAATGGTCTATCTGGTTGCATTATTATTTAAAGTTGGGGCCTTAAGTTTTGACCGTTTCTGTTTGTAAGCAAACAATTCAAAACGGACCTACCTTGGCTCAACCCATACTAGCTCAATGTTCACGCCCCCTGCCTCTGATCGCCCATCACTGGTTGCTTGCTGTACTGCAGCAGAGTGTGTCTGTATACATTACTGATCCGAGACTGTGCACCGGCGAGCGCCGACAGGGATAATTAGCTCACCTCGCGGCTAGTCGTGTCCTGGTGTGAAGAAAAAGAGAAAACGCCATTCGTCTTTTGGCTTGGCTTCACCTATTGCCCGGTGTAAATATAAGGATATAAGAAAAGTTTGACCCTCGTTACATATTACCCTTGTCAATGTGACTTAGCAGCCTAGCATTTTGCTAAATTAGCAAGCTAATATTTTCTTCGCTGTGTTTGGCACTTACCTGTCCAAGAAGGCCAACTCTGCGTCGCTCTTCAGCCCAAGCCGCTCCTTTAGGGCTCGAAAGCGGGTAAATGCCAAGCCAAGATTAACTCTAGTTTTCAACCGTGCACTTTCCGCTGCACGTTTTGTCCTGGAATACTTTCTCTTTGTCAGCCATTATGTGTTATCGCTGAAAATGTCACTCTTCTCATCAACATTGCGCTAGCCTTCAGCGACACGCCCCCCGCTCTGTGATTGGCTGGAGGGGTAAATATTGCCGTTCCTCCCAGAAACATCCCTCTCATGGAAAAACACAACAAAATGGCAAAATACAGGCTGAGGGGGTGCTGGTTCATGACAAAATCACCGCCACACATTAACAGAAGCCCAGAGGAGGATTAAGAAGGATTCTATGCGTATACATCCAGTGTTTAGGAAGTGTTTATTTCTGAGTGAAAACTTTGGACACTCCCTTTAAGCTAATGTTAAATCTGTCTAAGGTGACAGTTCAACAGCTGTAAACAAAACAATGCACTCACCTTTATCCAACCTTTTTTGCTCAGTCCCAGCAGCTATTGGAAACTGACTGTGCCATTTACCTTGTGCCAGTTCCGCATTGGAAATATGCTTCCAGAAAAGCTCAGCTTGCATTGGGGTCTGACCGGCAACCGCACGATCTGGCAAATAGTACAACATTTGCCATTGTTCTTAGGCACACAAGTAGGAAGTACTTTTATTCCGGTATGATGAAAACACATGCTCCCCTCTAATCTGACCTGCCCCACGGCAGCCGTGTTACACGCAGACATCAATCATGGGATTAGTCAAGATGGAGTTGATTTGTCTTTTAGCACAGTAGCTGTGATCGTTTGAACGCTTTTTTTAAAGCAACATATTGATTAAAAAAACAAGTTGCAATTACTTTAAAACAAGGTCTCCCCTCGCAGACGAGCTCTTGTTGAGACAGCGCCGTTTGTATGTGCGTAAACAGACGACAATGTCACAATGCATTTACGTCAAGACAGAGCATGCGTACACCGGACGCAGCCTGACCTTTCCGATAGATGGCGCTCGTTCGGATTGGCAAAAGGAATATACCACCCCTGTGATTCCGAGTGAAATTTAATTTGGATTCAGCCTTCTCATTCCGATTGAGGTGTTTATATTGGAACATTTTCATTCCGTTTGTCTGTTCGGATTCATCCTAATCGGAATACATCTAAACCCATCTGGACCCAGCGATTGACGGATTACAGTATAGCTCGTTATCCGGCAGCACCACACTCTTCTCAGGGGCGGATTTAGGAGATTTGGGGCCCCAGGCAAAGGTA
This sequence comes from Vanacampus margaritifer, assembly GCF_051991255.1. Taxonomy (NCBI): domain Eukaryota; kingdom Metazoa; phylum Chordata; class Actinopteri; order Syngnathiformes; family Syngnathidae; genus Vanacampus; species Vanacampus margaritifer. Next base: position 9,070,534 of record NC_135435.1, read on the forward strand.
GGCATTGGGCCAGACAGATACATTTATTTTAATTAGGGATGTTCAAACTTTTTTTTCAGATCGATACCGATACTCATCTCTTGAGTATTCATAGATACTGATACGGGAATTTTATATACTAGTTACTAGTATATAAAATTCCTTACCAAAAAGACACTGATAATTTTAAAGACAAACCTATAAATCCCAATATAGTACTTTTCCTTAAAATTGCATCACATAATTTTGGAACTCTCACAGCACTTCCCTGTCTTATTTGGAAAACAAACACGCACAACAGAGTATAAAGCTTCATATTCAGTGGTATACTCGAGTGCCAATGTAGAAATTTGAGGATTTTGCCTGTATATCTGAGGCAAATACTGCACTCTCTACTCCACTATTGTACATTATGTTGCTGGTTACATATTTCAAACCCTTCTTGCTCAGAGAAAACCACAATGATGATTTAATGCTTAAAGTCTAGGAGTATTCCTTTGCAGGGTGACTTTTTAAGACAAAACATTAAAAAAAAAAGAAATCATCTTGGACCAGTTTGGAAAATGCATCATGACAAGCCTGAAAACAGGCTGGCTGCCACTCATAGGAGAGACTAGTGATGATACAAATAGTCAAATCTATAAAATTACTTAAACTGTCCAACAGCACATAATAATTAATGTGTGCAAATAAGTATAAACTGTATTGGCCATTACTGTATGAGAAATTTGATGGGACCCCTAGTAACTTGAGGCCGGAGGCAACTGCCTAGGTTTGCCTAATGGTAAGTCCACCCCTGACTCTACTGCATGTACACACCAGACAGTCTGACACTAGGACAATTTATTTCATTCTATTTTCTCTTTCAGTGGCGCCGCCTCCCATTTTTTTCAATTAGACACCTACTAATTGTTATGCCCCTCCTGTGCAGTAGTTGGCGCTATGTACCACAATTTGTTGTAATCCATCTCAATAGGAGTCTGGAGAGGAAGAATCTCCCACCTTCCATCAAGACACTTCAGATCAGTGCATCAAGATGACACGTTTTTGGCAATTCATGTTGGTTTTCCCGTAAGATGTGAGTGACTTAAAATATATTTTATATTCAGATAGATTGTTTTGAAAGGACATCAATAAGTTAACGTTGTTTTGCACAAGCTAAAAACAAATGCAGGAGCTGAATGACGAACAAAGACGTGAAACAGGAAACAGAAGTACGGAGCGGGCTTCCAAATTAAAAGCATAGATTTCAAAATAAGAGATTTAAACATCACACACAAAACAGCTTGAAGAATACAGCTTAGCACTTACACACTTAGTATATATGCCCTAACGTTTTTAGTCTAGAAATGGGGGCTTTAATAGCATGATTTTGTAACATTGTTATTAAATAATAACATTAGTAACATTATGTGGTTGTAAATAAAGTGCTAGAAGTAACAAATTTCTTTTTTTTTTCATAGGGTGTGTGGAAAATGAAACAAGAAAATATGACTTGTTCCTTGAATGAAACAAATTTAAATTTTTAAACTAATTGCAAATTTCATTCATGTTAAACACTGTTAATTGTTCATTGTTTGAATATTGTACATTTTGTCCAGCACATTATGGGCGAAAATCTCCTGTGTGCTATAATCCATCTGTGCATTTCCAGAACCGCTTACATGTGCTATAATATGTACTTAAATATATTTCAACATTTAGAGACTCTGTTTGAAATTAATTGTTTATAAAACAAAAGTATTTGGCATAATCTTTGAATACGCATACTAAGTATCCTTGGCCCCTCCCTGCCCCCCCCCCCCATTTATAAAAGTCTGGCTCCGCCCTTGCTCTTGACTAGGCCCTTTCATCATTATTGCATTGACAAAAGATGGTTTAGTTCCTGTGATCAGCATTTGGTGAAAGTCCCTTTTCCTGTCTGGTTAGTCCAATTGGGGCCACAATATCTGCTTTCATAGCCTTAACTCCGCTGAAAGCACATCAGTCTTGCGTCAGCGAACGGTTTCTTAGCATTGCTGTGATCATCCTTCCAAACAGAACACTGTTCTCTTATGCTCCCATCCGAAGGAAGAAAGACCGAGAGAAAGAGAATGAAGTAGTCATTTGATGGGCTCTACAGCAGGAGTTCTATCACTGTTAGCTGATAGCAACGTTAGCCTGATATTTTAGAACCTCACACAGTACACCAGGTAATGCGAAAGCAATCCTATTACTTTGCACAATCTCTCCTTGTTTTCACACTGTAGGTGAGTGAACATGGTCCCCCTTTCTCAGGAAGTATCAGGCTCCATGCAGAGAGCCGGACCTGGAACCCCTCCCCGGTCACTATAGAAGCTGCGGTCTGAGCACTGCGAATGTGTTTGAGATCAGAATCTGATACCATAAGCAGAAGAAATGAGATTTGAGTCTTTAGTGGCCACCAAAGCCATTGAAAATATACTTCAGGTCTATTTCTTTTAGGGTAAGTTGGTGTGAAGGAAGCTAAGAGGATGAAGGAATCCATTCGCCAAGTTCTTGCCAGGATGGGAATGAAATGAGCCAATCGTTGCTCTGTAAAGAATTAAAACCACCCCTGCAAATAGCTCCAATATTTGCGTAGTGTCTCTGAGTACGACTTTCACAGCGTCTGGGTTTCCTGTGCAAATAAACAGTGAAGCGGTCCGCAAGTGAGGAATACCACCCCCCCGGCCCCCTTGTCCCTGAGGTGAAGCCCACTTCGTTGTTGCTGCCTAATCAGGGCCACTCTGTGCAGAGAGCTGATCAGATAAAGATATATGATAATGTCATCCTATATGGGGTTCTTGATTCAGCATCTCAGACCTGTGGAGCCTGCCACAGTATTTGCCTGCTCTAACTTCATCCACTTCCTTGACCTCTGGCACGCACGCACACATACAGAAATCCCAAGCGCGTCTTGGCACTGAGTGAACTGACAAATATTGGCACAACTGGCCAATATTTCGGTTTGAGGACGTTATAAGGTGGGAGAAAGTTTGACTAAAAGGTACTGTGCAAACTGGCTCTAATATAAGTTTTAGATTCTATGCTATCCAAATCAGCCTTTTGGCTTTTCACTGAACATCAACTTTGATTTGGTGCCATTATATGAAAGGATTCGAGTTCATCAGTCTGTCAAAGTGAAGGACGTGTCTGTGTGTGAAGTGTTTAACCTGGCATAAGTTGTCCCAATTGTGATGACATCGCAGTGGAGTAGTGGTCAATGTACCCTAAAATGATGTAAAGCCACCTTTTTCAACAAACGGTCAAGTTTGGTTGAGTACGATGAATCTAATTGTTGCTTTATAGTGGGGTGGTTAATTTGGATGATAATTGCTGCATCTCCACCATAAATAGTGTGACATTGTACGTATAACCACAAAATCAGAATTAATTGTTACACACCAGTGAACGCAACAAAGAAGAGGAACATGACACTATTCTATAGGACAGAAGGTATGTAGGCTATATGACTGTTAGAAGAAAATACATTTTTTTTTAAGAAAAGCTGTGTCCCCCCCCACCCCACCCCAAGAGTCTGACCAGTTTGACTCCTCAATGACATGCAATTATGAAAATGCATAGTTACGATAGTCAGTCACAGAAAACGTTAACGATAACAAAGCTAATATTAGCACTGTAAATAAGCCAATATTAGACACCATTTTATTAGATGACATATTTGTGTCACTATAGCAATAAACCTATTGGTTTGAAGTTTTGTTTTTGGAATGTACGATCAATATATACAGTATATATATTTTAAAGAGGTCATAAATGTAACTGTCGAGCAGACATGTTGCTAACCAATGCCACTGAACAAAGATCTTTTTTCCTGACCTTTCTTTCTGATAATTTGCTGATCATACTGTCAAACGGTTGCAATATACTGCCAAGAAATAATTACACAATGTCAGAGTTGTTTGTTTTAAGTATCTGTGGCTGATATTAGCAGCCTCCACGTGTATCCAATACCTTAAAATAAGGATGGCCCGATACCTGTTATCAGTACTCGCCAATCTCTAGAGGTTTCATTAAAAACAACAGCTACAAACTCCCCCTAATACAGAGTCATCCAAAAATGCAATATACAGAGTTTGTTCCTAACTCCTCTACATTTGCTGCTTTTTCAATTAAAATAGATCTGAGGACCATTTAGTTAAAAATGTTAAAAGTCATGAATATAGTTTTTCTCTGGACTAGCTATCAAGACAAACAGAGTATTAGGTCTTCACAGTTAGTCAACAAAACATATTTGTGGAATCTTTGTCGTGCCTTTGCTGCATTTTCATATCCGTTCGAGTTAAAATGTGTGTTAACCGATTTCCACTCTCCGGGATTTGACCAAGAATCTGAATTTGGTTTCAAATAATGCATTCAATATAAAATTGCTTGTGGTCTTCAGGGTTGTGATGACTTTGGACAAGAAATAGACAACACCCTCTACTGGTTCCCAGTTAATCACCGGCTACATATACAAACAGACAACCTTTCACTAAACCAATGCTGTCTGCACAGGTGAGTGAACCACTACACCTTCAGCGATGTTGTTCCAAACAATATTCGCTCTGATTTAGCCACACAACATTTTGCTATATTGTTTAAATATGTTTAATACTCAAGTATTGACGAGCCAAAATAAACCAAAACATATGAATCATTCAAGTCACAAGACTCCTCACAATGTTGTCTTAATTGTCTCACTGTTGTCGTAGAAGGTATTTTGCAAATAATGAATAATTGATTCCCTTCTCAAGGAAAGCAGTGGCTGCTTAATTGACACCTCAAAGTTGACCACCCCCCCCCCCCCCCCCCCCAAGGCTTATCACATTTCAATTCGACACATTTGAAGAAGTAAGAAAGTACGATTTTGTGGCTCACTAAAAAAGAAAAAAATATACTTTTAATAAATAATCACCTACATTTTAATAAATGTTTACTTGTTTCATTTGCAGCTACATTGTTTGTGTCATTTAAAAAACCAACTGTTATCCTGACTGTGCAAATCATTTGCAGACCTAAATGCAGACAGAGTTGTCAAGTTTTGCACTGATTTTCCTGCATGCCCCCAGTGCATATCAATGCATCTCCAGGAGGGATACATTTGTTGCTTAGCAACAGCTCCAGTTTGCACCATGCTACATGATGTTCAAATTGTGATACACTTCATGATTTTCAGGGAAGTCATTTCTCCCCCAATCGTAGTTGAAAATAGTATTATGATTATTACGAGTTGTTTTCTTTATTCGTGGCGTTAAGGTGTAGAAAAGAAACACATTTCATATATAATATTATGCTGCCTTGGTGCAATCAAATTAAAGTACAGATGATAGAATGTGTGCTATTGTTTGCTTTGCGATGCTTTTCAACAGCATTGCCACACTGGTAAAAGGTAATTTTAACAAACTTACAACCCCAAGTAAAAACATTTGACTGTTGTAGTTAAACACATACATTATCAAATCAACCATTCAAATCCAAATAGCTTTGATTGATTCCCAGTGTGTTGGAGCAAACAAGACAATTCATACAGTACATGTGGTTTAATCAGTACGACATATTGAGGGCTCGACTCCCCCAATATCTACCACAACTGTTTGAATGATTCATATATTTAATTGATTTAACGAGTCCTCCTGTCAAACGTCTTCATTCGCAGTGTGACACATTGTGGTTTTACGCATAAATGATAAAGAAATTCAACATTTCGGGAGACAGTGAGGACACAACTGTGCAAGAGCGAATGTTTGAGCGAGGTAAAAGCTTTGTTTTACAGAAAACGTTTTCATGGGGGAGGACGAGAAGGGGAATCAAACTGATATTTAGCCCCTACTGGCTTGTTCCCCCCTTGCTTTTGTTTTATGCAAAGCTCTTTTTACCACATGGTAGTGACAGATTGTTTGAGCTGAAAGGAAAAGCCATTCGAAGCTAATTAAGCAGCCATTCCAGCCTCTATTCGCAGGCAGGAGGGAGAGGAGCGCCGGCATTTGTCAGCGCAGAGTCCAACGTGGGTTTAATTGACACCCCTACGCTCTGACTGACGGCTTCTCCTGCACTGGGCCAATTACAAGCTGTGTAGGCAGACAGCTGAGAGCTTATTGGATAACATGCATTGCTTGGGGGCGGGACAACCCACGTGGGGTTGTGCATTGAAGGCACCACGTCATAGGCTGATGTCCTCAAGAGCAGACGCGCAGTAGCCCACTGACATGCTGATAAAGAGAAAGCTTGGAAATGTTTGAGGTCTTATTTGAAATAGGTCGATCAATTTGAGTCTGTTAATGGAAACGCTACTGTGAAATAAGCGCTTTTTACACCGTGTGCATACTGAACTTATATTATTTACGTGAAATGTAAACAGCATGACGGAAATGATCGTGACGAACCTATCAGTATGTTTCACCGCTGCACACATGGTTTGCATCTCTCACTGTTTATTTTTGTGCGCGCAATGGTCACAATGCACTGATATATAAATTATCGTCTTTGTTTTGAACAAGTTGTCGAACACACCGACTGTCACTTCAGATCCAAAATGGCGAGTTTGTGAGGTCACATATCAGCGACCAATAAGAACAACGGTTGAATGAGTTCACCCCACGTGGGATTTGCTGGTCTTGATTGGTTGGAGTACCCAATTGGTTAGCGAGTGGTCCTCTCACGTCAGTCGCGTCCTCGTGTCAGTGCTCAGTCTGTGTGTGGTACAACGCGCGGAGGAAGCGGCTGTATGCTAGCTTGTGCTTTATTTCACAACTACGGACTTTTTTTTTTTAAATTCAAGCAGCATTATTTCCCAACATTCATCCACGGGACTCGTTGGAATCAACTTTGCCTACTACTGGATTTAATAGAACCTTCATTTGAAGGTGTTTCCGCCCGCAATATCGAAGGGGCTCCATAGTCCGGCTGGACGGAGGACGTCCACCGTCTCGGGACCACGGAGGTCTCAACATAGCACTGTGGAGGGGCGGAAAGACGACGTCAAGGAAAAGGGAGCGGATATTTTTATTCTCTTGCTCTTCCTGCGGTGACTTGTGCGAATGAAGGATATACTGCAACCTCTGTGTGGATATTAACATTTAACCTGTGCAAGAGGGGAGGCGAGGGAGTCAGTGGAGACAAAGGTAAAAAGAGCGACATATCCGCGAATAAGAGTGTGTGTGTGTGTAATTGTGAGTGCGCGCGCGCGTCGACTTTGTTCCCTAGCTGTGTTTGGACCACCAGGACAAACCACTGAGAGAGAAGAAGAGAGAGTTTGTGTTTATAGAACACCTCACAACTCGTTAGATTTATGAAGGAACAAGCACGATATTCGCAAATAGTGTGATCCAAACTATCAGTGTAAATCCTGGAGTGTTGTTTTTCTCACTTGTGACTTGTTCGAATAACTGGAATTATTTCCAATTGATGTGAAAGAAGAAGGTGAGATCCATGTCCACACTGGTGTGTTTGTGTGTGTAGGAGAAGTGTGAACTCCGATGCCGGGTGACTGAGCGCCTCGCAGCCGCGAACGGTACTTTGTCCACCGCCATCCCGCGCCGCCCCGGGAGGAGGTGTGTGGTGGTGGTGATCTGCTGCACTCGGATTACTTGAAGCAAAAATACAGGAAAACAACGCATTCCCTCGCGTGAAGGGGCAGCTATGTATCCACAAGGCCGGCATCCGGTAAGTAGTCGTGTTTGGTTTGAAAATTGACATGCATGCTGCCACCGCCCTTTCAGGTAGCCTCCTCAGTGTGGAGCTGCACACCTTGCTATTTATGTTGTGGCCTAGAGGTTGCAATGAGGTTTTGATTGTGCTTTGAATCAGATGATGTATCAACATCCATATATGGTAGTGTACAGGAAGTTGAAGGTCGTTTAAAAAAAGTGTTGTTTTTGCTTTACAGGCACCTCACCAGCCAGGGCAGCCTGGCTTCAAGTTCACAGTGGCAGAGTCGTGTGACCGAATCAAAGACGAATTTCAGTTTCTGCAGGCTCAGTATCACAGGTAACGCTGAACCTACTGTGGCAATATTAGGTTATGTAACATATTATTTTTGGCAATAATATACTGTAATTACTTTTTATTATGACTTAGTTATTGGTTATTAATCATTTTTATTTGCCTAATTTTCCTGCTTTGGGTACTAAGTCCATGTACAGTTGAACATTGCCGTTACTACTTTCACTACTATTACGAATATATTTTTCATTCATTTACTTCCTTTTCCTCTAAACGTACTGAAGCATGTTTGTATGGCTCAGTGGTTGAGTGGTCGACTCCCATCCGTAAGGTTGTGGGTTTGATCCTGTGTGAATGGGTGAATGTGAGGCTTAGTTGTAAAGAGCTTTGGGCACCATATGTTGTAGTCAAAGCACTATAAAAATGCAGTCTATTTACCATTTAGTGTTTATTGCTTCTACTAAAAATATTTGAAGAAAATTAGGGATGTAACGATAACTGCAATCTCGTGATGTTGCGATATTAAAATTGCCACAAAACTGTTGTCGTCATGTCACAATGTTAAAAGCAGCACTTCTGTTACAAAGGTGAGGTTGTATTCCATTTGTGTAGTTCGAGTACCCTCTAGTTTATTAGTGTGTTTTAATTTTAATTAGGCATGTTTTGGTCACTGCTGCGGTTATCCCTCACATAAATCAGTCATACCAGCAAATATATTTAGAATTTTTTAAGGGAGTAATATTGTGAATTTTTACACAGTATTGTGACTTTTTTTTTTAATACAGTGAAACCTTAAAGTTTGAACGTCTCGGAACTCGTACAATTCGGACTTCAACCAAAAAATATGAGTAAAAATGCCTCTGAGTTTGAACTCATTTTCTTGAAAACGGGTAGCCGAGTGAAGCAGAGCGAAGCCGAGCAATGCCGAATGCTCACGTTGCGGTAGTTGAGACGATGCACTGCTCATTTCCAGTCAGATCGTGAATACTCCCGGAGGTGTTCCATACTCGCAAGTGCATTTTGATTTTTCCACGACCATTTTCTTCGCCATGGGCCCAAAGAAAGACAACAGTGCCAGTGGCAGCAAAGAAAAACATACAGTGCTACGAACCACAGTGGAATTAGGAAGGAGATTATCGCGCAGTTGTAACTACCGTGACTACTTCTGTATATACTGGCACGAGGACCCCCCTTAGCTGTTCAACAACGTGCTTGACGTTAAACACGCAAGGACTGCTTAGTAGTCTAACAATATGCCCAATGTAAAATACACAAACTCATCACTGAACTAAAGCTAGCATTAGCATAGCATTTAGCGTTTATGCCAGCACACCACAACAGGTAAATTAAGGTCTTTTTATTGTTTAAATACTGTACTGTACTGTAAATGTAAAAAACATAAATAGAAATTAAAATAGGAATTTTCTGTTTGGAGCTTGGGAACGGATTAATACATTATTTTCTATGGGAAAAAATGTTTCGGAGGTTGAACAATTCGGACTTTGAACACTTCGCAGAAACCAATTATGTTTAAACTCCGAGGTACCACTGTATATATTATCAGTAACCTTCCCACAATATTGTGATAATTTTCGTATTGTGAGGTTCATATCCTGATATTTATCGTAGATTGATGATTGGATATCGTTACATCCCTCTTAAACATTACCGGCTTCCTGCTGGAAAGTATAAAGCTTCCATTGTTTTCTTTTTCTAATTAATTGCTTTAAGCACAGCTCTAACTAATTAAAGACAGTAAATTTATGAATGAGATAACACCAGCTAAACCATGATTGTTTTGTGATTGCCACAAATGGAGTATGTAATCAAATATTTATCCTTCCCTCTCTTCAAGTCTTAAAGTGGAGTACGACAAACTGGCCAACGAAAAGACGGAGATGCAGCGCCACTATGTTATGGTAAGTGGAATCATAAAGATGTCAATATGATTGATCGTCATATCCTCCCTTTGGCCTCAGGTAAACGGTCACAGGTGGTGTACAGGCGCCATGTTAGTGCTTGTGCCTGCTGTGGTGTTGTTGAATCATCACGTCTGTGTATTCATTGGATTAGCGGGGGCGGGGTGGGGGTGGTCGAGGGGAAGTTGAAACTCGAGCAGGGGTCAAATGTCCAGCTATTGATTGTGGGGTGTGACGACCCCCCCCCCCCACTTCTATGGCCTCGGGGTCCTCTTTCTGACCCGATGCGACCCTTCCCGACACACTAAGCATGACCCGCGGCGGGTTAATGGCTGCTCTGCAGGCTTTGAGCACGAATCAAAGGGTTTCCTGTATTTTTTTCCCTCTTCTTAACTATCCCAACGTGACACTCCTGACACCCAGGGGTCTCGGGATATGAGGGGCACTTGGTGTGTTTTTCATCAGCCCATGAGATAATAGAGGTCATCTCTCTATTTAAAGGTAGATTCCAAGTAATCAACTTGGAACCCAATACAACTCCATTACGAGTTTAACTCATTTGCTCGCAGCCATTATCACTGTTGCTGTTTTACTGGATTTTGACAGATTTTGCAAGGCCCACAGAATATTGTGTTCTATTGCTATAAAACATGGTACCAAAAGAAAGATTAGAGTCTCTTCTTTCATTAGGAAAAAAAGTAAAGTTGTTTCCGTTGTGCAGCAATTAGCATTAGAATATAGCTAAGTTTCATCATTATTCACAAATCTATTTAAAACAATGGGGAAAGAGCCTTTTTGCAACATGGCCCTGGTTGATCTCTTATACTCTGCTGCCACCTGCTGGCCGTGTTTGTAATTACTACCATTGCTTCACCCGTTCTCTGCAGTTCAGAGTCTTCATTAAAGCCTACTGTATGCTCTAGCATAAAAAAAAAAATATATATATATATATATATATATATATATATATATATATATATATATATATATATATATATATATATATATATAAAAGCATAAATATGTCTTTGGAAGCATGGTAATATTTAAAATATAACATATTTATGTTTTTGGGAGCAAATGGGTTAAAGGGGAAGTCACCCTAAAAAAATATTTAAATTAATATGTTCTATGAAGCCCTATTAGTCTAAACAAGGTATTGTGATTGATATTGTATTTGTGGAATATGAATTAAACAGCAAAATTCACTTGTTTTGATCCATATCAGGGGGCGGCCATTTTGCCACTTGTGGATGACTGAAAATTACATCACAGTTGCTCAGAGTGCTCACAGCCCAGCTTGCGAATGTCACATAACCAAACTCAAAAAGCAGATGTGCCGTGATTGGTCATTATAAGTCGACAACAAGTGGCAAAATGGCCATTAATGGCCATATTAATGACTATTTTGTGGATTGTAGCTTTTTTAGAAAGCACTATTTTCAAGCACTATTTTCATTTTTAACAATATGCTGCAAAAAGATGAAGTAGAAACTCCATACTCAGATCATGTTCTGTAATATGTTTACAAAATTACGAATGCAATATTTCATAAGTATTTTGGTAACATGCTTGTCTGTTAAGCCCTGGTTATAAAGCGTTGGCCATACCAGTTAACTCATTCACTTCCAGCCATTTTCACTGAAGCAACCCCCTTTGCTCCTGGCTGTTTTACTGGATTTTGACTGATTTTGCATGGTCCACAGAATATTGTGTTCTATTGCTATCAAACATGGGACCTAGCAAAAGTAAGATTAAAGTCTCTTCTTTCATCAGAAAAAAATATTTTTCTATCTGTTTTCGTTGTGCAGCAGTTAGCATTAGAATATAGTTAAGTTTCATCATTATTCACAAATCTGTTTAGAACTGTGGGTAAATGAGCTTTTTTTCAAAATGGCCCTGGCTGATCTCTTTTGCTTTGCTGCCACCTGCTGGCCGTTTTTCTAATAACTACCATTTCCTCAACCGTTCTCTGCAGTTGAAAGGCTGCATCGAAGCCTTTTGTGTGCTCCAGCATACACCCCCCCCCCATGAACATATAAATACGTTTTTGGGTTTGAATGAGTTAATGGTCAACCAATGCATTTTGTTCTTATTAATACAGATTATTAGTACAGTAATTGTGTTTAAGCTTCTTCTGTTTCTAAAGATGACATACACCAGCTAGCAGTAGCATGTACTAATGCTTTGTTTTCTCTTTGGCCTGCAGTATTATGAGATGTCCTACGGGCTCAATATTGAAATGCACAAACAGGTATGTAGCCATATCGCCCCAGTCTGTGTTTAGCCAAAACAATCTTGTTGTCCCTCCCGTCTTTGTGGAATACACACACGCACCTGACCTTAGTTCCTACCCTCATCTTGAAATGCCTTTAGGAGGCACACATACACACACACATACTGGCCTTCTGTAGTGAAAATGCTGACAGGCTAAACAACAACATGAAGGGCACGCTGCCTGATGGGGATGGTTTGATAAGATTAAAGTGAAATATTTGGCAGACGGTCTGAGAGGATGTGTTTTAGTGTCCCTTCTGAATGCTCGGTTGTGTGTACGTGCATGCATGTCTTGCTCCCTTGCCTTGTTCCAGCTGCACAAAAAGCTCATTAGTTTAGCTGCCACCCTGCACTGGGCGTCATGCTGTAGGCTACGACTACTGCTAAAGATGAATAGGAGAAGGTGATTAGTACTTTTGTATCGCAGCCGAGCTTAGTAAAATGAGATGAAATCACACATGTGGAAGACCTTACATAATGGCCACATTTCAGACCCAAACTAATTTCAGGCATGGTTTGTGTGTGGTTGTTTTTTCAGTTAAGAGAAAATTTACAGACCAAAGCGTAATGGGGCTTATTTTAAATATCCTACACTTGTTAGTAACACATAACGGTAAAAGTTTAAATTCTCATTTTTAGGGATAGACCATTAATGCCGATATTGGGCATTTTGACGAATATTGGTATCAACCTTTTTTCAAAATCGTATGGCCGATAAAATATAGAACTACAATCATTTTAATCTCAGGAAACTATTAAATTTTTCAGTTGACTTTATAAGAAATGTTAGTGACCCTGACAATCTTAACCTTTTAAAACAAAGAAATGTGGAAGTTTAAGAGTTCAGTTTTTTTTTTAGGGGGGGAAGAAACAGAGCTAAGGTATTTTTTTGTTCTTAAAGTTTCCTTTTAACTTTTTAAGACTGATAACCTTAGGAGCTCCCTGAACATTTTTTTTTAGAAATTTTTAAATCAATTATATTGTCTAAGATTTAAAAAAACAATCTACATTTTGAAAAGTCTGAAAAATTGTTGAATGCTCATTAAGACATTAAAACAAAGTCAAGATTGGCGGGTTTTTTTTTACTCCAAAGCCCCTTGCTTTCGTGCACCCTGGGCCTTGAGTTTGACACCTATGTCATAGGCTTCTAATCATTTTGTGTACAGCTAACTCTCAAGCTTGCATGATCAGGTGTCTGCTCAGTCATCCCTTTGTTTCTCTGTTTCCTGCCAAATTTACCTCCTTTCCACATCCTCCCTGTGCCCTCTCAATAATTGCTTTCCCTTCTACTGGTTAAGCCCAGCACCCCAATGATGTGAAATGAATGGTGGCCCTGGTGTCATTAGCGGTGCATTATGATGTATGACAGTCGGAGGGAGCGAGAGGGGAGGTATGGAGACGTCCTGGCCCTCGAATCTGGAAGGTTAATGGCATCAGTGGGAGGCTAAGCCAGGCCCCATTCATCAGCCAGAGCCGTTTATGTGGTCATGTGCTTTATGTTTTTTGTTTATCAAGCAGGTCATTGTCCCTCTCCCTCCTGTATTGAGTGTTGTTGGTTAGGCACTTGCAAGAAAGCTGCTGGTGGTTGTTCTGTCTGCATGCTGGTAGAGGTGTGCAAAACAAGAGGGTTAACGCGGGGAAAGAGACAGGAAAGGAGTGAGACGCTTCAGGGTAAATGAGTTAATCGACTGATCCTCTCCTGTGTGTGTGTGTGTGTGTGTTTGTGTGTGTGAGTCTCCTTTCATTTTATCAATAAGCCTGCCGGTGTCAACGGAGCACTCTGAATAATGCATGATTCCCGCTATCCCCTTATCCCAGCCTTGATGAGCGAGTGTTTGTGATGACATCAGCGAGAGGTAAATGGACAGCCCCCTGGCCTTGGATTATTGGATGCAGGCGGCCATATTACTTTGCTTGGCTGGAAGATTTATTGCAGTGTGGGGAAAAAAAGACATAAACTGGCTATGTTGTTATCAGTACAAAGCAGATTTGAGAAGCAAAGTAATGAGCTCTCGCACTCCCTTGTGCATATAAATAAATACGCTTATCTCTCACATGGTAAAGCCAGCAATATCTTGACAAAGACACACATACATACCTGTAAGCCTACACTGATGTCTCCGTGCTGCCACAGAGCCGAGGAGATCGGCGCGGCTGCCAGGGTGTAATTTGTTTTGACAGTGTCTGCTATGATGGCAAAGACTTCACGCTGGAGGTAATCACCCTCGCTTGCTGTCAATAAGTGATTTTAATTAGTGCAGCTCATTAGGCTGCCTTAGCGCCGTGCCCTGCTGACTTTGTGGTGGGGCTTGCTCTCCCTTTCCACTACCGTTGTTCTCTCTTGTAGTACCTACTTATCTTGTGCACTCTTGCATGCATTTAGATGTCACTTGCTAAAGTGATACGAAAGAAGATTCAGAGTAAATTTTACTCTAAAAAGACCATATTAGGTCCCAGTCTAGACTAGAGTCATTAAATGAATTATGCCTTGGAGTAAAAAGTGACAGTGTATAATATTCACAGCTAATTAATTCTTCTTCTTATTATTATTATTGCATTATTTAAAAATATATATATTTATGCTAGTGGCATATAGTTTGTTAGGCGTAGCAAATAACTGCTCTTCAATTGGATGGCAAAATGCGTAAAACCAACTTTTCTGTTGCCATTCATACAACAGACTAAACATGGTTACCTGCATATATATCAGCTTTGTGTTCAACTATACAAGCCCAAAGTACATTTGTGACTAAACGGAGTTAAGATCATTTCAGTATGACAACTTTTTTTATTTTTGTTTGCTAGTTTACCGTGTTTTTTTTCACAGGTTGGAAAACAATTCTCAGATCAAATGACAATTATACTAATATAACATGAAATTAATAATTAAGTCTTATTAGACCTAAGAGAAAGATGTGTCATAGTTCACATCTAATATGGATAGGCGATAGGGTAATGTTTATCTCGTTATTACTCCCTCTACATGATGTGCAAATGAGCTCAGCTCATTCCCTAAGTAGCCTCATCTCTTCATTCACGTTGTAAACATCACCACACTGGATTACAAACGAGACGAACAAGATGTGCTTTAATTGCAGATTTCCACCTTTATTTTGAGGGAATTTACAGAACGCTCAACATTTACCTCCCAGGAAACGACATCGCAAGTCGGAAAGTCTCTGGGCATATGAGCTGGTATGGGGCTCAAGGCCTATTAGCGTTGGTTAGCTGTCTGCTATGCCATCATCGATTATCCTCGGACCTCGGTTTAAACCAAACTCCCGTTCAAAACAAAACACCTCAGTCATGAACATAGCGATTTCCAGCGTCGGTTTCATGTACCACAATTCTTGTGTTGGATTAGTAAACACTTGTGAGTGATGGCTCAGGATGCTAAACGCTGTTAGCACCGTAGTGTACACTAGCGTCATGAAACCTGAGAATTCGCTCTATCCGCCCCGCTGTAACATGATTGGCTGCAGCGTCGCTGGAAGGATATGGCGTACACGAGGCGCCACCGTAACCATGGACTGTGCCACAATGGATTAGCACTCATAAAGGGAGGGAAAAAAGAGTTGCGTGAAAGTTTTAAGAGTTACGTTAAGCCATTTCGGCTGGTGGCCAGAAACCAAATTATGGTGGCTTTGCCAGAACCATGCAGCACTGTCCCTGTATATCGCTGGTTTGGTCCGATACCTCACATATAATTTGGTCAATTTAATATAAAAAAAAAAAAAAGAAGTACTGTATACTATTTGTCGGATACACGTGCAAGCCCTATGTTATTTTTTGACAAATTATTCACCAATAAGATAACTACAATAAGTAATAAAATAAAAATAATGATCCCTATAGTAATAAAAAAAGATGAGTGAAAAATCGTGTGTATTAAAAGTGTTGATTTTATCACATTTATTTATGAAATGTGAAAGGCCATAGACTATATGGATAGCCTGTAGAATAATAAAATTAATTTAAAAAACTTTATACATTAATAAAATGAAAGAAAAATATCTAGTGCCTAAAAATTCCCTTTCAAACTTTGTGGTTGCATAAGCTTTTTCAAGACAAGTGCAAGGAATTAAACTACATTCGATACAACAGTGAGTGCTTCAAGTATGTTTAGTAGTACAGTAGCTCACATGTATCTGGAGCTCAACACAATCTGTGGTGTCGCAGTTTAAACACCAGGTGGCACACTCTGTACCACCCACCTAATGACATACTTCACTGAGACAGCCAAAGAAGAAAGTCACGGATGATGAATAGATTTTAGCATCGTTTACTGACTGATTAAATATAAATAAACCGATTGCTGAGAATACTGCACAGATAATCGAACCCAATGTCCGCTACAGGCACAGACAACGCCCCCTTCCCAATTTAAGACTATTTGCGGCAATCAAAGGCTTTTATCTGCCGTGATTGGATCGCAACAAAGTTACATGCTATGCTAATGGCCACAAAGAACGCAGGCTAATAGCACACTCTTTGCACACTCAAATGGGAAAAGCAACAATGTATGGAATAGGTCTTGCGATACTCGTCGCGAAATCATGGTGTTTGAGCAGTTCAAAGTACTAACGGTGCCGTCTTCTTTCGATTCAGTCACCAAATGAACGTGGTTTTATAGCGCGTGCTGTCACTCGCAATATTCAGGTCGCTATCCGGGCGAATGGTAATGTAAACTGAGTTCGCCCGACACGGTTTTTAGTCACCATTGGTGAGCTGGCGAACGCTAAAGCTCAGCCCTGTGTCAGTATATCGCTGATGTCAGGTGGAATCTGACCATTTTTGGTTTCCTTTTGGAAACACCAGCATTGTTATCCAACAATGGACATGGCATAGCTCAAGTGATAAGTGGCCATTGAGGTTGAGGGATTGTTGCTAAACCCTTGAGTGATTTTCTTTTTTTTTAATTATATGTAATAATAATATGTAATAATAATATATAGTAAAGTTCACTCTGTTTAGACAGGGATCGATTATAGTTTTTCAGAGTAAAATGTACTCTACGAAATTTACTTTGGAAAACACACATACATTTGCGGAGTTTAAAAAAAATCTGTAGATATTCTGTGGATGTGTCATGTCCTGACTAGGTGTTGGAACGAGAGAAAGTGCTCATCAAGAGGGATATTGGCTTCCTGGATGAAGGAAAAAGAGTGTGAGGAGCAGCGAATAGCAGCAGAAAGCAAGCTTGTGCAAATGAATAATTTATACAGGATTCCTGGAATTGTTTGCCAAGGTGATGATGGCCGACCTGTCTCTAAGCCAAAACAAACTAACTGGGTGAACACACACACTGTCTCTCAAGGGAAGTTGATGAGGTTACTAGGGTTCTGTGTGAGACATGCTTTATTTTGGTAGTGGGTAGGAGTGGGAGAGAGGAGCATGAGTGTGTATGCTTTTGTACTCACAACAACTGGATCATGGTTGTTGGAGTAGAAAGGAAGATACGCTTGGTCTGTGTCTATAAAAGGCTTAGGACAGAGCGGATTATAAAAACATTGTCTACTGTATGTGATGATTCCAACTCCTCCAAAAGAATCTGTTGGAAAATGACAAAAATACTTGAGTCACTTGAGTTTTGCGTGTATGTGCTCACAATAAAATGACACACATGCAAAATATCCTTCATGCATTTTTAATGAACAAGATACAACTACACCTAGTGCCTCTTTCTTCCTGTGCTCTAGCTGAGAAGATAATTCCCAAACAGCCTCCCACATCATACAGTATGCCACTTGTTTTCCCCTGCAATTGAATCCTCGTCTCTGCTCTCCACTTGGGGACTAATGCCTGCAGCGACAAACAGCCAAATGGCTTTCAACGCACCATTGACAGAGAGAGGGAGAGAAGGAGAGCTCTCTCCATGCTGTGTTGCTGCTAAACAACCCAGAGTACCTGTAATTGTGGCTCTGCAGTGAAAAGCCCCTGTCGCCCTCTAAGGCTTCTGTTTTCAATGATTTTAAGTGACAATAAACTCTTTCCAGTGCCTGTCTCTGCTGCTAAAAGCCCCGGACAAGTAGACTCTTTTAATTGGGAGTGAGAATAATATAAGAATGCTGCATCAGTGATGTAGGCCTACTAGCTGTAGTTTTCTTCTTTAAAGTGGTCATGAAAATCAAGCAAGTGTCCATTCACATATCAAAGCTAAAAGTGTAGTTCTTTAGTGAGTCGGTTTGAAAGGGCCGCTTGTATAGTTGCTCATTGCGGTGGGTAATTGTTTACTTGAGTCATGTTTCATGCTGCACATTCTTAATATTTTTGACAAATGTATGCCAGTGTTGCCAAAATCAGGAAGCAAACATGGTTGCAGGTGAAATTGGCTACATAGTGTTATTCCTCTGCCCAAATGAATGTTTGAATCTGTGATGTGTTTTCCAATGAGACTAGTGGTTCAGAAACATTCAACTTTGCGTCACGCCAGTGTGAAAGAAAGTGCTGACAGAAATCTGTGCATTTCCGTACATGGCCAATAGATTCCAGGATTGCTTTTGGTATCATGTAGATTCTTTCTTGTGCCTAGTTAGCATATTTTTCAGACCACTGGTATTATTAGGCGCAATATCAATGAACATCTCTATTTTAAAATATTTTTGTACGTAAGGCGTTCAGTGTTGTAAAGTGTTATTTTTTTGAAGCATTGTATGTTAAATAGGTTATTCTTTGGACTGTATTTTTATTTGATAGACTTAGTGCTATTATGCTAGGTTCTATCGGGGGAGAGGTGCATGCATTGCTTGATTTTGTTTGCCTTGCAACTATATGGGGGTTGCTTTGAGTGGAGCAGGGGATCCTCCAACAGATGAAAAAAAAAAAGTTCAATCTGGTGACCGGTGAACGTGTTATTACTTTGGCTAATGCTAAATCTTGGTTGACAGTTCAACAGCTGTAAACAAAGCAATACACTCATTATTATTCAGACTTTTTTTTTTCTTTGGTCCCAGCAGTTTTTGGAAGCTGCTTAATGAGGTATGGGCTTAACTGGTGACTGCAGCATTAGGCTAGTAGGACTATGTTTCCCATAATTCTTAGACACAGAAACAGGAAGTAGTTCTAGTTCCGGCATGATGAAAACATAGATGCTCCTAGCGATTAGATGCGAAAGAGAACACAAGGAATTTGAATTAAAGATGAGGATCCATCCATACTTATGCTCCGGATTACAAGGTGCACTTATGATTTTCGATAAATTCAAAAATTTTAAGTGCACCTTATGGTCCGAAAAATACGGTACTGTGAATAAATGGATGTTGTCCTTTGAGTTTGAGTGTTGTTTTCATTTGTTGATGCTCTAATAGCCAAGTGTATCAGCATGTTACTGTTTTCTCCACACCCCTTGTTGCTCCGAAATGACGTGATGGTGAAATACTCTCATCCTACTGTGTGTCATTGCATCTAGCCCCCGCTAATGATGATGGTTTATGAGTTCCCTCTTGTCGTCTTTTTCTTTGAGGGGGGGGGGGGGGGGGGTCAGGCTCCTCCTCACTTACCCGCTCCCTAGTTATCCCTCATTAATTTCCTGTGCCGATCACATCGACAGGCTGAAAATTCAATTTAATGACCTTCCTCTGTGCTGCACCTAATATGATTTTACGAGCTGTTCTGGTCAGGACCCCAGTTTAATTTACATAACGATCATCCTTGCCAGATAGTGTTGCCCCAGCAACAGAAGTGGGATGGAGATGGTGTGGTGGGGGTGGGGCGGGATGTTACGTGAGGAAGTGGGGATGTAGTGTGCAGTGGAGATTAACGGGGGGCTGTGAGGAGGCGTTGGTAGGATGAAGGAGGCTGAAGAGAGAGACAACAGTGAACCAGGTCAGACAGAACACAAAGATAATTCCTTGCTGGTCTTACCTCTTCTATTTGGTCCTTCTCATCTTGCCCCCCACTCTACTGTAAAATGAACAGAGTGACACAAAGGGTTGTGGAAAAAGGCCAGTGGCACCTCCTGTCTCCTCCTATCCACTTTCACAGTCAAACAAGTCTAAGCTTGAAAATGAGTGGAATGTAGCACGCACACCTGCTGGGCTTCCACCCCTAATCTCTCAGAATCAATTAGTTCACCTCCCCTGCTTCAGTCAAACCACATTACCTTGGTGTCAAATCAAAGCATTTCACGTCACCCATCTTCGCCACCCTTCCTTAAGCTTTTCTGCTTGTCTTCTCTGGAAAGTACAGGTTTAAAAAGGTTAAAAAGGTAAATGAGCTTTAAAGGAATATCTTGGGACATCCAAGTGCTGCAGGCAGGCACTGCAACATCCATTAATCCAAACACAGCACTGAAAAGTACTCTATGTGCATGGGACCCTGCAGTATCGTCTTACTCTCCCAGCTAATAATCCGGTCGATACCAAAGATGCCTGTAATAGATAGCGTCCGAGAGTTAAGATGACTGCTTCAGCCTGCCCCAAGCTCTCTATGGGCAGTAATTATGAAGTATGGACCTCATTAATTTCGTTCCAGCCAGATGGCATTAACATATTTCAGCCTCCTAATTATATAAGGGCTGAGGCTAATGGTGGCAGTAGAGAGTGGGATGTAAATTTGTTTTGGGCGGGTACAATTTAGTTGCGGGGTCTATCCAACTGAAACTCGAAGAAATGGACAAACGTATGCCACATTTTTTGATATTGTCTGTTTGGCTGCTTCATTCAAGCCTTTCTTGTGCTCACTATACACACAGACTGTAATAGTAATAGTTTGTCTCCTTTCTTCTGCAGACGGAGATTGCGAAACGGCTCAATGCAATCCTGGCTCAGATAATGCCATTCTTGTCACAAGAGGTAAGTGTCACTGTAGCAACAAGCCATTTATGTGTGAGATTATGACTCATTATTTTCCCAAAATCCAACTAGTACCAGTGGTACAGAAGCATGGAAATGCCAATGTGGAGTAAATATTTTTAACTGGCAAATACATTTGAACGGATTTGCACATACAGTTGAACGTACTTGTAGGCTTAATGCTAAAAACTTTTTTCCATTTTTCCCCATAATGCCACAGATTATTGACCTGCACATGGGTATACGCAGTGGCATTATGGAGGGAAAATTCGGAAATCATGCACTGCAGACATAAAATTTTCGAATGAACAAACGTTTATGTGCGTAATTTATGAACGTATTGGTATTATGTAGGCTAAATGCAAAAAGGCCAGAAGCCTTTTTTGTTTTTTTACTTGCGCACACACGTCAATACACTGTGGCATTGTGAGAAAAAGTGCTAAATTCTTAGCATTTAGCTTGCAAATGCATTCGAACATATTTGCAAGTACGTTGAAACGTATTTGCAAATACATACAAGTACGTGGATACAAACTTGCAAATACATTTGAACATACACACCAGTCAAAAATGTTTTCTTCACATTGGCAGTTCCACGCTTCCATACAGTGGAACCTCCAAAGTCGAACACAATCCAATCAAGACTGCAGGTCCCTACGACTTTGCAGGTTCAACTGTAGACTTACACCTTGATACTGGGAATGACCAAGTTTCAAGTTCAAACAAAACCATTTAGCAAACATTCACGAGCTGGATTGTTTTCTTTCTTTTTTTTTTTAAGTAAATTGAAATGCTTGGTTTAAATGTTGATCATATTTTTCCTTCCTGTTTCCTATAGCACCAACAGCAAGTTGCTCAAGCTGTTGAGCGAGCTAAACAGGTGACAATGACTGAGTTGAATGCTATCATCGGGGTACGTGGACTTCCCAATCTGCCTCTCACTGTGTGTATACCCCCTCTTCTTTCTTTATTTCACCTGAGGGCAGGGGCAAACCTGCAAGTAGAAAGGAGTGTTGGCAAGCGAAACAAATACTTTTGAAATTCAAGCGTGCTACATTAGGCTTGGAAGTTTCTTTCACCTTGTGTTCATGTGCTTCAGTTCAATTGGCCTGAGTTTCCTTTTCGGTATATGTGGAAGACAAATGGGGAAAGGGCAACAAATCAAATAGAAATAATACAAATCGCTTCTTCCTCCTTACGTGTGCAGACTTGACCCTGATTTCAGTGTTGTGGCATGTTTATTTTTTTTAGCATATAATTCAGAATGTTTTTAAAGCACTTATTCCCTACAGTTTGGTCCGTACACCAGATTTGCTATCATGCATGAGTGACATTGTCAATTTATATTATTTTAATTGCTGCCTCTTGATTAGATGTATGCTTCCAGCTACCATAAGTATCCTAATGGAGTCTTTTTTGTTATGACGGAGAGTTGATGCTATTTCTGAGCCAAACGTTTTGTGTGCTTTGACCATGTTTGGGGCCTCCCTCAAACTGTGTATTTTCCACTTTTTAATTCAAAGGCAGCAAATCTTAAGTGCACTTTAAAAAACAGTAATTGGCCTTTTAATAGTTACAAGCCAACATTGCTGTCAAGCCAACTAGACCTTTTAGTTACTTGGTCTTCCATCTGCTTTTATTTAAGCACTAGACGCTTGCTAATAGCCAGCTTGGACCCAGATGTTAAAGTGACCCTTTTGATTAGTCATCTTTGTAGCAGAGGTTAGTCAGTGGTTAGCTTGTCCCAGTGGCAGGGGGTCAAGTCTAATGAGAGGTGGATAGTGAAATTCGATTAAACTAAATGAGCCCCGAGCACAACCCCCAGTTTTAGAGATAATTACTTCCTATTTCCCCTTGAAAGGGGTCATACTGTCAGCAACAGGAATGACCTTTCTTTAATTACAGATGGATAGGAACAGACAGAACACAGGCTTAGGAAAGAAAAGCTTTATTATTTGGTAGCAGACGTGGCAGGTAATCAATCTCCCTGCAGACTGGGTGCAGGACTTGACATTCAAAAACTGGCATACCAAAGTCCAATCAAACCACATAGATTTTAGTTTATCACCAGATATTTAACATATTTAAAGTATAATATACTGTGCGTATGAGGATGTCACGTCATTGTCTTGCTTATGCAGTCTTTTAGTGCCTCATTGAGTGTTAAGACTATTTAGTACTTTCGCACATGAAGTTGGTTATAAATACAAAAGAATAGCTTGATGAAAAGCACAAGGTAGGCCTCTTACTGGCTAGCTTTGTTTACTGTATTTTTTTGGTCATTGGGCACACCATATTATGAGGCGCAATATCAATGAACGGGTCTATTTTAAAATATTTTCATACATAAGCTTTATTTATTCTTATTGTATCATAGGTATGTTTATTTGTTAGATTTAGCACTATTAATGCTAGGTTATATCGGGTAGCTTTGCGTGTCTTGCTTGCTTTTGTTCGGCATGCAATTGCACGGGGTTGCTTTGTTTAGAGGAAATAACAGACGGTGGAAAAAAGTGTGACATTGTTAATCAATCTAGTGATCAGTGGTCGTTTTATGGTTTTGACTAATGCTAAATGCTATTTTGGTCGACAGTTCAACAGCTGTCAATAAGTCAATACACTCACCATTACCCAACTTTTTTTTGCTCGGTCCGGCAGCCATTGGAAGCTGGTGGTGTCGATTATAGATATCTATAAAGACTAGCTGCTAGCCAATGGAATCGGATGTCCGTACGGGGCGGCCATCTTGCCACAGTCACCTCATTCCGCCTCTCTCATTCATCAATATGTGTTTTTATTGTACTTGTTTTTTAAAATAATTTAAAATAGCGGTTTATCAAAAATCAACTGATTATTGAGCAGTTTAGTTTATAGGCGTAGTTATTATTCTACATACTTAAATGAAAAATAATATATAAATAATAAATAATAAAAAAATCCATATCGTTAATAAATATCCATCCAGAATTATTACTACTTTAATAAAGTTTGTGAGAAAGCAAACCGTGTGTAAATTCATTTACGTTTGTTCAGATGGCTCGCTTACAGTCAATACAATAGACCAGACTGCCTGCTTGTGACAAGATGGCCACCCCGTGCGGACGTTGGATTCTGCACCGTAGGACATCTAGTCTTTATAGATATCTATGGTGTCGATTACAGGCAATCACAGCCTTCAGCTAACAGGACTACATTTCCCATGGTTCTTAGCTCGGGTATGACAAAAACATACATTTGTGATAAAATTCAAGGGTTTCAAGTGTGCCTTATGGTCAGAAAAATATGTTACTTATAATTGCGACTGCATCCAGCCAAGCTTTAAACTGCTCAACTTGGTTAGCAAAAACGTTGCAAAATGAACTATTTTTTCATGTCGTGATTAATCCGCTGACTAGAAAATTATAGCTTCATTCATACTGAAAATATGCAGTTGTATTTCTAGTCTTGGTAGCCAAATCATGCTAGGCGATGTTAAGTCTAGACACACAGAGGTGTAGTTGGTAGTGCAATGTTTTATACACGATGTTATCTTCATCTCTCTGAATCTGTTCCTCCTGTCCTCTTTCGTCCTTCAGAAGCAGCAGCCTCCTCACTGTATCTATCCAACCTTCATGGTCAGAAATGATTCAAAACACTTATTTATTTTTTTCAAACTGCTTTCCACCAATATAACATGCATCGCTTTCTAAATAGTGTTTCGGATGACGCTTGATTTGTGTGTTTTTGGCATCTTGTTAGCCGTCCATGTTAGCGGGCTATCACAGGTTTGCAGGAAACTAGATGATTACGTTGAAGTAAAAAGCAATGACACGATCTTAAGCCACACAAACATTTGCTGCTCATTAATTTGTGTAATCATTCAGGTGTGTTTTCAGGTAGGTAATGCGGTGATCAATGATCATTGTCCCGCTTGTTAAGCCAGTGCGCCAGCTGGTTTGTGCTGGTGCTGCCGTTGACGCTTGCTCTGCCTGACAGTTGTGTTCTGCAGGGAGTCGGCTTCGCCTAGTTAACTTTAATTGCCTGTTTCCTGTGGAAGTTGCCTGGCGTTTACGCATAATGAAAAAAGATAAGAGTGAAAGGGAGCCAGCTCTTTACCCATGAATATTGAATTGGAAGCAATTTATTTTAGTTCCCCGTACCACATCTTCTCTTCCCCCCGTTCCTTTTCTCGCCCTTTTCCTCACTCGCCTGCCCAAGCATATTTTACTAATGAGGCTTCTTGATAACGATCCCTGCACACTTTTCCTCATTTGGCACACTGAATGAGGATGCCCATGCCCCAATCCCATGCTCACTCTTCCAATCTCTTGTTAGCTACTGATTCTGTCAAGCCACTCTTTTGTCTCTTTTGTTTACATTTTGTGTCAGCATCCTCACAGGAAACGGTGTGCTTGAGCCTGTGCACCTTGACTATATCGATATGCTTGCGGTTATTATACTGTTCCAAGATCAGCTTGAAACGCAGAACCGAAGAATATAACAATTTCCATCTGTTAAATAAACCTGTGTGATGAGCCTTGTTCTAGTTTGTTTCCTGCATTGCATGTATGGATGATGTCATTGCGATAACACCTAGCATCAGAATAGCAGTCATGATTTTTTTGTGAGCAGTTGATGGATGTACTAAGTGTTATTTAACCTTGTTTTAAAGCACTTGCTCCCCTTTGCCTGAGTGGCTGTTTAACACGTCTGTCGACTCACTTCACCCCGGCTGCCTTTTACACACAGACATCTGAGGCCTCTCGGGGGTTGTGAGTCAGCATGTGTATGACTGTGTCCAAAAGGGTTTAGAGGAAATTATTCTATTCTCATTATTTTGGGATCTACACAACTATGTTGACAGAATTGAAATGTACTGTAGCTCTAAACTAAAGCGTTAATTCATTGTGGCTTGAGTTAGAACACTTGGAACTAAACACATCAGCGTCTGAAGGTTTTGGACAGTTCTTTGCTTCAAATGCTTATGGTGCATCATCAATTTGTTCTTGAGAACAAACCAAGGTCCATGATAGGTTTGGTGTAGAAGAACTGCCCTCGCAGAACCTTGACCCGTCACATTGAGATTAAATTTCCTCAGACACACTCCAATCACTTGGAGCCCCCCTTCCTCCCATGTAAAAGATGGGATCATATCCAATCCTTCTTTAATTTATTTGCTCCCCAAAATGTATAAATACGCTGTATTTTAAATATTACCATGGTCCCAAAAACTTATTTATGTTTGTATGATTTTTTTTCTAATGCTAGAGCATACAGAAGGCTTTGATGTAGCAGAATATAAGAGATCAACCAGGGCCATGTTGCAAAAAGGCATTTTCCCACAGTGTTTTAAACAGATTTGTGAATAATGATGAAACTTTTCTAATGTTAATTGCTGCAAAACGGAAACAGATAGAAATATACTTTTTTCCTTGATGAAAGAAGAGACTCTAATCTTTCTATATGTGTAGGTTCCATATTCTTATAATAATAGAAAACAATATTCTGTGGGCCTTGCAATATTAGTCAAAATCCAGTAAAACAGCTGGGAGCGAAGGGAATTGCTTCAGTGAAGAATGCTGGGAGTGAATGAGTTATTGGCTACTCAATGTTTTTGTTGCTACAGTATAGTGTATGTTTATTTTTTGTTAACAAAATAGCCTTCATTCTCCTTTATGAGTTGAATCGGGGAAAGCTAATATGGAAGGAAACGCCATATGATGCTTCCCCGCAGTAGTAAAGTAAATTGCTTTCCTCTCAGTGAACGAGCTGGATCAGCTTGTTGGCAGTCGCTGTCATCTTGCTATTATCCATAAACGGTTTGACCTGGAAATAAATGCTAGTGTAAGCCAGCGCTAATGCATGCATAGAGTGCGGCCATTCATGGATTCACTTCCCAGCCGACCCACTTGTCCTCTTGTCTTCCCTCCCGCCTCCCTATATTTGTTTCAGCAGCAGCAGCTACAGGCTCAGCACCTCTCCCACGCCGCCCACGGACCACCTGTGCAGCTGCCCCCGCACCCTTCAGGTTTACAGCCACCCGGTATTCCCCCTGTGACGGGTGCTGGCTCTGGCCTGCTTGCGCTTGGTGCTCTTGGCAGCCAGGCGCACCTGCCTGTAAAGGATGAGAAGAACCATCACGACCTGGAGCACAGAGGTGAGGAACACTGCCTCTCACTCATTCATTCAGCCAATGATTACGTTGACATGCTAGCAATATTCGGGTTATGGTCAAAATTCACGTTTCGGAAACATTTGGGATAATGTGTTTACATGCGTGAACGGACAGAGTTACTTCTCTATACATATCGTGATTTTAACGTTGTTACTCCAATAGACATCATTTCCACTTTGAACTTCCTACGGTCAATAAAAGACATATTAATGTCACTCACCACACTAATATAGGTCGGTTTCCTTTTTGCTCTAAAAGTGTTGTTCTGTGCCTACATATACTGTATATATTCACATGGTGGCATTAATGCCGTACAGACAGAAAATAATGTGAAAATGTCGCAGAGGAATCAATGTATTCAAGTTATGCTTCCTTAGCGAGTGTCAACGTAAGATGACCGCCACATATAAAAGTAGTGTAATGTATACTACTCAAAAGACAAAATTTCTTACAAATATAGAATGCATAAAACACACACCAAAGTTCTGTTCACAGCAGGTACCCCGAAGATGTTTATGTGACCAAATATTTGCGTTAGAAAAGGTGTAACCTGGGGTCTTATTCGAGTTTTAAAAAAAACGGAATAAGAGCATACAGTAGTCTCTTGCTACTTCGCGGTTTACTTGTTGCGGATTCACTTTATCATGGATTTTTATACATAATAAGTCGATCACTAGATACACTGTTGCACCATTGTAATCAAAAGTGCATCAAAGTATTTATAACATTTTGACAAAAATAAGCATTAATATCCACACTCATATGCATACAGTATATTTAAAAAAAAGTATTCCTGGTTGGAAATACAACATGGATGGCAGTAGATTGCATTTTCGTAGTGCTCCGGGAAGACCGATATGCTTCGCTCAGGAAGTATGTTGGCGTTAACTGGAAGTACGATTGACGATACTACTTTTCCTTTAAACATAAATAAAATCAGTAGTTATCTATACAAATGATTATTAAACCTTTTTAAATGACAAACAAACATGTTTAACCTTATTATTTAACAAATAATAGCAATATTTCTTTTTAACGTCCTCTACTTCGCCGAAATTCACCTAAAAGTGAGGGAACACTGTATTCAGGTTTTAGTTGTGCTTACATGGCCTCTATAGTGTTATTGACTGCATGCAAACGCATTCACTCACTCACTCACTCAGGTTTCAAATTGGTTGAGTAAATGAAATGGGTTGGGGGCGGGTTCAGCTGGTATACAGGTTGCAGTGCAGGTAATTGAACATACTGTAACCCAGACATTTTAAAGACCAATTTGTTGCTGGCCTATTGAGCATTACCAAACATTTACTAATCAGTCATAAAGGTATTAAATATAACCTGTAAAATGGTTATAAATTGCACCTTATTAGACACAGGTATTAAAATGAATTATGCAGTTGATCACATGGAAAATGAGATTAATCTTTGATCTGAATAATGTATTACTTTGATCTGATGAAAGCAGACGTTGTGACACTCATACTAATTTGCTTTTTGCTTTTCTCTTTCCTGGCCCCTCATCTTTTCATTCGCCTCTGGCTATTCCTCTGAAAGAACGCGAGTCGAGCACGGTACGTTTACCCCCCACTCTTTCCTTGTACCCTGCCCATGTGTGTCCTTTCTGCTGGTGATTAGGTGTACGTTAGTGAGATTCAAGATCTTTCGAAATCCATGTTCTCCATATATGAGCACACATTTTGAGTATACGAGTGAACTTGCAAGAGGATATTCGCTGACTGAAATCAAATATTGAAGTCTAACCAAATAATGTCTCAAGCCATCTAATCCTTGAGGAAAATGACTCCAATTGGACAGAGCGGATTAGTAGGCAGCTAGTTTCCTTGATTTCATCTCAATTTTGACTGTCCTTCTATTATTTTCTCGCCGCCTGGTACATTTACTGTTGGCTGCCCAATACCTGAGTCCCTTTCAACTGCTTTCATCTTGACTTTTCTTTGTGTGCCTGTTGGTGTACGTCTATTTAACAATGCTCACCAGTCACCCTGCTACCCCTGTCTCTTGGCATTTTATCATCCCGCCCTCTCATGTTAAAGTCCCTGTTTATTGGACTGCCTCGTAGCGCTCAGATAACTGGAGCGTAATGCTCTGTTGGATGGAACAGATTACGTTCCCATTGACTGGCCTTTCTGAATGGGCCCACTCATGTCTGAAGGGAACCCAAACTATGCCTCCATCTTGTGTAGTGACAAGTGCCCGCCAGTGCCGGCGTACCTGATCTGGCCACACCTCTTTCAAGTTTCAATGGTTCCTGTTCTGTTGTTACGGGTAATCCAAAACCAGACAAGGTGGAAAGTAGACGGTTATTGAGTCCAAACAGCCCTTTAAAGATCACCGGCTTGCATACAAAGACAAGCTGTACTCCATCAATCACTGTCTTTCTCTCCATGCTTCAAACGAATGGTAACTAACTGCACAAATGTTCATATTTTGACGCAAGTTGCAGGAAGCTGCAAATGGCAGAATCGTGCTTAATTGGATGAAGGAAGTGAGACTGCTGGCAAAAGCATTTTCCAAAGGGGTTGTGGTGGTATTGGCTGCATGTGTCAATAATAGGCAGGAGAGGCAGCCTTAGCCTGAGTCGGACCTTTCCCTAGACCACTTTTCTTGCTCATTTCTCTTTTCCAGTGGAGGTTTGTTGTGGCGCCACCAGCAGTCAGTGTGGCCTGCCCTCAAGAGTTCCTTCCTCACACTTGCTGTTGCTTGTTGCCTGTCAGCCTGTTTGGCCGCCACACTGAGCCCAGACTACAAAACACACTAGCTGCTCTTGTTAGTTGCTCAGGCTAATTCACACTAGGTTCTCTTCTTAGCCGCTCTGGGTAATTCACACTAGCTGCTCTTGTTAGCCTCTTTGGCTAACACCTGTTAGCTGCTCTTGTTAGCCGCTCGGGCTAACCCCGCTAGCTGCTCTTGTTAGCCATACGGGCTAACCCTCGCTAGCTCCTCTTGTTAGCCGCTCAGGCTAACCCCGCTAGCTGCTCTTGTTAGCCGCTCCGGCTAACTCCCGCTAGCTGCTCTTGTCAGCCGCTCTGGCTAACTCCCGCTTGCTGCTCTTGTTAGCTGCTCCGGCTAACTTCCTTTCATTTTACACTCTTTCCTTTCATCTTCTTGTCTCTCGGCCTATTTCATTTGATTTTCCTGAAGTTGATCTTTGATGTATTTGCTGTCAGTCCTTTTTAGTAAATTATTGTCTCTGATCTGCATTCAAACTTATTTAGTTTGGTTTGCATGCACATGCATGTTTCTAATCTACAAATATAATAAAGCATGTGTGCTCATATCCTTTTTGATTTAAATGACTACATTGCTTTAGGCATGTTGCTGAATATTTTGCTATACTTGAGTGTCTGTAAGAGGATTACCTCTGGATGTGTGTTTGAACACAAGCATGTCCTTGGCTGACCTTTCTGCTTACTGCCTTGATCATCTGTCCTTGCTTTAGGTGGTACTGTTTTTAAAAAAATGTTTGAGAATGATAACTGGTATTTCCAGTTGCCAAACTTCTGGCCTTTCTGTCCCCTTCTATCACAAACCAGTCCCGAGGCCACTGTGCACTTAGTCAACATTGCCACAGCTTTGAAGAGTAGTAGCCAGATTCATGTCTAGACTTAAGTAAAGTGTTTGCTAGAAGTTGGCGTAGAATTACTTTCTTGGTCCCTCGCATCTGGCACTTTCCTTGACTAACGAGTCAATTTGTGTTTTCTTGCCGTCAGTGCCAAGATAGTGGAAGATGACAGACTAGAGGCTTAGATGCAATGTTTTTTTCTAATATTTCTTTCATGTAAAATTAAAGGACGGAGATCTTTTTGAGTGCTGAATTTACACCTACACATCTCGATATTGTTTGTTGGCAGAATAATTCTGTGTCGCCGTCAGACAGCTTGCGGGCAGCAAGTGAAAAGCACCGCGGCTCGTCGGATTATGGACATGACCCCAAGAAACGCAAAGTGGACGACAAGGACAGCATGAACAGATATGTGAGTTGATTAGCTTCATTCATATCAATTGAAAAAGGGTCTGAAAACAGCCAATGGTGGTAGTAAAGTGTACTAGGTTCCAACCGATTAATCGGCCCGGCTGATTAAATTCCTGATTATTCTTACATTGTACTCTAACCATTTACAACTACTTTGTAGACAAGTGACACGGGTCTTATTACATATAAATCTATACCATAATCTTGTATCCCTAATTACTGAACATACATCTTAACTTTTACAAGCAATGTTTTGGATAATAATAATAATAATAATAAATTGTGCAAGGAATTGACCTGGATTATCACTATTTTACACACAACGTTAAGTCATAGTTGGATTGACAAAATAAAAAAATAATAAAATACAAACGGTGCAACATAAATCAAACAAATGTTTTAAATATGACACACAATGAACTACTGGTAACACAAACAAACTGATTTATGTCCTTATAACTATTAATTAAATGCATTGCGCCACACAATGCATTCTGGGAACCCAAAAGGAACGCTTTTTTAAACAATAAATTTACAGTTGACCCCCGCTAATTTGTAGTTAATCGGGACTAGGAGGGCCCACGAATTGTGAAAGTCGAAATAGTGAAAAATTGGCATCAGCCAAAAAATAATCCATATCGGCTGGGCCTTAAAGTTTACCCATTAATTGACAAAAGTTAGAGGATACCCATCTATGAAGCCATCCCAAAAATATGCATTCAGTTGTCTCTGTAAAAGTATGATTCTGCAGAAACAGTTACCAACCCGCCCCACCCACGATTGACGTTTATAGTCCTATTTTTTGTGTGTCATCTAATTACCCAATTCATTGCCAGGCTAATATAGCCCTAAGACAGTAAGTAATGATTTCCATCTCATCACATACTTGTTTATTTTTTATTTTTTTATTTTTTACAGATACTGCACGGGGAATGTAATTTCTAAAAACATAATTATAAATAGAGCAACACTTTTTGATGTGGATTTTCATATGATTTAAGCGAAACAGACATACTATATAAACAAAGAACAGCACAGTCTGCTGTGCACTCAAAATCTAACTAAAACACAACTTGTCTTTTTTGGTTACTATTAATTACAATGGGGAACAAAATTGTTGTTTTCTATTTCTAAACAATTTTATTTGGGTACGAAATCCAAAATTGATCTTGCTTTATCTATATCATGTCAAATTTTAAGCTATAGCATCCCAGTTTTCTTAAAAACTATTAAATAAACGTGTATGTTTGTAACTCTAAGATGGAATGGTTACAAGAAAATAATAATAATAAAAAACAGCATAAAACGAAATAGAATTTACAACAGTATGCCCATGGTTATAAGGTTAAGAGAAAAGCCAGCACTAATCCTCTTAACTGCACTATGCTGGCTTTCTGTCTGCAGATATTGGGACTCCGGGCTTCACACATCTCTTAACGTCTCAATTGTGACTGCACAAACAAGTTGCCACATAGCTGTCGTAATCAACTCTTCTTACTACAGTCTTACTACAGCTAATTGCAACAATAACAAAAAATCAGTGGAGAAAAAAATTTCCGTGCTAGAGGAAAAAAAAAAAGATACTTGGGATGCCAATTTGGAGTTTTCTAACTTTCTAATCTTTTTTTCAAATTGTTACCCAGTGTTACCATACTAATTGTAGACATTTTATACTTACCGTCTTCTGTCTCTGGCATGCCTTCATTTCAGGATAGTGACGGAGACAAGAGTGATGACTTAGTGGTGGATGTATCCAACGAGGTAAGACCGCATTGGGACAATGCTGCCCAGCCACATTCCTCAGTGTCTGTAGGGGAGAACACCTTCCACACTGTTGCCAAATAGTCTGACCTCATGTTGATTGTCTGTGTGCATGTGTTTCTTTGTTGTCATTCTTTTGGCATCCATGCGTAAACTAAAGATAAAAGGGAGCGGCAGGTGAATGAGTGTTTGTGTGTGAGAGCGTTTGCGCACACACGAGTATATATATTATCTGTGTTTGCACATGAGGCCCCAGTTTGTTTGACCTACGTGTACATGCCAGTCGCTTTCCTCCGCTCTGTTTGCTCAGTCTTTCTCCATGTCTGTCTCGTTTCCCTCTGTAGGATCCAGCCACACCTCGCGCCAGCCCTGCGCACTCTCCTCCAGAGAACGGCTTGGATAAATCGCGGGTTCTGAAGAAAGACGCTGCGCCCAATAGCCCTGCCTCGGTGGCGTCCTCGGGAAGCACGCCGTCCTCCAAAGCAAAGGACCACTCTCATATGGCGGTGAGCAACATTTATATAGTTCAAGAGAGAAGACCAAAGGTTTGAACTGACAGACTAAAGGGTATTTTTCGAGTGTAGTGGGTATTTTGGAAGGCCTAGTATGGAGGAGGCTTAGCAGCTAGCTACTTTGAGGGTCTCGAAGGGGCAATGGGTCGATGCACACTGTGGAAATCAAACCCTGTGGCTTACTCCTCTCAATCGCCTTTATGGCTTAACCAATAAGTGGTCATTTCTTCCTCACTGAGGCTATAAATAACTTGAAGCATGCCTCATTTTGCTTCCTTGCTTTTTCTCATCTTCTCTCCCTCCATCATTTCTCCCTCCTCTGTTGTAACCTGGACTGGTTTGACATAAACCGTTACACTGAAGAATTACGGTCCATAGCACGAGGCTCGACAAGCAGCTTCCCTCCGTTCCTCATTAACAGGCTGAGAAGCCCGCCTCCCTTCCCTTGATTGGCTAAGGAAGAAAGAGCTTCATTATGAAGAAGTGTTTGGGCCATCATCCTCTAGCTTGTCTAGCTCTGTTTAACGAGCTTGACCTCTGAGCAAAGGTTTATGTCTCGACCCCTATGCCAGCCACTCAAACCATGACTCTAATGATGAAGTGCCAGTGAGGGATTGGATTACCCTGAGCTATCCACTCAGATTGTCACTCTGGATTTCCCCGGGACTATTTTCAACTGCTTTTTTTTTTTGTACCTGGCAGGTGTTACTTGGCAGTTGGCAACATGAACATTTTTCAAACTCCCCCCCCCCCAGATGTGTCTGAGGATGACTTGATTTAGTGGCTAGGGCTGGGTTTCAATTCTATTCAATTTCCTCAATCAATTTGATTTTGTCTCACAACAGTTCAGTTCGATTCGATTTTTTTCTGATTTGATTTGATTCACTTCAATTCAATCCGATGTTGATTGATTACGGAACATCAGTTCTTAAATATCAAGGACATGATAAAACTCCAGTAACATTCAATTCCAAATTTCATTTTGCGGCGGCAGTAACTGGTTAAATGATTTAGTTTATTAATGAAAGTTACACGTGTTATAATCACTTAAGTGTGACACAAATATTGACATCAGCAAAGATGAGATGAAAGTATTTTCACAATTCAAATTCAATAATTGAACATTTAAAAGATTCGGAATTGTCTTTAAGTGCAATAAATCAGTTATTTCATAAATGGAAGAAAATACTTTTAAATTCATGTGAACAGTGAATTTCAAGAAAACAGTAAGATACAAAAAAATTGGCATTAGAATATAGCTAAGTTTAATCGTTATTCACAAACCTGTTAAAAACTGGCAAAAAGAGCTTGTTGCAACATGACCCTGGTTGATCTCTTATACTCTGCTGCCGCCCGCTGGCTGTTTTTTGTAATAACTACCATTGCTTTTAGCGACCTCTTCATGTCAGAAGCTGCATCAAAGTTTTCTGTATGCTCTAGCATAAAATATATATATATATATATATATATATATATATATATATATATTGGGGGTGCAGGACAAAGTATTAAAAATGTATTGATACGTTTTGGGGATTGAATGAGTTAATTTATGGGGAAAAGAGATATTAAAAAAATCGATTCATGGTTTCATGATTCAATGTCAGGCTCGAAAAAGGAAAAACGATTCAATATCAATTATTTTTATTTTTTAATTTTTTTTTTTAAACCCAGCCCTATGGGCTCTTTGCACAAATCTACTACTTCCTGAACACAGTACCAGTGCTTCATTTCCTGTCTTTCATGATTGGACAATCTAGGTGTGCCTGACCTCAGTAACCACAATGACAATGGCCAGGCACACCTGGATTACTCAGTTTGTCAAATCATGAAAGACAGGAAATGAAGGAGTGGTATTGAGTTCAGGAAGTAGTGGATTTATGCAAAGAGCCCATTAGTGGCCTAAGAAAACAAACGTGCAAAACAAGTAAAAGGCATGTTGTTGTTTTAGAATGACAAATCATCGACACCAAGCCTGAAGTCCAACACACCCACACCCAGGAATGAGGCACCCACACCAGGAACAAGCACTACTCCTGGCCTGAGGCCTCTGACTATGGGCAAACCGCCCGGCATGGAGGCATTAGGTATGAAGCGCACTCATACCGCGCACCTGCTGCTAACTTATTTAGAATGTCTGACTGAAATGCATGAACCTGCTATTATCTTATGTTTAAGTTGGAAATTCAATACCTTCAGAAACTGCACTTTTTATCATGAAAAATGTTAGCATTACCCTGAAATGACATTTTCTCCTCTGTAGCTGCCCCTGCCCTTCGCACACCCCTGTCCATTGCGGGTTCCTACGCCACCCCGTTTGCCATGATGGGTCATCATGAGATGAATGGATCCCTGACCAGTCCGGGCGTCTACCCCGGACTGATTTCACCTCAGATGAGTGCGGCGGCTGCAGCTGCTGCAGCTTATGGACGCTCACCAATTGTAAATATTTTTGCTTGACTATTCACTTTGTATAAGGTTAGCGATTTCACATACGACTTTCACACATTTTGTATACTGTAGCCCAGTGGTACTGAACCCCACCAATTCACCTATGCACATTCACCAAAGCCTTCTTTATTGAAAAATAAAACATGATTCTGCACCCCCCACACCCCCACCCCTTCCCAAAACCAGATTCAAGACATAGGTTTAAGGTTTACCTTTTTTTTTTTAATCGAATCTGGCTGTCTTCACCTTGAATTCACCTTAAGAAAAGGTTTGTTAATTTTTGTTAGACAGCTAGTTGTGCTGTCCTAGAATTGCTCATCTTGGCCTTGCTAATCATGCTGATATCCCATCACTCTTTTCTATATTCATAGAGGGCCTAAAACAACCACCACTATTTTCTTAAGATGGAATCCAGGGTCAGCAGATACAGTGGAAACAGCAGAGACCCCAGAATTGAACCGTGTGGAACACCATACGTTCCATTACATGTGAATTCAAATTGCACATATTCATCCGATTACTTTCTTTTTTTTTGCTCGACATAGTTAGTATGAAGGGATTACAATGATAAAGTAGAGGATCGTTCCATTTTTGACTTGTAGTTGGGTTATTTTTGAGGCAACTGTTTTTAAAGTGAATGTAGCATGATCACCGGCAGACAATGATGGCCAGTGGGGTGTTTCATCAGGAATCATGTGAGTCAGGTGTCTTGATATCTGATGAACCCCATGATAATGCTCTTGACCTCTGCCGAACACCTGAAACTGACTTATCAAACCCAGATTAAGAACCACTGCTTTAGCCTCATCAGTTTAGCGCAAGTATTGACCATGTAACCTGTAGCCATCTTAGCTTTAAGTTGTACATTGTGTATGCAAAATGACTTTGAGAAACTTAAGTATTCATTCTGTATATCCATAACTGTGAATTTCTCTTCTCCCCTGGCTGCATGCAGCTTTGTGTACATAATGAAAAAGAACAAAGACTGCCAAGATCCCATTACTTTGAAGTTCACTAGTTAGCATTCTAAAGGCTTAAAAAAGGCGCTTCCCTAAAATGAATCTCATGTTTGAAAATCTCCCAGCTTTTCATTAGTATTACCAAGTGGGATGTTGTGTTAGCTTGTGCAAAGCTTCTCTGTTCGCAATCGAGTAGAATCTATGCTTTTCATTTGCCTCGAAACAACCGTATAGGGCTTTTAGCAGATGAAAGATTTCCCATTTGAATATTTTAATAGCCCAATTTATATCAGCAGGTTATCATTTGTTTTTAATGCTTTCCTCTACTTGTTTATGCAGGCGGGATTTGACCCCCATCCCCACATGAGAGCTCCAGGCCTGCCTACCAGCCTCCCTTCCATTTCGGGAGGAAAACCGTGAGTGTTTGAGTTTCTCATGTTGCTTTCAGCACATACCTCTGACTGAGCTGTGTTGAGATGAAAAACACCTGTGGTTGTAAATATCGGTTATTATGGATTCAATTTGTGGCAAAGTTGAAAGATAAAAATAAATCACATTTTTTTATTTTATTTTTTTTAAATCGTTGGAGTCTGTAGAGATCACTCTCCCAGTTCAACTTTAAAGTAGCACTAAAGAACTTTTCAACCGTAATCAAATATTTTCATAACTCTTCTGATGAAATATCAACTTAAGCTATAAAACGATGCAATGCGCTTGTCCTCATGGGAAACGTAGTCTTCCTTCAGTCATAACATTACTGCTTTTGTCCATATGGCGGCGCTATAGTCAACATAAACTGAAAGTTCCTTAGTGTTGCTTTAATACATTTTGTACAGATCATTAGTTTTACAATATCAGTGGTATCCAAACTATGGCTCGGGGGCCATTTTTGGCCCGCCATCCAACTTTAAGCGACCCACAGCATATTATAAAAATGACATCTGCTACTAATAAATTTGTTTTTTTATATACAGTAGAGATTTTTCTAAATATGCAAATGAACTTTTTACAATTACACAAGTAACATTTCTCTTCTTAACACTGGTGCTGAATAAAAATATTATTTTTTACGAGCTAAAACAGTTTCAGAACTTGTGTAAAGGTCCAAATTGTGAAAATATCAGATGAATGATTCCCATGTGACTGCTTCAAATGAAGAGTGGGAGTCGGCTGCTGTTCAGTGCAAGGGCTGATATTTTCTAGTGCCTTTCAGGGTCTCGACCACCCAAAAAATCTTATAAAATCTTAAATGTGTGCCTTATAGAAAGTGGTTAAGGTAACAGATTTAAAAACAAAACAAAAAAATTAAGACAATGGAACCTCAGAGATTGAACGTCTCGGAACTCGTACAAATCGGATTCAAACAAAAAATGTGAATAAAAAATGCCTCGGAGTTTGAACTCATTCTCGGACTTCGAACACCCAAGCAAAGCAAGCTAAGCCGAACGTACCTTGAAAACGGGTAGCCGAGCGAAACCGAGCAATGCCGAATGCTCACGTTGCTGTAGTTGAGACGATGCACTGCTCATTTCCAGTCAGATCGTGAATACTCCCGCAGGTGTTCCATACTCGCGAGTGCATTTTGATTATTCCACGACAATTTTTTGTTTTTGGGGCTTGGGAACGGATTAATTGCATTTACATTATTTCCTATGGGAAAAAATGTTTCGGAAGTTAAACAATTCGGACTTTGAACACTTCGCAGGAACAAATTATATATTATATAATATATAATTATATAACTCCAAAGTACCACTGTATATAAACAATAATGCAATTGCTTGATTGACTGTGATTTTGGTGTGGTTGATAAATTAAATAAAAAAATAATAATCCAAAAACATTTGGACACCACTGGCATAACATATTGGCTTTTTGAAAGCGTACATTTTTTATTTATTTTTTTAGCTGACTCGTTATCACAAAGGTGTAAACGCTAAAATTACAGTCAGTGGTGCATGTTTTCACCATCCTATGTCAAAAGGACAAAGCAACTCTGACAAGAGACATACATTTCTCACGTTGATCTCCTCACTGCTCCTGGCATCTTTGCAGGGCGTATTCCTTTCACGTGAGCGCGGACGGTCAGATGCAGCCCGTGCCATTCCCCCCAGACGCACTGATAGGCCCGGGCATCCCACGGCACGCTCGTCAGATCAACACGCTGAGCCACGGGGAAGTGGTGTGCGCTGTCACCATCAGCAACCCCACTCGTCACGTCTACACGGGCGGCAAGGGCTGCGTGAAGATCTGGGACATCAGCCAACCAGGCAGCAAGAGCCCCGTGTCCCAACTTGACTGTCTGGTAATTGGTTGTCATTGTTTCTTACATGGTCATGGCACAATGCCTTTTTTTTTTTTTACAGACCTCCAACCAGTTGCGATACATTATACACTCACTGTGACAGCTCATTGCTTGAGTCTGATTTCCCCCTCCCATTGTAGTCCCAATGGGACTGAAATGTGAGCAATTTGGCAGGGTCTGGCAGTGCTGTGCTATGCTGAAATAATAATTTTCTGTGGGAGGAGGGAAAATCCTGCTGAGTAAAAATGTTCTGATTGGCTGACCTTGTCTGCCATTAGCAAGCTCATTGCTCCCCCTCAACTGCCTTCTAGTTCTCATTTTGATTTTGTGGCTTCATCCTCTTCATATGGCCGCAAACATCCTGGAGGTGCGTTGGGAGTGCAATTGGCTCTCATAAAGCCGTCAGGGTGCCGTTTTAATGCGGCTGAGAGCGTCCACACTTCTGACTCCTTCGCTGCAGTTCTTGTTAAAGCTGACATCTTCGTCTTTACCTTATCACGAAACAGGAAGAGGTTTTTCTAAAACTGCACTCCTAAGAAAAGCCAATTGACAGGATGAAGTCTGCACTGATTAACTAAATGATCCCAAAAACGTATAAATACGTTCTATTTGAAATGTTTTAAGTGTCCCAAAGACGTATTTATACGTTTTAAAAAATAATAATATTTTTTTCTAATGCTTGAGCATACAGAAGGCCTTGATGCAACAGTTGAGGAAATGGTAGTTATTACACAAACGGCCAGCAGGTGGCAGCAGAGCAGAAGAGGTCAACCAGGGCCATGTTGAAAAAAGCTCATTTACCCACAGTTCTATACAGATTTGTGAATAATAATGAAACTTAACTATATTCTAATGCTAATTGCTGCAAAAACGCAAACTGATTTTTTTTTTTCCTGATGAAAGAAAATCCATGTTTCATCTATGTTACATGTTTTTTTTATAGCAATAGAACACAATATTCTGTGGGCCTTGCAAACTCATTCAAAATCCAGTAAAACAGCCGGGAGCGAAGGGGATTGCTTCTGTGAAAATGGCTGGGAGTTAATAGGGCTGGGTATCGATTCTAATGTCCTTAATCAATTCGATTTCGATTCACAAGAGTTCAGTTCGATAAAAAATTTTTCCCCCTATATGATTTGATTCACTTCAATTCAATCTGCTTTTGAATAATTATGGAACATCAATTCTTCTTAAATATCAAGGACAACATAAAAACTCCAGAATCATTAAATTCCAAATTATAGTTTGCGGCGGCAGTAACTGGTTAAATGATTTAGTGTTATAATCACTTATGTGTTATACAAACATTGACATCAGCAAGGATGAGATGAAAATATTTTCATAATTCTAATTCAATAATTATAAATTGAAAGTAAATATCAATAATATATATAATATATAATATTATAATAATGTAAATATGAATAACTGCAGTAACTGGTTAAATGATTTATTGTCAATTATAAAAATAAGATTTTATGGGAAAAGGGATATTGAAAGAATTGATTCAATATTGATTATAATAATATTGATTCATAGTTTTATGAATCGATATCAGGCTCAAGGAGCAAAATCGATTCAATATCAATTATTGGAATTTTTTATACCCAGCTCTACTAATTAACGGCCAGTACTGACAGAATCCCGCCCACCATTATTGTGTTTAGCGCGGGACAAATAGAGGGTATCAAGATGTTCTCCATTTATCCAAACAACGCTCACCTCGTGTTTGTGCTTCAGAACAGGGACAATTACATTCGCTCCTGCAAGCTGCTGCCCGACGGCCGCACCCTGATCGTGGGCGGCGAGGCCAGCACACTGACCATCTGGGACCTGGCGTCACAGACGCCACGCATTAAGGCGGAGTTGACCTCCTCGGCCCCGGCCTGCTACGCGCTGGCCATAAGCCCCGACGCAAAGGTCTGCTTCTCCTGCTGCTCGGATGGCAACATCGCCGTGTGGGACCTCCATAATCAGACCCTCGTCAGGTAAGTAGTCCAACAAAATTTCTCCTCTTCCCCTCACGGACTTATGATGTAACCCGTCTCCTCTTTTCTTATTCCAGGCAGTTCCAGGGCCACACGGATGGAGCCAGCTGTATCGACATCTCGCATGATGGGACCAAGCTGTGGACCGGAGGCCTGGACAACACAGTCCGCTCCTGGGATTTGAGAGAAGGCCGGCAGCTCCAGCAGCATGACTTTACCTCGCAGGTAAAGAAGACATCCCAAACAAACAACGTTCACGCTGACTTTCTTTTGTTTGAAAGTCAACATTCATTTGAAAACATCTTCGGTTCCAGATCTTTTCTTTAGGCTACTGTCCCACTGGGGAATGGCTGGCTGTAGGAATGGAGAGCAGCAATGTGGAGGTGTTGCACCACACCAAGCCGGACAAGTACCAGCTACATCTGCACGAAAGTTGCGTCCTTTCACTCAAGTTTGCATACTGTGGTAAGAAATTTGCATTGTTACGCATGAAAGATGTATTGTTTGGGTAGCTGTGCAAGGCCTTGCCAGAAGTAGAGAAGAAGTCTGTTAGTTTCCAATATTGTCTTAAGACAGATGTCTCAAACTCGCCATTTGTGGTCTGCAGGATGATATTTTGAGATCAAAGTTTCATGTTAGTGTCATGTCAGGTTGGTGATGACCTTGGTTTTTCAACTTTGGTGTTATTGGAGTTCAGGTGGCTAGGATGGATTTTTTTTCATGGCAAAGTGCAATTTGCTATGGAGCCCGCCAGGGGACATCACAAAAATATTTAAGGCTGCAATATGACGCAATACTTTGCAATATTATCCAATGCTATTATATTACATTATATTACAATAACAATTGCATTATAACGCAATAATTTACGATATATAACAGAAAACTATTGCATTTTAACACAATGACTTTTTAAAAAAATATTGTGAAATAACGCAAATTATTTGTGAGTAAGGAGCGATTCCACTTCCAGGTAATCAGCAATAGGCTTGGCTATGACAAACACCACCATTGCTTTGTTAATTCACTTTTAGTGAATATGTATAATAATGATTTAAAAAAACAACATATATATTATTTTTAGGGGTGTCAGGCGATTACAGTTTTTAGTCGTAATTAATCACATTACTTCAATAGTTAACTCGTGATTTTGTATCTGTTCTAAATGTACAATAATTTTTTCATAAAGTTTTCATACTCATGTTAACATAAAAGTGAAAAAAAAAGTTCAACTAGTAAAAATATGGCTTTATCTTTTAGTTTTTAATAAAAAAAATCATAATTCATAAAATTGAATTAAAATTAAAAATATGTACTGTATTGTAAAAGTGGGATATTGATTTGTGTTGAGGTCAGTTTTCTGCCACTAGATGGCATAATTGCCAATACGGTGGTGACAGCTCAGTGCACTTTTCTTTTCATATTGAGA
This sequence comes from Vanacampus margaritifer, assembly GCF_051991255.1. Classification (NCBI taxonomy): domain Eukaryota; kingdom Metazoa; phylum Chordata; class Actinopteri; order Syngnathiformes; family Syngnathidae; genus Vanacampus; species Vanacampus margaritifer. The sequence continues at coordinate 9,112,998 of NC_135435.1, forward strand.
TCATCTTTAACCTGAAGTAACTTGTGAAATTCTGCACTTTTTTTAAATGTTAAAAAAATAAATACAAATATATACATTATTATTAAATGTATTACTGCAAAATTCTGACTTTGTGACTGGAATTCCCCCAGTTAAGGGCAGTCATTAATCGCGCATTAAAAAAATGAGTATTGTTAAAGGAACTTAAAATTAACTCAAATTACTTAATGCACTAATTTTGACACCCCTAATAATTATGTATTGCAAAACAACGCAATGTTATTTTTAGAGGGGAACGATTCACGTGTATTGCGGCGCTGGCAGGAGCATAGACGATGGTTCTGAGAGATTTTTACCATCTAGAGATGTTTGGGGCGAGGACATATGTACTAAATGTTAACAGTTAATTAACAAAACAATCATCAGGTTGATGATAGCCAAGGCTATTACTAATGACCGGGAGTGGAATCTCTCGTTCTCTCGCAAATAATTTGCGTTATTTCGTAATATTTTTGCAAAAATCATTGCTATAGTATTGCGTTATATCACAAATATAGTTATTGCAATATAACGCGATAGTATTAAGGATGACCTTCTATGGCAGAATGAATCTTTATTTTACACTTTGTATAATGTAAAAGTGCATTACATTGTAACAACAAAAGTGTGGACTCAATTCTGCTCACAAAACTATTCCAAATGGTTTGTCAGCATGACATGTAATCGCTGCGAGCTCAAGCCACTCTGTAGATGCTTGTGAGGATCCCCCCCCCCCTTCCACCACACACACACACACACACACACACACACACACACACACACACACACACACACACACACATTATATCCTGCCAAGCCTGTGGGAGTGTTGCGTTCAAGTTTAAGCTGCAAACAAATGAGATTTTTCTATCACTTAACATCCCCCCCAAAACGCAAGTGTTTATTTCTGCTCTAAGCCCTCCTTCAGCACATTGTCGTATTTCAGCCACTACAGAGCTGGTTAATTCAAATGATGCTTCCGGGCTCTTGCTGCCATTAATTACACCATTAGCCAACTAGTCATTTGGGTAATTAGTCAGAAGCTGATTGAAATAATTATCTGAGTGGAAATAGTGCGAGACCCATAATGAGATTTTGCTGATCGTTTATGTTGTACTATTTTCCCCAATTAGCTTTTATGGCCATTGATGGATAAAGTCAAGTCATTATGCATTTGCCCCTTGGCTCCAGTTATGGATTCAAGGCATAAATGTTGCCTTTGTAGAAGATGCTCGAACCTGATTGTCTGTGCAGATTCTACATTCTTTTCTCAAGACAACAATTTTGTGTTTGCAGGTAAATGGTTTGTCAGTACGGGGAAGGACAATCTGCTGAATGCATGGAGGACGCCCTACGGCGCCAGCATATTCCAGGTATTGACATCAGTCAATGCACACTGACATGCACAACACGCTGCACAGCTAACATTTCCTTGTTTATTTCAAGGAAACGGGAAGCATCGACCGTTGCCGTTGTTTATTAGTGTGTCTCGGTCCGACTAGAGTAAAGATCTTGAGCGCTATTTTTTGTGAAATGTAAATGTTTAATAATGAGTGTTTCATATATATTCAATTACAGAAGAGGATTTAGGGTCAGTGACGTAAAAAAAAGGGGGGGGGGGATGGCAGGATTCTATTTTTATTCTCAGAATTCTGACCTTACTCAGAATTCTCACTTTATTCTCAGAATTCTGACTTTAAAGTGACTTTAAAGTCAGAATTCTGAGTTAAAGTCATTTATTCGCAGAATACTGACTTTAAAGTGAGAATTCTAACTTTAAAGTCAGAATTCTGATCTAATGATCTAATCTAATGAGTGTTTCATGTATATCCAATTATAGAAGAGGATTAGGGCCAGTGAAGAGAGGACAAAAAAAAAGTTTGGCAGGATTCTCACTTTATTCTCAACTTTAATCACAGAATTTTCACTTTAAAGTCAGAATCTGACTTTAAAGTCTGAATTTGTAGAATAAAGTCAGAATCTGACTTTAAAGTCTGAATTTGTAAAATAAAGTCAGAATCTGACTTTAAAGTCTGAATTTGTAGAATAAAGTCTGAATTCTGAGTAAAGTCAATTATACTGAAAATTCTGACTTTAAAGTCAGAATTCTTTAAACTTTAAAGTGAGAATTCTGAGATTCTGTGAATTAAGTGAGAATTCTCACTTTAAAGTTTCAAGAATTATGAGAATAAAGTCAGAATTCTGCCCCCCCCCCTTCTTCACTGGCCATAATCCTCTTCCGGATCCAATAGTGGTGCTCCACGTGACTTTGTTTTATTTGCGCAGTCCAAGGAGTCGTCGTCAGTCCTAAGCTGTGACATCTCAGCGGATGACAAATACATCGTGACGGGTTCCGGTGACAAGAAGGCCACAGTCTACGAGGTCATCTACTAGAGACATTCACTCTCACTCTCACTCTGCTTGAGCACTTCTACTGAGACGACTCTTGTCGCTGACCCTGCCATCTATCTGCAAAGTGGAACTCAAGACTTTTATCCAGCCCTGAAGGCATCCGCTACAGGGAAACAGATTTTTTACAGCGTGCAGCCTTTTTTGTGTCTTAATTTCTTTTGTATTTTTTTTTTTTAGCATAACCCAATGAAGCAGTGCTTCAGCCCTGAGAACCATAATCCACAGTTGTCTTGTGAAAAGTGTACATATTGGATTAAATAAAAATACATTTTATATATATATATATACATATATATATATATATTATAAAAAATGATATATATATTTTCATGTCCTGGGTGTACTTGTGATATGTTTTGGCCCTCACTGTTTTACTTAATATGTGAGCGCAATTCCTAGATTAGAACTTTTGAACTGTAACGCAGCATTTTTTGTTTCCTTGAAGCGCATTGTGTGTGTGGGCTGACCTTTTCAACAAGAGGCAGAGGAGCAGGATGTTTGAAACGAGGACGTTGTGGAACATTTTGAATGGCCTTTCAGCTCAATGCTCTTGCGAGATAATGTGGTCGGATCTGCATCGTGGAGCCACTGACTCATTTGTGCCACACTGATTGAAAAGAAGAGATTGCTGGAGTTGAATGTTGAGCCGAACCCTTGGACCTCAGTTGGCGGCAGAAGCACGGGAGCAGCCGTGAACTTCATGACGATGTGCTTGTGGCTAACTTTACGTAACAAGGGATGCAGAATCCCACCGTTGTTTTTTTTAACTACAGACAAAAAGTCCTTTCTAAGCCATTGGCATCCATTTTGATCTTATCGATATTCCTCGAATGTGTTTGGTCGATCGAGGAAATGAAATGATCAGTGCCTGTTCTTGATGAAGATGTGGGAGAGAAACGAAATGGACAAAAGACTCATTCAAGTGTTGCTCATGTTGACATGAACACTTTCAGTTTTTACACTGTGCTCCTGACAACGTCAGCCTTTCCTACAGACACAAAAGGGGAGGGGGTGTGGGGGGAGGGGATTGCTCTTCCCACTGTATCACACCAAAGTATGTAGCAAATGCTGTCAGCACTGGGAAGAAATGTATAGTTGTTAATAAATCAATAAAGCTTTTTTGTAGAAACTGTCTTATCTGCCAGAAGAATATACTCTCTCAGGGGTGAGGGGTCATCGACCCTCGAAGACACTGATCATGTTTTTCATTTCTCATAATATTGATTTCACAATAGAAAATGGATAAATATATATAAACACATTTACCAATGTCACCATTCCAAGGGAATCACAATGTCCCATTACTGCTGAAATCATACCTCATTAATCTTTTCATGGCACCGCCTGAAAATCTTCTGTAGAGGCTTGATGTAAAGCAAACACAAATGCCTTTTTCTTCCTGGTTTTAGTTCAACCGCCAAGACATTTTGGAATGCGTTTATTTAGAATGAAATGTGGCTTGTATCAAAATCGCTAAAGAATTCAATAAGTTCTAATAAACTTAGTGGAGCCAAACATGGCTTCTGTATGGCTAATATACTGTATCTATGGTCTTTGCAGCTAGCTCGTAGCATGGAGGCTAACCCATCCAGCATTCAGGATGTTTGTTGTAGAGTCCAAATTAATCGATTAATCGACAAGTAAACGATTATCAATTTAATTGACGACTATTATAATAATCGAGTAATCGTTTGGAGCCATTTTTTTATTTAAAATTGTCCAAATCATCTGATTTCAGCACATCACCAGTAATGGTTCACTGATTTCTGTAGTCCTCATGAAAGAAGACTGATTATCTTTTGTGTTTAATCAAAATAAGATATTTGCAAACATATGTTTTTACTTTGCAAAACAATGACTGGACCGGTAACATAGTACAACAACATCCCCCCACTTTTTTTTATTTTTATTTAATATCACTATGCAAACATGAAATAACCACCAATCTGGTTAATAAGCAGTAATCAAGTAAAAAATGCTTTTGTAATACATTTTAATGCTAAATTAAATTTAATCGGATCAGTCGATTAATCGATTAAACAATCAATCGATTAATCGATTCACCAAAAAATATTTGATAGTGACAGCACTAGTTTGTTGTAAGGACTATTTACAATGTTTTTTACAACACTAAAGTGTGCAATAACCGGCCCATCCCCCTCAGCAATACGTGTATTCGCTGAAGTAGGCATGATTAGACTCATGATTGAGTAGATGACGAATCTGGATTTTTCGGGGCACCCTACTGCTGAGCTATTTTTAGAACAGGCCTGCATTCAACTTGTGTGGTCCTTGTTGGCTACCTTAGTGACCTCTGCAATATGGTAATCTAGTCTCACTTTGGCATGTCAGTTTCCCAAATGCACATTTATTTTCGAGCTTCATGTTTGCAAAACCATTTCCAAATGTTTGTTCCCAACTGATGGGCTATTTTCTCGTCGAAAACACTTATTGGACCGAAATCAAAAGCAATGATGAAATGCTTCCCTTCACACGGATACTCACTCACATTCACACACACCCACTCTTCTCAGAACAATGACAAACCACTTTGGGAATTTGCCACTCGTGCTCAGCTAATGTATGTAATGCTTGATTACCGAATGTGTGTGAAGTGTGTATTTGTGTAAAAAAAAAAAAAAAGAGACAACTCTGCTTCTGTATTCTGTTCCAATAGGCAGTGTAACTTACATGTTGTATCCTGTCGCGCTTGCTGGCCAATTTCAATTTCGATTTCTCCTTCCTGTCTCATGTCCTTTCCCACTCTCGTTTGCGCGAGAGGTAGACTGTGTGGTTGGGCATGCAATATGGGGCCATTTCTTTGCCATGCGTCACCTCACTGTGTGGGCTCAAGATTCATATTGGCCCATCTTGTCTACTGTATGGTCCCGTCAGTGGATTGTTTCTATAATTAGCGGGGAGTTTTCTGTATTCCTGCACTGCTCATAAGATCACATCGATTGTTCAGGTTTTTTTCAGCTTTGTAGACCAGACTGCTTCAGTAGGAACTTACAAACTATGTTTTTTTTTCTCACATTTTACATCAGATGTTGATTTGCAAACGGCAAAATGTATGCATGTTGTGTAGTAAACGCAACAAAGTAAACACTTTTATTTACTTCCTGTAATGACGTTTAACCTGCAGACAAACTGAGCCACAGGAGCGAAGATGGACGAACAGACTCAACGTTCGTTGGAAAAATCCCAAGTAGCTAATTTGTGCACTTTACAAAGCCAAATTGAAATAGCCTATTTACCCTGCTCAAGTTCCCTCCACGGCGCTTGGCAAATCAACCCTTCTGAAGTGTGCTGCTTGTGGGCACGAGCACAACTAAACCTGGAAGCAAAAAGATTTTGACAATTGTTTTGGTGAGAAAAAAAGATGGTCCATTTTGATTGTTATTTTTAACAGACGTATTTTACAGGGGAAAGATTCTATTTAAGGATCAAAGAACGCTATTAGAACAATCTTTGATTATAGATATACTTTCTATTTGATGACTTCACACTAATTCCGAGAAAAATGTGATTAATTGCAATTCATTGTGGAAAATTGTGTGATTCATTTGTTTTAAAATATAAAATCGCTGGACAGCTCATATATATATATATGTATTAGAGGTGTGAATTGCCTAGAACTTGGCAATTCGATTCGTATCACGATTCATAGGTCACGATTCGATTAGATACCGATCAATCCCGATACGAATCTATAAATTTATTGCGATTTTTTAAAACTCAAATTTAGAAAATACAAATCAGTAAACTTGTACATGTACACTGTAAGATTTGTATGAAAATGTATTTATTTATCTGAAAATTCAGGCTTATAACTAAGCCACTGCATTTAACAAAGAGGTTGCAGTCTGTTTCATGTTTGAACAGCACTGAAATCAAATATTAAGGCTTAATGTTCCATTAATAGAACATTCTTCGAGAATTGCGTGCTGTAATATCGCGATATATTGCCAAATCGATTTTTTTCTAACACCCCTAATATATATATATATATATATATAATGATGGTTTTCTTGAAGCTTTTTTTCTTTGATGTAAATTGCCATGTGTCATCCTCCCAACAAATGCTACTCTAAATGTTAGAAAAGCAGCATACTGTGCTAAAAGCTCCAGTGAAGGCCTCTTAGCCTTTGACAGGCTCAGCCTATATAATACTGATTCAAAATGCTTTTGTTCTCTTGACAGTCAACAGCTTTTTCAGTGAAGAAAAAAAAATGATGTACGTCATTCTGTCTCCCTCCTCATTCCATTACGGGAGGCAGGTAAAGCTTCTATTTTTTCACCCGACAGCTCTCTCATTTCATCTTTCTTTTATAGCACGGCGAGACAAGACGGAGAGCAAAACTGATGAGCCTTTTCCATCTCTCTTTTCTCATCTCGACAGCCTTTTTCATTTTCATCATACACCTCTCACCCCCCCCCCCCCCACGTCCATTCAGCCGCGATAGTCCAACGTCTTTGTGCCATGTCTTTGTTTTTTACATGGATCCATCCTGCTGGCACCAACTAATGAAAACGTGATTGACGGTGCAGTAACTCCTTAAAAAGACTGAGGAGAATAGATTAAAAATGTATTTCTCTCACCGCATGTAGCGCAGTGCTTGCAGAGGAAGATTAAAGGAGGCCTATGTAGAGCCAAGGAATGCTGGTCTTCCATCTCCCGAGAGTAATTGGACTCCCTGCTTTGCCTCATATGCTGACCGTCCGTCAGATGTCAAACTTTCATCAGCCTTCACCTGCTGGCCATGCAAGCACACCCAAACCATCGGCAAAGAATGAATGAGTTGAACGTTCACATTGTTGTGGGCTTCACACAAGAGCCTTTTCTTTGATCACTTAGTGGGATCGATGTTTAAAATGATTTTCAGTCAGTATTTCTAAAGCTTAGAATTAATATACACTGGAAAGGGGTTTTGCCACCGTAAATGTGGTTTATTGATGCAGGTTCCATTGTCCTTGTAAGTCATCGCTTGGAGGCATCCAAGTTGACAACATTCCGGTTAAGTTGCAAATGTAAGATGGATGCCTTCAGGAAACAGTTAACCTCAGTCTTGAATTTTGACCTGCAAAGTTCATTCGACTAATTATTGTTCTGGTTGCCATTATGGTCAACACGGTCTTTGCCAAAGAGTACCTGGACAAAACCACTGTCTGTCTAGAAAATGTGGACACATAAAAACAATATTTATTTATTTAAAATTTTTAATGCAATATGATTTGTTGTGGGAGTTAAAGTTTGCCTCTTCATCCTTGCATTTATCGTAATAGAAATTACCAAATTGAAGGCTTACCATTGGATTTAAGAGTGAAATGTGCTACAATACGACACTGGCCAGACCTCAAAGTAGACAGAAAGCTAAAAGTGAAGTCAACCCAAAACATTTTTTTGACAATAATATGTACTATGTAGCCACACTAGTGTAAATATGATATTCTGGTTAATATTGTGTTAGTGGAATATGAGTTATGAAACAAAATCCAGCCATTTTTATCCATCTCATGGGTCGGCCATTTTGCCATTTGCTGTCTGCCGAAGATGAAATAATGTTGCTCAGGGTTCAGGCACCAACCAATCACAACTCACCTGTTTTCTGAAGCTGACCAATCACAGCTCACCTGTTTTCCTAAGCTAAGCTGTGATTGGTTGTTACCTGAGCCATGAGCAAAATTTATGTCATCTTCAGTCGACAACAAGTGGCAAAATGGCCGACCCCCGAGATGGATAAAAATGGCTGGATTTTGCTTCATAACTCTTATTCCACAAATGTAATGTTAATTAGTTTAGACTAGTGAGGTCACATATAACATATTATTGCCAATAAATGTTTAAGGTTGACTTCCACTTTAAAGGAGTAAGTCAAAGTCTTAATTGCAACAAAGTAAAAACTGATAAATACCTGGTAGTATTTTCTTTTAATGGAAGAGCATCAATGATGATCATAGCGATAGTAATCCAAATAGCTACTGTGCTACTAAAGAAGCTACAACATGGAGACACAGCCCTATACCAGCATATCCTGTAGCTCTGCCTCACCTAGTTGGACATTCCTATAACACCTCACCAGGAAGGCGATGTGCATTAGCAGCTCTTCTCTGATGAGCTCCCAGTTGACTGACCAACCTCCTCACTTGAGCTCAGAAACTCTTTTTTTTTTATTGTACATTTAGAACAGATATAAAATTTGTGATTAATTGTGAGTTAACTATTGAAGTCATGCGATTAATTACTATTAAAAATTTTAATCGCCCGACGCTCCGAAATTTTAATAATCTATAAATTACGTCAGGCGATTATTGTAATTAATCGCATAATTTCAATAGTTAACTCACAATTAATCACAAAATTTATATATGTTCTAAATGTACAGTAAAAAAATTTTTCTAGGTTTTCATAAAATGTTAAACTAATAGAAATAATTCAAATTCACGTCAAATTTTTGACGTCTATAGCTGTCAATGGCAGTGAAAGAGTTATTATTATTATTATTATTATTAATTATGGATATTATATATTTTTATATATAAATGTATCTGTTCCCTCTGTATCTTCCCCTGCACCCCTTTCATTCACACACATATGCATTGCCTTATTTCAGCAAATCTTCATTTCCATTTTCTATTGCATACCTCCCACTTTCTAAACGTTCCTTCTCATGCTCCCTGCTCTCAATGTAAATCATAACATCATCTGCAAAAAAAAAAAAGGTCCATAGGGATCCAAGTCTAACTTCATCTGTCAGCCTTTCCATCATCAGGGAACAAGAAAGGGCTCAGAGCTCATCCCTGATGCTGACCCACTTCTACCCTGAACTCCTCTGTCACATCCACAGCACACCTCACACTGTCCTAAACACATTTAACAGACCATAATGTCATTTACTTGCAATGAATGTATCCTGCAAATACAACATTTCAGCTGTAAGAAAAAAAACTTACTAAGACAAACATCAAACAGTGTATGGAGTTGCCTCAATATTTGGTCTGAATTGAATAAATGAATGAAAATGAATGAATGAAAAATGTATTCGGTTCATTGACAAGATGAATAAATATTTTAAAAAAATTAACATGGACAAAAACAAATTCCATACATATTGAACTGAAATTTGAGGTAACAATCTTCTAGCAGGAGTATGCAAGCCACATTAATATGTATGCTGGGCAATTTCACACTCTGTATAAAAGCCCATTGAAATTGCTGTCATCTGCTTGTCACGTTACCTTGGAATTTCACCTCCAGCAGCCGTGACCCCCTCGCGGAAACAAATGACCCTTTCATCTAGTGCAAACACTGCCTGTCAACCTTCAAATCACTTTTCCTAGCCCACAATAACCTCCTCGAACCCTCCTTCCTCTTCTTTGGGTATTCAGCTCTGCCTTGGTGAGAGAGAAAAAAGAGTGCATCAGACAACGCACGGTGGATATCGTGACCACAGCTGTTTTATTGACATTGATCATTAATATATTGCTTGTTGCTTCATCTGCTGCTCATCATCATTATTGAAAATATTAGGTGTAACTATTAATATATTGTTTTAGAATGAAAGTATGGAGTATATAACGTGAAGTTATCAATTAGAAATGAGTATGAAAACAATGACACCCTATTAGTTCAAACATAAACAGGATTTTTGGAATGTATAAAAAATGATGACTACAGTTTTATCCATTAATGCTAATTTTGGGTCAGGACCTGCTTTGGAGTAAAAAAAAAAAATTGAAATGTTTTTTTCAGCTGTTGTACAAACAGATGCAACATAGTTTCTTCCCCTGTCTCACACACCATTACCTCTGTGAAAGGAAGAGACAACCCTGGGCCGGTGGCAAGGAAGGGGAGCACCATGGGTAATGTCAGTAGACACACATCAAAAGTACAGCCTGTGTCAGGAAAAAAAGCTGTGCACGCTGTGACAGCAGTCCGCCTATCCCCCTTCATGCTGTACCGCCCCAGATTCTGTCCAGTACAGACACAAAAGCTTCCTGTGTTCTTCCCCAGGGAGGAGGAGCTCAAGAGGGAAGCAGCAGGGAGGGTCATCAGCAACACTCCACTGGGATAAATGCTTTTCCTCTTGTAGTTTCACCTCACTGCACAGCTATTGTCCTCGGGAGAAGTGCAAGAAGGCCTTTGTGTGTCGGTCTTAAAAGCAACAGCGCGAGAGTGCCGCTGTTTGTTTGTGTGCGTGTGTGTGCACATGTGTATTTATTACTAAAGTCACCAATGTGTGCACTGTGTTTTGGAGAAATACCGGATTTACCATTGTTGCTGAGCCATCATTTTCCCCCTGACCCACCGACCTTATGGATGAACTTTAAGAGGTGTAGACATAGCTAGCTAGCTAGCTAACAGCATGCTGTAATGTAAGAAATTGGAGTAATAGTAGCTAAGTAACTTGCAATTGCAACGGAATACCACTTATGCAAATGGATCGCTTGTGTTTTTATATCACGACACTTTTTTTGTGAAGGTATTGTGAGCTAGCTCATGAGCTAACAGGCTATGGCTCGCTTCGGAATGGAAATAATGTCACAAGCTGTTCTCTGAATTCTGACAACCAGGTTGTTGTTTTCAAGGTATAGGCATAGATAGTTTAGGGTGACCAGTCATCCCGTTTGACCGGGACAGTTCCGTTTTAGCCTTGCGTCCCACATCCCGGTGGCTCTCGCCAATCCCATTGTTTTGTCCCTATGTTATGTAGGTCCCGTCCCGATGTCTTGTTGTTGTTTTTTTTGCCATGTGTATGTCAATCACACAGTTGCCATAGCGATTCATATGATAAACCCATTAAAAGGGAATTTAATTGTTAAATTCCTTCCTATTTACTTCCACATTGTTTGCATTCTTATTCACATCCGCATCTAGTGGCTAGTAGGGGTTTTTTTGGGCCGTACCGGTGTTTCGTTGGTCATACCGGAACTAGAAATACTTCTTGCTTTTGTGTCTAAGAATAATGGGAAATGTTGTCCTACTATCCTAATATTGCAATACAAGCTGAGCTTGCTGGTGACATATTTACAATGTTTAAATGCAGGAACGGTGCAAGGTAAACGGCAGAGTCAGCTTCCAACTTGAACTGTCAACCAAGACATCATTTAGCATTAGATAAATTAATAACACAACTCAAAAACATCCCTATCCCCGCCTCCCTCAACCTGACAAATAGGATTCAGTGTATGTTGCCCGTCTTCCGCTTGCCCAGCCACCATTCCGAACTTTGGAAAATTGACTAGCAATTACATTTGGTGAAAATTTTATGTACTTTGTATTTGATTTTCAGCAAAATTGTAGCATCCTCATTTGCTCCCAAAAACGTATAAATACGTTCTATTTTAAACGTTTTACGTGTCCCAAAGATGTATTTATGCGTTTTTTTATGTTTGTTTGTTTTTATGCTAGAGGATACAGAAGGCTTTGAAGCAGCCTCATGCAGGTAGTTATTACACAAACCGCCAGCAGGTGGCAGCAGAGCATAGGAAATGAACCAGGACCATGTTGAAAAAAACGTAAATTCCTCAGAATTCTAAACAGATTTGTGAATAATGATAGAACTTAGCTATACAGTATTCTAATGCTAACTGCTGCAAAACAGAAATAGATAGAATTGTTTTTCCTTATGAAAGAAGAGACTTTAATCTTTCTTCTGGTACGTTTCATGTTTTACAGCATTATAACATAATCTTCTGTGGGCCTTGCAAAATCAGTTAAAATCCAGTAAAACAGCTGGGAGTGAAGGGGATTATTTTAGTGAAAAAGGCTGGGAGTGAATGAGTTAATTTAGAAAATTTGGTCACGCCAAGCTAGCTGCATGCTGTAATGGAAGAAATGGGCATAATAATGATAATTTTGATGGAGAACCATTGATGTGAATGAAGGCGTATTTAGACAGTGGGTAAGGGGCAACTCATGCCAGATGCCCAGGTAGATCACTGGGTACCATTTTAGCCACATCAACAACCAAAAGCTGTATTGGAAAAGGGTATGAATACTTTTAGACCAGCCAATACAAAATAAAAATACACATTTTCATGAAGATCTCTAAACATGTCTTAGTTGTCTGCTACACTCTACCCATCCGATCTATACATTTTCCAAAAGCTAAAAAATACCCAATAATCACTTTATTTGGTCAATATAGTCAATATAAAACATTTGCCTCTGGACGATACACAACCATCAAAAGCAGAGTCTTTGTTGCCTTAAAACCAATCCAAGTCAAGCCACAAGCGATTAAGTGAGATTGCACAGACATTAGGTGATGAGTTCAGGTTTGCTATTTGTGCTCCAGTTGAGGTCGGGGATCAGCTTGCCCCAACAGCTATTGTGGGAAAATCAGCTCCTGATGTTTGAGTTTGGGACTAATTCCTGGCTTTTTTCACAATCCAAGGCCTGCGACTAACTCTGACTTTATCTGAGGGGAGTAGCAAGTGGACAACTGGGGAAAGGTTTAAGTTGAATTCTGACTCCGACCTGCTTCTATTCATGAGTTTTGGCAGAATTAACATACCATATAGGACTGTAATGAGACTATCCTATGTGTCTTAAAGGTGTATTACATTAGAGTTTATAATGTTTCAAATATACCATGTGCAGATGTATTTTACACCACATTTTGTGCATAGAAATATCATTTTAGTACAAACTGAGAAATAGCAAACATGCATATATATATATATATATATATATATATATATATATATATATATATATATATATGTACTGTATCTATTGCTTTTTAAGAATACTGATCGAAGTTTTAATAACATCGGACATCTATCTTTATGACAGACTGATAAGCAGTATAGGGCACCCCCTCATTCCCCCTTTGACACAAAATTGACAGAAAATGGATTACAGTTGCTGGCTAAATTGGTTCAATTAATTATTAAATTAACAATGATTACTTATCAAATTTAGTATTTAAATTAAATTTAGCCTGCGGACCACCAAATCGTTTTTTGATAATTTTATCAGGACAGCAGATGATAACCTCGTTAAATCAGTCATTAAAATGAAGGTTGTACCCTTTAATAATTTTGTGAGGTTTTTTTTCAATATTAATTGATAAAACACACACCCAGTACACAATCAGGTTTTGTGCATGATTATTTTCTAATCTACTTGGGAAAACCTACTTAGAAATTTAGAAGAAGGAAAACTCTAACTACTGTAATAAGAAATAGAAATAAGAATAGAAATGATCAAATAATCACAGATTAAAACAATCAAGAAAAGAGAAACAGACTTAAACGAGGTGATGAAATTTCCTAATCAGGCAAAACATGGGACCAAAAGTAAATTAGATCCACCAATTTGTATCTGGTTAATGTCTGCAAAGTTGAACTTACTGATGGTCTGAGTTTGGCCCAAGAGGTGGAGAGGTGTTCCTCGGTTGGATGTAACCCCCCCACCCCCACACACACACACACCGCAAAAGAAAATAAATACTAGACGACTACATAGGGCAAAGACAAAAGAGTCCTGGAAAAGCACATTACAAAATGTTTAAATCCTCAGGTCACCTTCAATTGGTGCCCCTAATCTTACTTCATATTTAGACGGAGTATAAATGCACTCAAGTAACCCTCCATCGCCTGCTTGCAGCCTCTCCTCAGATTAAAGGCAGCAGCAAGCATTGCAAGAGGCAGAGGTAATTGCCCTCATTTGTGGCCTTGACAAAAGCCAGTGTTCCTGCTGCTCTTAAGTAATCTGCAGAGTGCCAGTCAAGGATTCTTTAAGGCTGCTGGAAATTGGATGTCTCTTTTCCCTCCTTTACAACCAAACTGAGACAATTATGAGACTCAGTGAGGCGGCATCCTTGCTACATTTGACTTTTAGCTGGCTTTAAACTCTACAAGCCACACATTAAGGGCTGCACTCTGGTGGGATGATAACTCTGGGAAGGTGGTGGCATTTAGGGGCTGCAATGACATATATTGACATATATTTACCACCGGTAAAGTTTTCTGCAGCCATAGCTCCTTTCAAAGGAATAAAGCAAAGCACACCGAAATATCATAAAAAATAAATACATGTTTGTGTGTATATATATATATATATAATATATATATATAATTAAAATTCATAGGTGAGTCGTAGGTAAATACATAAGAGATGTTGGAGTTATCAAGCAATCCGAAAAGGGATGTAAATATATCAGGGAGGCACTTAAATGTCTTGTTCAGAACTGTGTGTGCGCACGTACAAGGTTTGCTGCACACTAAAAAGATCAACGTTGAATTCAGCACACATATAAGCCGTGCCTTTCTTTACCAAAGTCCGATAATTGATGGATGGATGTTTGCTGCTGTCAATCTGTATTAGCCTTAGTGGCTGAAAAGCATAATTCACTTTTCAACTGGATGAGGTTTTATTTCCACAGATATGAAATAACAGGAAAAACCCAAACGTAAAAGTAATTTTACCCACTTAACCCCACGATAGGAACATGTTTTTGTTTTTGTTTGTTTTATTTTGGTAAATGATATTAATGACTCCACATTGTTTAATGCTGGAAGCAAGGCCAGTCAATAGACAACAACTAAAGGTGTTCTTCCTTACTTCATACCCAATTAAAATTAGTTGCTAAATGAGTGGAGTATAAAAAAAAGTTCAATATATTCATAGAGATACAAACATCAGAGATACTGTTTATTTAATGTGACAGATTGCTACAAATTTGTTTTGCGAGTCAAACTTGGCCACAACATGATTTGCTTTGACCAACCAGAGGACAATAGAATGAAATGTCTGGCGCTGTTAGGAAAAATTTGAAATCAGATTGGTTAACGAAATAGTCCCATAGCTAATATGGTTTAAGTTATATCGGCCAGCATTTCTGATTTCGAAAAACCTGGGCAGATTTGACTGACTTAGCAACCTGAAATCTGAGGGAATTAAAAAATAATAATCCAACATCCAAATACAGTACTGCAGGCAGCGTAGCCTAGAGAAACACAACAAAGACAATAGACTGTTGGGAATAAATTATTGTAATGTCATAGAACAACTATTAGAGCTAAGAAATAGTTTTCACCCTTAAACACATCCCGTCAAACATACACAAATCTTTCAGTGAGATGTGACAATTTATTACTCTCAGGCCTTCTATTTGACTTCCTAAACTCTTGTTAACAGGACACCATCTGGTGTCAACCTCTGAAAAGAGGATCTTGTCAACCGCTGAACATGTTCATGAAGCTAAAAATCTAAACGGACAATCATCGCCCACTGAATATAATTGCTAGACTCATCCTCACACCCTAAACGCACCAATCATAATCCATCCAGTTTTCAGCCTCACATCTGAGAGTTGGCTGGCAACGCTGGCTCTGATTTCAAGGAACATTTAGCCTTCTATTCAGCCATCAACAAGAGTCGGCCATTCAGGCGCAAGGAGGGAGGTTGCGCTTGCTGAGCAGTCACAAAAGCTCATTTGTTCTTTTCTGTTTACTTAAGCGCATCTCTCTCTTTTCTTTCTCCAACCTCCAGAGACTTCAAGCATGGCTGGCTGACTGATTGGGAGTCCGCCTTCCATCACTCCATCCGAGCGGGAGAGATAAAAAGCAATTCAAATAGTCAGCAGAGTGTTTTCATTTGCACGCATTTTAACAGTTAATCTTTTCATAGTTAGCTTCATTTTCAGGAATGAAAGTCAACAAATTCTCTTCACAACATGATGATATAATGTCCAGATACAATGTTGTCAATCCTCGCTGTGAGAGCTGATCCCAGGAGAGCTGACCAGACTTTGAGTTTTTAAAAGTTGGAACATCTCCAAGCAGCAAATGAATGAGGCATCTTCACCAGTCACTTGATTTTGCCTCATCCATTATGGCAGTGACGTTGATGTGATTCGGCGCTCATTAAAACCCATTAAAACTCAGACGTATATGATCTGGCACATGCATTGCACAGATAATCCATTAGAGGGCAGTATCACCCAGATGATAGCTTTTACCAGCGAACTTGCAAGATCGCCCCAATTGAGAAAAAAGAGACACCTATATTTTTTAATAGTGGGAAATGTTCTTTCTGATTTTTGGAAATACTAATATGTTTGATATGTCTGTTCATTATTATATTTTTGACAGTTATAAATGTATGAATTTAAAGCATTGTGACCGGATGTATCAAATATGACACAAATCAAAACTCATATGTGGAAAAAATAAATATTTGTTTGTTCAAAAGGACCAATAAATACTCCATTTATAAAGAATCATAATTTTCTCTCATATTTCATGGTTCAGACCTTATAGGGTTGAAGATGTAATTTCATGAGACAGTACCGTATTTTAATTTAAAACACATAAAATATTTAGTAGAAACTTTATATACCAATTATAGTGTAACCAAGGGCAAACAACCCAAAAAGCACTTTAACTCATTCTACAGTTAAAAAGTCATTGGTCCATTGGCATGAAAAATGCTTCAAGGCACCCATGGCAACACATCTCAGTTGGACTTCTTCAAACACCTGCTGTAGTCATTTTCATGCATGAGTAAATGCTGAGTGGGTCAACAGTGAGTCATTCCTTGCTAAAGGTCTCACAAGTCCATTAATGGAAGATATACATACAGTTTGTTACCAAAAAAAATGTTTTCTACATGCTCTAAATATTCTGCAAATCGTATTAAAGAGGACAAGGAGAATAAGCGCACATAATAAATGTCTTGGAAAAGATGATCGCTTTGATCACTTTGGAAAATGAAACAAGTCAATAAAACATTGCATTCTGCACTCACACAACTGTACATGCAATGTGACATGATTATATTATTTCACGGCTTCCAGCCCATAATACAGCAATATGTGTCAACTATTGACACTGTAGGACAAGCTGACTTTCGCTACAGACGTTCAATAAACCTCAATGGGCAGAAAATCATTGATCGCTTAAAGTGATTTTTATTGGACTGCGCCTGATCTATTCCCATCCAAGCGAATGTTATCTTGTCATCTAAGCATCACTAATGTACTCACACATGGCTGGCCTCTGTGGTGCATTGCAATATAAAAGGTGTAAAAGGAGTGTATTTTTACGTGTGTGTTGGAGGGTTCCTCGCGTCAGTGCACCCTTAGACTGTGAACTGTCCAGGGTGCTGAGTGTTCAACTCTCATTCCCTTTAAAGTGGAAGTCAACCTTAAACATTTCTTGTTACATGTGACCTCGCTAGTCTAAGCATGACATTATGATTAATATTACATTTGTGGAATATGAATTAAGCAACCAAATCCAGCCGTATTTATCCATCTGAGGGGGCGGCCATTTTGCCACTGTCTGGAATTGAAGGGGTTGCTCCAAAGAAAATGGCTGGGATTAAATGAGTTAAAGCGGAAGTCAACCTCAAACATTTCTTGACAATAATATTTTACATGTGACCTCACTAGTCTAAACATGACATTATGATTAATATTACATTTGTGGAATATGACTTAGGCAGCAAAATCCAGCCATTTTTTAATCCATCTCAGGGGGAGGTCATTTTGCCACTTGCTGTCGACTGAAGATGACATCACTGTTGCTCAGCGCTCAGGCAACAACCAATCACAGCTCACCTGTTTTCTAAAGCTGAGCTATGATTGGTTGATTCCTGAGCAACACTGATATCTCCACTCGATAGCAAGTGGCAAAATGGCCGCCCCCCGAGATGGATAAAAACGGCTGGATTTAGCTGTTTAACTCATAATCCACTAACGCAATATTAACCAGAATACATTTTTTAGACTAGTGGTGCTGCATAGAACATATTATTGTCATTGACAAGATTGGGGATTTGGGGGGGAGGGAGGTGACTTCCCCTTTAAATTCAGGGCAGGAGAGGCGCATGCAATCTTTGACATGGCGGACTCACTCATTGAAATCCATGCAAAAGTTTGACACACACAAAGTACTTTTATAAGGAACTGCAAGAAGATCTTCACTTGTGGATCAATTATATAATGTTGGCCATTGTGATCCCTCCAGATCATCACAGCGAAGTGGGCACTTGGAGACCACAGCATTCCACCCGATTGTTTGTGTCCAAAATATGTCTGCCTTTACCTCACTCAAATTGACCAAAATTACGTTCCGCCACCTGCACCACGACTTAGACCCGATCCGAGCTGGACTAAAATCTCATCTACTTTCAGTCAGCAAATTGTTAGGTGCGTCAGGGTGCGTGTAAAAGGCCAGCCGGAATGCCCAGCATGGTGTAATCTGCCAAATAAACTAGGCTTGAGTGTTTATGCTGAGTGCATGAGCGTTGTCCATACGAAAACAGAGGTGCAGATAGAACTAATGAAGTGTGATTCAAACTGCAACCACACATTGGCACACATCAATTATCTATGGTTTTGGTTCCTCGTTAATTTTATCCCTTGGCCTGTTTCCAGGTTTTCAGTGTGTGTGTGTGTCTCTTTCCCCTCAGCAAGGAGTAATCTGGGGGTAAAGGGCTCACGACTGTTTTGACATAAACAAAGACTTTTGGACAGAGCAGAGAGAGAGAGAGAGAGAGAGAGAGAAGAGAGAGAGAGAGAGAGAGAGAGAGAGAGAGAGAGAGAGAGAGAGATTGCCAAATCCTGGAGTCTGGCTGAGGGCCATTGCTGTATGCAGATTACACCTCATGCAGCCAGTGGCCATCACACTGGTCATGGTAATTAAGCAGGCAGCCTGATTAAAGCGGCTCGGAACTGGTGTTATACAATATGCTGTTAAATCTGATGATTGGCCCTGGAATGTAATTCTCAGATTGACAGTCGCTAAAGATGTTTAGCATTACAGCAGATTGAGTTCAACAGTGATTCACAGTGAGACAACATTGAGCAGCAGATAACCATGAATCCTCAAATAATGCTTAAAGTAGATGAATAGCTCAGGAAATTGTTAGAGGGTGTGGATATAGATATGTGGGGGTGCATCCATTGCATCCATTGTAAATAAAATTCTTAATTTAAATGGTGGCTAAAAAATAAATCACACATAATGAAAGTGTTGTCTGCAATACCATATAAATCACCATAAAACACTTTTGGCATTCGTGTATGAAGAATCATTTATGAACAACAAATTTACATAAATAAAAATGATTATGTAAAATGTACATGAAATGTACATTTTAAATAACACAATAAGGATTTTCCTATAGTGCAAGTAGCATCATTTTTTTTTTAAATGTTTTCTTATTTTACATTTAGCTTGATTCAGGTAGGAGCAAATGCCTTTTATTATTTTTCTGCAGGTGTACCCAATAATTAACTGCCACATCTCAGCAAGCTACATTGTTTGTTTTTGATAAAAAGCTATTATTGTTGTTCTTTTTTCTTTTTCTATGTTGGTTCTTCAGTGTCCCCCTAATTTCTGAACACATTGCGACCTATTTCTTATTAGGACCTTACTCTGTCTGCGCATGTCAGCCTTTTCACACATATGTAATCGAAAAACAAAAAGTCAATTTTAATAAAAACGAAAAGCAGTATGAACCCTCTACTTGATTAGAATGAAATTGTTCTGCTCTTAGCAGTCTTGATTTTGGACATCTCTCCAGCAGAGGATATTTTGCGCTGAGTGAGTGGCTGCTTTGGGAGTCATGGAAACCGACTGCAAAAACTGAAATGGTTGAGTGATTTTTAGCGGGGAAGAAAGTAACAGAGCACTTCTCAGTTGGATTTTGCAAAAAAAAAAAAAAAAAAATGAGAATGTAGTGGTTAAAATGCAGTTATAGTGTATTTTGTTGCAACAGCATGCATCTGGTCTAAAACGATTAACTACCAATGGACTTTATTTGCTTGCTGTTTACATGTCAATCCAACGGCTACCACCTACCATCTGTTGTCTATGCAAATAGACAGCCAGCTGCAACTATTTTTTTTAAATATTGCATCCACTTACATTTTGCTGAATTTGGCAGCGTGCGGCCGAACAAGATGTGATCGTTTTTACTTGTGTTTGATAAAGACAAAAGCCTCATGTGTTTATTACAGCACAGGTGCACTGCCAGAAAGCACAGCATGCAAATGGTAGGTGTTCAAGTTAATATGCTCTGCTGTTATGTACATTATTGTTTGGTAATTATGGTTCTCTTGTGATGAGATCAGCTTAGGCCAAAGATCATTTTTACTACCTTTATTAACAAAACAATATGTTCCACCAGCAGGTGCTTTTGCAGTTGACACAACGAGGCTTGACTACAAGAAAGAAACATTTATCATTGTAATATTCAATAAGTGAAAGTGGGATTTTAGTTATTGTCCTTGTTTTATGGCCACTTACTGAAAAAGTCATTCATTTGAAGGATGAGCTGCTTGCATTGTAAGCATTCATACACAATGTTATAAATAGATGGAGCTAACCCAAGTACGTCCTATGTGGTACTCAAGCTTGGGGAGTAACGGAATACACGTATCACCGTTACGCGATCAGATTGCAAATTTTTTTTAAACTGTATTCCATTACAGTTACAGGAAAAAACATGTAATCAGATTACAAGTACATTTATTAAAAATGGGGATAACTTCGTGGAATTACAATTTCTACGATGAGAGAGAGTTAGAGAGAGAGAGAGAGAGAGGGACAGAGACAGAGAGACAAAGCAAGATAGAAAAAGAGAGAAGGACAGAGGGAGAGAGAGAGCGCACACGCCCTACATGTCGGGGAGGTGGGAACGAACGAACTGACTAGTCGTGTCCTCCACACGCGGGCAATTTGAAAAAGCTTCACGGACGGGAGGAGGAAATGACGACCGGTATTCACTGGAACTAACTCCGAGCAAAAGTTTGAGCTGAGAGTCCAGCGCCATACTATGCGCTGTAGCTTCTTGCTAGCTAGCCCGCTAGCCTACAACCATAATGTGAGTTACACCTTCCAAACTAATCTTCCTCCCACCAATTCACTATTTAAACACCATACACAACATTTACACGGCTAAACTTGTGACGGGGATAAAAGTTCATTTTGCAGTTAATGTCACACATCTATCCATCTATCTATCTATCTATCTATCTATCTATCTATCTATCTATCTATCTATCTATCTATCTATCTATCTATCTATCTATCTATCTATCTATCTATCTATCTATCTATCTATCTATCTATCTATCTATCTATCTATCTATCTATCTATCTATCTATCTATCTATCTATCTAACTGGGTTAGAGGTGTGGTTGCTTTCAGTGACAGTTCAAAAACAGCATATGGCCTTCAATCAATCAATCAATCAATAGCCTACATGCTTTTTTATTACACAAGGATTTTTGCTATTTGTAGGCTGCCCGGGTCCCTATTACACGCAAAAGGGGCACATTGTTTAGAATATATATTGTGGTGATATTTATTTTTATTTTGTCTTCGTGAGCATACTCAATATTGGAGTAATCCAAAAGTAATCCAGTTACATTACTCTAATAATATGGTACTTGGATTGCGTTACTAACTACATATTTTAGCAGGTAACTTGTAACTGTAATGGATTACATTTTAAAAGTAACCCTCCTAACCCTTGTGGTACTAAATTTGGCAAGTAATCTCACTACTTTGCATTGACAAAGATGAAAGATAATTATTTCTTGCTGTTTATTGTTTTGTTAGGTTGCCTTGTTCATTTTTTTCTCTCCAAAAGTTGGCACAGAGCACTTTAAAAGCATTCATTTCCAACCCTTAATAGCACCTTCTCTAGTTGACATTTCCCTAGAAAAAGCTCACGTTCAATTTAACTTCCATTTGTCAAGCTTTATTACTCCTGTCTTGGGTCAGAAATCACACTTTCCCTCTAATTTCCTTTTTTGGCATGCTCCAAAATGTCCTCTACTTGTTTCCCCGCTGATCTTGTTAAATCGAATATGATGGCTCAGTGTGAGCACAGAGCTCTTTGCAAAAAGAAGAAAAAATTGAACTGTCACTCAAATTTACCTTTTTGCAGGTGAGTGCTTTTGTGTTCGGTTCACATGCGGATGCACACTCGCTGCACTCAAACGTGAATGTGTGCAAGAGCTTTTGCACTGACTGCGGAGCAAACCAACATGAAATAGCTGGAACACACCAAGTAAGGACAAGTTGACCTGTTCTGATCACGTTTCCATATTTTCTGAACATGCGACTTTGTGTATGTGCTCGAGTAAACGTGTGTGCGCCGTTCATCCCCCAAACCTAAAAAGCTACAGATGGCAATATTTAGACAGACTAAATACTTAGGACATGTGCATATTTCATTGCTTTTCACGCAAGACCTGAGAAGATTTGTCTAGCGTGAATCCTTAATCTGGGGGCTAAAATAATCTGCTTCAGAATGTAATAATTCACATGGTACAGTATGTCTTTTGATTTGGATTAGTTGCATTCAATCCTCTTAGGCTGATAGCTCAGGAGAGGTTCTCACTGACAAGTTCACAAGTCCACATAGCTTGTGTATACGCTCTGCCTGGCCATTAAATCCAAGTTTACTCATAATCTTCGTAATCTGCCGTGGCAGATTGTACATACCGTACATCTTCAAATGACATCACAAACAACGTGCGATAGCTCTTTTATTCGTGACTGTTAGCAATATCGGCAATATCTTGAGTTTGAAGCATCTACTCAACATTTTTAAATTAGCGTGGGGATCAGTGCTGCAGGTTTCAAATGTACACTACGACCTCTGAGTTTGCATGATCTTCCTCTGCTGGAATTTTTTCCTTCCACATTCCAAAAAACATACATGTCAGGTTAATTGAAGACGAAGAAGAGTGTGACTGTATTGTTCTCTATGGGAACCCTTGCTATTTTAAATATGGACAAAATAGTGCATACGTGCAAAATGCTGTACCTGCTCTTAATATATTTCATGTTTGATTATTTTCAATGGATGCATAAAAAAATGCACCATATTAAAGCAGCAGCAAAGAGTTTGAAGCAAACAACAAAACAACCACGTAGTGTGAAACCAGTGCAAAAGTCTCTTTTACATAAATGTTAGCATTCAATGATGGCACATAACTGCTAAACAACAAAATGACTTTAAGTGCAAGAACATTTTTTTTTGCTTTTCTTTTCTCCACAAAAATCAATTCACTCAAAAGGTTGATAATATTGAGGAACTATTTGTCCTGCTTATCATTCCAAATCCACATTTTTTTTTAAGGCCTACTCATGTTAAAGTGTAGAGCAGTATAAGACCCAGTTTGAACGCAAATAAGACATGTCTGCCATCTAGTGGTGAATAGTGATATTACAACTTAAAACTACATTTAGGTACCTGTGGATTTACATATTTGCTGTTTTGTTTTTCCTTTTTTTTCTTTTTAATATACTTTTTAAAATTTTGATTTATCCCATTTTTTTCCGGGCTCAAACACACTCCTCACCCAACTTGTTCACATTTTCTGTACTGGAAAATTATGATACATTTTATCTTCATCCGTGTTTGTTTGTTTTTTTTTATTAAAAAAAAAATCCTGTGTTTGTTGTTAAAAATAATATTAATAATAATAATAAAAAAAAGGAGGGGGGGGGGTGGTTATCAAGGGAAGAGAAAGAATTGTGTCACAATTCTGGTCATGGTGACCACCATATAACTGAGTTTAGTTAAGCAGGTTTTTAATATTGCATTAATCATGTTGTTTTACCATTAGCATCTAGCCAATATTCGTGTTTGTGAGTTGTGTGCATTTTTTGCTGCTTGCAAATATAATCAGTCAATGTATACAATAACACATGAAAACTAGTTCAAGACAACAAAGTCAATAAATTAATGAATAATCGACATCCAAAACACTCAACATACTTCATGTTAAATGTTAAAAACATCTGCCATCTTTAAACGGGATCCTTTGCTATCGAATAACTCGCCGTAAAACAGAAGGGGAAAAAATAACCCAGAATCATTTAAATCCTCCACTCAGTATTCTTTATCTTTATCCTTTAAGGTTCTTTATAATTTAATAAACAGGATTAAAGTCATTGGGTAGAACAGAGCTCAGTGAAGCTCGTTCCACATTTTCTGTTTTATGGCTGCACTTCGCATACTGAGTCTTATTAAGCCCTTGCAAGATTACAGGCCCTTAATCTCCGGGAACACATGTTGTGAAGAATAAAAGCAATTTTATTTGGGAAAGCAGCGTCCAAGTTTAGCAGGAAATGAGCTTTCTTCATAATCTCATCTTTTTGCCTGAATAAATGAAAAGTCGCCCGTTACAGAGCCGAGCTCTCGCTGAGTGTGTTGAGTAATTAACTGCGCATTGTGTGCAATTTCCATGTGTGAATTCTGTCTCCCTATGTCGCACTAACCCAAACAAAATGTGCTCGCAAATACCGAGGCAGTTGACCAGCTTTGAATCCCGGGGAATGCAAATCCACCTGTTTCACTGCCGCCGCGTTTCCAGACGAAGGTGTATTTATTGACGCCCCTCTCCCTTCTGACTCCCCACTTCCTCCCAGTGGTCTGCCTTCTCTCACTCCCACCATCATCCGCTGGGCGTCCTATGCTGATTGCTGGGCCCTGCTTACTGCACTTTGCAGAGAAAGCCTTGTAAAGATGACGATAAGCTAAAGCTCTAAATCCCAGACTTAGCTCTCTTATCGGCAGCAGCAGGAGCGACACGAACGCTTTAATAAAAGATCTGTATATTACTCTGTGTGTGTGTGTGTTTGTGTGTGTGTGTGTGTCCTCGAGAGGCTGCTGTTGCAAAAGCGTTATGGCTTATTTTTCTTTCAAAGCTTTACAATTCCACTTGTAAGGCCTCCATAAATTCTAAGAATTATTCAAACAATTGACTATTAAAACCAAAATGTAATAATCAAATGTGTCAGCAAATATGAGAAGCCATCAAACACATTCGTATAATATAAGGGCTTAAAATCAAACTGTTATTTGTTGAATGTCTAGATGTCGAGGTCGAAAGGACCTGAAGGCGATTTGCAATTGACTGGATGTTTTGCTTTATGGGGCTGCGGCAGCACGTTGGGTGAGTGGTCAGCATGTCTGCGGCATAACTCTGAGGACAAGCGCTGTAGAAAATGGATGCATGATGGAAGAAGAAATGGTTTGGTCAAATGGCTCTCACAGTCATGTGGTGAGCAATGTTCGAATTTAGAAAACTAGGAAGCAGGAAATATCTAATGAAAATAAATAACATGGCCGCCGACTATGATAAGTTAGCACTGTACATGAACAGATTTGTGTGTTAAGAGTTGATTGTTGAGCACACTTACTCACCTTCATGCAGAGGATATGCTATGATACCCACGAAGAACATGCATCCACGATCCATATGTCCAACCAAACATCTGTCCATCCATCCAATATCCATCATCCATCCATTCAACCAACCAATCAACCATCCATCCATAATCCGTCTGTCTATCCATCCTTCCATCCAAGTAACCATCCATCTGTGCATCCATCCATCATCCATCCTTCCATCCATCCAATCAACAGTCCATCCAACCAATTTTCCCTTCATCCATCATCCATCCAACCATTCATCCATCCACCCCTCATCCAACTAACCAACAATCTGTGCATCCACCCTTCCATCCATCCATCCAATTTTCCCTTCATCAATCCATCCATCCAACAAATCCTTCCACCGTCTGTCCATCCACCCGTCCATCCAACTAATCATCCATTTGTGCATCCATCCATCATCTATCCATCATCCATCCATCCAATTTTCCTGTCATCCATTAATCTATCCACCCATCATCCATTTATCCATACATCTGTCTGTCCATCCAATCGTCCAACTAACCATCCATTTGTGCATCCATCCTTCCACCCATACAGTATATCCACCCAAACAACAGTCCATCCATCCATCCATCCATCCATCCATCCATCCAATTTTCCCTTCATCAATCCATCCAACCAACCATTCATCCATCGATCCATCATCAGTTTGTCCGTACATCCGCCTGTCGATCCGTCCATCCAACTAACCATCCATCTGTGCATCCACCCATCATCCATCCATCCATCCAATTTTCCTTTCATCCATCCATCATCCGTTTGTCCACACATCTGTCTGTCTGTCCATCCATCCGTTCATCCAACTAACAATCCATTTGTGCCATCCATCCATCCTTCCAACCATCCATCCATCTATCTATCCATCCAACATGCATTTGTCCATACATCTGTCTGTCCATCCATCCATCCATTCGTCCAACTAAGCATCCATTTGTGCATCCATCCTTTCATCCATCATCCATCCATCCATTCTTCATCCATCTAATTGAGACCATGCAAAACAGATTGTGCAAATTAATTATGTTTAGTTTGAACATTAGATTTGGGTGATATGATATATTACACTCCAGTTTGTTCAGGCTTTGTAGTGCATTTCTGTGGATGCTGTCATTGTGTGAAGCCAGACATCAAGACTAGGAACTTTGACATCCTTGTTAGACATCTGAAAACCTTTTACTTGACCAATGTCATTCAGCCTGCCAAGGCTTATCCCACCAGGCAAAATCCAATACAGCTTTTGGGCTTGCTGCAAACACCGTTTAGTCCAAGCTATGGCATTTCCACAACCAATGTAAAATATTACCACCAGAATAAATACATTGATAAATAATGAAAAGTGATCATTCTTTTTTTGTTGTTGAAGGAAATGAATTTCAATTCCATCTATCCATTCATTGAACACAGAAAGAAAAAAAAAACTTTTTGAGCTTGAACAACAGTGCAAGTAGACACGTTAGCCCATAGGTGTCAAACTCCGGTCCTGGAGGGCCACAGTCCTGAAGGTTTTGGATGTTTCCGTTCTCCAACACAGCTGATATATGATCAACTCATCAGCAAGCTCTGCATAAGCCTAATAACAACCCTGCTGATTAGAATCAGCTTGGTTTGGAAGAGAGAAACCTCCAAAACCTGCAGGACTGCGGCCCTCCGGGACCGGAGTTTGACACCTGTGCGTTAGCCCAAGCATGCACAATACATTCACAAATTGTGGCATAACTCGTTCTGCGCTGCCTCCCAGTCCAACGACCAAAGGTGGCAGTTGCTTAAAGCGAAAGCGCCAAGACGTCATCTTTCAGTTGAGTCTTTCGAGTTCTCATCATGTCTGCCAGTCTTCAACCAGGGCCACATTTCCTTTATGTGTCCGCGGAAATGCTCCCACACAGTCAGTCAAGCGGAGCGCTTACGTGAAATTACGATAAATCTAATATATGCGGCGGGTAACGACTTTAGTGTAGCCCAATATAGCGGAGTAAGAGAAGCGTTTTTTCTTCACACATCTACTCAAGTAAAAGTAAAAAGTATTGTGTTGCAAAACAACTCTTTGAAGTATTTTTTTTTCCAAAAAGTTACTCAAGTAAATGTAACGGAGTAAATGTAACTGGTTATTACCCACCTCTGCACGTGTGTGTGTTATTTTTAAAAATGATTTACTAGTATAAAGTGTTGAAAATGCTGTCTTGTCTTCGAATACAATACAGGAAAAATGGCAGTTGCTAATGTAGACCAAGTTACCCACGAACTGCAGTAAAGATTTTAGAATGGGCTGCTTTTCCCCCTACATGGGCCCCCAGATGCCGACCCTGTGCATTGAGGTGCATGCACATCATCCTAATAAACTCCAAGGTAGACTTTACCATTCATTTGCTCCACACGAGCCAAAATGCCAAAACAAATCTTGTCATAATTAGGCATAATCCTGCTCATTATCATTTACCTAATTATCCTATTAATAACACTTCCTGGGAGAGTGTGTTTGCAGCAGCAGTGCGCTAAGGCAAATATTTGTTCCTAAATAAGCAAACACAGAGAAGACAACAGCATTGTTCAAACACTGGAGCTGTTATAATTGGGGACTGGGACAGAATTAATAGCACAGGGTCTAGTTCCTTTTGAGGCTCTACTTCATCATTGCTAATCTGTTATTGGTGACAGCAGAGTGCATTTTATGTATTCCATATGCATGTTGATATTGTCAAGTTGGCGCCATGCTTGATTTCCTTTGTTTCTACATTCTGAACTTCATTTCTTCTTTAACTTAGAAAATAAATAAATAAAAATCTACCTGACTACTGCTGTCATCTGCATACAGTTTCTCATTACAATGTTCAAATCAATACGATTAAGTTTACATGGGGTCCTAAAATACGACTTAATATTAATAAAATTCCTGTACACCAGGGTTATTATAGTTTTGGAATTTTTCATTTTTGTTAGTTTTTATTTCGTTTTGAGTTTTGTTTTTTAAATTTAGTTAGTTTTAATTAGTTTTCAGGTTCTGGTTCTGTTAGTTTTTATTAGTTTTAGTTATTTCACAAATGCTTAGTTTTAGTTCATTTTTAGTTAGTTTTAGTATGAGTATTAGTTGTTTTGTTTTTTGTTTTTTAAAGAGTGTATTACTTGTACTTCTTACTGTGTATTACGCAATATAAAAAAAAAAAACACCATGGGAGCAATGTCATCTGAAGGTGCTTTTCTATTGGCTGCTGCTAGATGACGTCACTTTTGTGTGACACACTTTCAAATGTCCTTATTCTGGTTAATATCAAAATAAATCATCCCCAAAGCATTAAATTGATTACTAAAGACTAAAACGAAGGAAATT
This sequence comes from Vanacampus margaritifer, assembly GCF_051991255.1. Classification (NCBI taxonomy): domain Eukaryota; kingdom Metazoa; phylum Chordata; class Actinopteri; order Syngnathiformes; family Syngnathidae; genus Vanacampus; species Vanacampus margaritifer. The sequence continues at coordinate 9,141,975 of NC_135435.1, forward strand.
TTTGCTATAATTAGAGTTAGTTTTACTTAGTTTTGTAAACATAAAATGTAGTTTCAGTTAGCTTTCGTTTTTTAAAAAGCATTTTTGTTTTTATTTTATTTCGTTAACGAAATTGTTTTTTGAATTTTAGTTTCAGTTTTTTCGTTAGTTTTAGTCAACTCAAAGAACCTTGCTGTACACATCATAAATAATGGCAGTCTGACCCAGAATATTTTTAATGAGGAAAAATGCTGTAAATTCTAAACAAAATGGAGTTCGTCCATTCTCAGAGGTTTCAATGGGGAAAAATTCAAGCCTCATCATTAAAAGGATTCAAGGTTATTGCCTTTTTAAATGATTTTGAAGCAGCATGATGTCCATCTATCAGACCCATGAATAGTGAGCAGAGGGAGCTGGAAGCTGTAAGTGGAAGCCGCACACCAATGAGTTTCTCTGCCAAGCAGTTCTGGCAACTGAGGCAGCCCAGACCACATCCCGCTGGCAAGGATTGACGAGTGAATGTTCGCGTTAAATGCCATCCTTGTACACAATGAATGCAGGCTGGCTGTTAGCGTGCAATACTGTACACACACACACACGTGCGCATGCGCACACACACACACACACACACACACACACACAAGTTTGTTTTACTATCTTTGTGGGGCCCATCTCATTGACATAGTGCATTTCCTAGCCCCGTCCCCTAACCCCAACCATCAAAAATGATTACCTACCCCCATTCCTTACCCTAACCTCAACCATAAGCCAATTCATACTTAAACTCTAAAACCAAGTCTTGACCCTCAAAAAGAGGTCCGAACTTGTGGGGGACCACCAAAATGTCCCCATAATTTCAAGTTGGTCCCCACAATGGTAGTTAAACCTGGAAAAACACGCGTCTACGGGCCCCACAAATCTAGCAAAGACAAAACCACACACACTCCTTTTTTGCTACCCGTCTGGCTTTTGTCACCAAACTAGATGGATGTCAAATGTTATTGGTTACCGTTGCTGCTTTCACAGACTGTGTGTCTATTAAAGAGAATCAGTTATTATTGCAATTATATCAATTCATCATTTTCTGTGCAAAAGAATACATAAATTAGCTGCCTTGAACTCTTCATAGATAAATGATTAATTCCGTCCTCCTTAGATTCAGATTTCCTTTCCATTTTTTTATTATTTTTTTGGGTGCAGCATCAGTTGTGTTTACAAGGAGGTTAGAAGAGTGTTAATAATTCATAGTTGTGCTTCAGAAATGCTCGCTGTTAGCGGCTCACATTTGAAAGATTTTGATGGTTGTTTATCACCGCTAGAGAGAGAAAACTGATTGAAGAAGCGAATCTGTTGACACTTTCAAAAGAGAAGATCTGAATATCATAGGTGAGACATGAGCATAAACAAATCGCAGTGAGCTAAGTATGACGTTCAAGCTTATACATTTTAATATTGCAGGGAAGAGTCTGTGTTTCTGTTATTTAGTGCATACTGAGGATGTTAACTTTTCAGAAGGGCAGCCATCCACCAGATTAACTTGTGTTGAAAAAAAAGCTTGCTTTAAGTTAGAGGGTGAAAAGAGTCCTTGAGTAATTCGACTACCTTGGTTTAAAAAAAATGCTTTTTTTTTTCTGCCTCGGGTCCATGCTATGTATGGTGGTAACCAGGGACGCAGATAGGATAAAATATCACTAATTTTTAGTGTTCCATAAGCACAGTTCATATTAAAGTAAAGATTTATTTAAAAATAAAAACAAGTTAATTGTTCAATATTAAATAGAAATGTCTTTTTTGTGTGTGTGTCTTTTGTATTCATAAGTGTTCTTTAACCAAGAAAAAATATTTCTTTTTCTAGGGGTGTCATAATTACTGTGTTAATTTTGAGTCAATTTAAAGTTCCTTTAACGCCTAATTTTTTAAACGCACGATTAATGACCGCCCCTTACTTGGAAAGCCTGTACTGGGGGAATTCCAGTCACAATGCATCACACACGTCCACGTCAAAATTTAGCAGTAATAAATTTAATAATAATGCATATACTGTATTTGTTGAGGCTGGGGTCAAGTTGCATTTTAGAATTTAAAAAATGTGCTGAATTTCACAAGTTACTTCATGTTAAAGATTGGATAGCTCTTAATATGGAAAAAAAATGCACTGAGCTGTCACCAAAGTCTTACAAATGCAATTTTGCCATCTACTGGCAGAAAAATGACCTCAACACAAATCAATCAATTAATCTAATTTTTTACAGTAGGCTACAGTACATTTTTTTTAAATTTTAACTTAATTTTATGAATTATGAAATTACTGTATCAATGACTAAAAGATGCAGCCATATTTTTCGACTTTATGTTAACGAGAGTAAGAAAACATATTAAAATTATTGTACATTTTATTGTACATTAAGAACAGATAAGACATTTGCGATTAATCATAAGTTAACTATAGAAGTCATGCGATTAATTACGATTAATTGCCTGACACCTCTATATTATATTTTTATTTTATATACAGACGCTCCCCTACTTACGAACATTCGCGTTACGAACAATGGTACATACGAACATGTCTGCGCGCATGCACGCATGTCAAAAAATGTTCGGAAAGAGATGCTGTAAGTTTGATTTTTTATTGCGCACCTTTTTCCGAGTACTGTAGTGCTTCTTTCCGCCGCTAATACCGACGCTTGGCGCTGTGAGAGCTCACCCAGCATTGGAGGCTCAGCAACGTGTCGAGGAGGAGGAAGAAGAAGAAACGCCTGTCGCTCATAGATAAAGCCATCGCACTCTTCGAGCAGCAAGACCCAAATATTGAACGTTGCACAAAGGTTGCAAATCAATTGAATGATGCCATACAGTGCTACCGCATCATTTATGATGAAAAAAGAAGAAAACTGTGCAATCGTCGTTAGATCGCTTCTTTCGGCCAGTTTCTAGTAAATCCTCCAAGGAAGATACTCATCAACCCTCATCTTCTTCTCCGCGACCCTCAACTTCTTCCTACATTGAAGTTACGGAGGAGGAAGTAACTTTTGAAGCCCATTCCAGTGACGACGAAGAACCTCTCATGATATAAAATCCTCCTCTTCCATCAAATCCTTAAGCATCGAGTACATCTTCCAAAAGTAAGTTAAACTTCATTTTATTTATCTTATTACGTACATGTACATACTGTGTGTGTCTCTTGCTCTCTCTCTCTAACATACGTAGTACAGTACTGTACGTATTCTCTTTAAACATAAATTATAATACAAAATATAGCACTGAAGCAACTTACGAACAAATTCACCTTACGAACGATCGCTCGGAACGTAACTCGTTCGTAAATTGGGGAGCGTCTGTATATATATATTTTTTTATCTCAATACTCAATTATTTGATTATTGACTAAGTGCAATTTTTGCAGAAATTGCGTGGGAATGCTGGAAGATAAATGCTCATAGGTGAATGCTAAATTGAATGCTTATGAACTTGAACTGCAATCTGGTGAAGGTGCTTCCATCAATCCCACAATTAGATTATTAGATTATTATCATAGAATTTTCAGCAGGGTATCAGAATACCAAAAATTGCGATAGCTGCAGGTCATTTTTGTGTTCATCTGAACTCTTGACTTAGAGGCCCATTAATGTCATTCATCCACCAACCAAACCCTCCTCTCATCAGAATGGAGATTGCAAATAGCCAGATCCCACAATGCACTGGGCCTGTCAGGAAGGAAGCAGATGGGCTGGCTGGCCCAAGAGCATTGCAGGGGTCCAATAGTGGCGGTGCTTGTTGGTTTTTGATGAGCTATGCACATACGAAAATAGAACATCTGGTCTGACCATGTGGTACCTCCATTTGTCCAAGGCCCCTTGAAGCAGCCTTCACATGATCTAAACACACACAAACATGCAAACACGCACGTTCTTGACAGCTGCATCCGCACAAATGTGAGCTCCATCCAATGAATGATGCATGTTATTTACAGTGGGGACGCTGGTTGAGATGGAGAACATGGCGGGCGGGGCGGGGTGGCAGGGCCACCATGCGGCAGCAGAGCTCCCACATTCACCTCATCACTTTCTGTGACTTTGATTAGAAAACACCCCGCCCTTGAAAACACAGCTCATGAATATGCAGCAAGCTAATAAGCCCCAGGTCAATGTAACTGATTTGTCAATTGTGTGCATTTCATCAAGATTGCTCAAGGGTGCTATAATCGAAAGCTGTAGGAAGAGAAGAGAGGAAAGAGGCTACTCACCACTAGATTGCTGTGTTATCTTAATCATTAGGTGCTCCGGGAGCTTAATTAATGACCCGACAAGAGCTGGGTAGCGAATTTGCGCTTGATTGGCTGTCGGAGGACTGGAGTGAGTCAACGGAATGCTAAGTCAGGGGAGGACATTTAGCAAGAGAGAATTGTGGATGATTTGCTTTCAGTGGCAGTCGTCGGGCTGTTTTAATTAATCCTAATTACTGATGTGATTACAGTGATAGCTTTGATAGCCGGAGTTAAATCATCCATCCATAAATGTGCCGTTAAAATAGACAGGGGTTGAAAAATATGACACAATGAAGGGCGGGTGCGTGGGATGTGGGAAATAAATGTATGGGGTGGAGAAGGGACTGCGGATGTGTGTGTGCGTGTGAGAGTAGTAAAAGAGTAAGAGAGGGTGGCAGGCAGCCACCAATTAGTTGGATGTGTTCAATTGCAGGAATTCTCTGGTGTCGTGACTCATGCTGACAGGTATTCAGGGTGAATTATTTGGACTGGACACACTCTCTCTCGTACACGCACACACAAGCAAGCAAGTTATAACACACCTCTGTTATAAATCCAGCATGTTTATCGCAGTGATCTGCAGTAGAAAATGAGATTGGACACTAACAGCCCCCACCCCTCCCCCCACCCCCCTCCCACAACTCTCTCTCGCTCTCTTTCCTACCCTCTGCTGACTGGCTGACGAGGTCATTTTAAAATCCCTTGTAAATTTGTCAGCCACATTAAGTGGCCATTAAAGGGCATCAAGCTGGAGGAGGAAGCAGGAGAGAGAGGCTCATATTGTAGTCCCCGACTGGCCGTGATTGCAGTCATCCATCCAGATTAACGGTGCCCTCCCACAGTGGCACGGGGGAGTCATAAGTGTGATGGATCGTGACATGAGGGCATATGATCTATTAGCTACTCTGGACCACAATCCTTTAAGGTAAACTTTAGGCATCTTGCAGCGTGATACAAGTGATATGCTCACAGCTTTGGGAATAATATTGGTGGTAATTTGGTAAACAGTATATTTAAAAAACAAAAAGAAATCAACTATCTGTGAAGTAAATAGGCTAATAATAGTGCAGTGGACCCTCTGACCTCAATCTGTTCTGTAGGCTGGTCTACATTCAATTTGTTTGGTTTTCAAGACATTTTTTTCCCATCGAATTGTCTGAACTGTATAGGCAATGGTGAAAATTATATGTATAGTGAATCCAAGACTTGTTTCTAAAAACATTACACACGTTTGACGATAATATCTGAAGACGTGCATATAAAGTCCGAACCATGAAATATATGAGAGAAAATTCAGATTCTTTGAAAATAAGAGTATATTTGAACAAACAAACAAAACAAAGTTTTGGAGAAAATCAACGTCCACATGACTTTTGATTTGTGTCATATTTGATACATTTGGTCACAATTCGTACAGTTATAAATGTAAAAAATATAATAATAAAGAGACATCAAACATATTTGTATAATCAAAAATCAGAAACAACATTTCCCACCATTAATATGTATAGGTGTCTGTCCTTTCTCAATTGGGCCAATTTTGAAAGGTCGGAAAATCCATCAACTGGGTGATACTGCCTTCTATTGGATTATCCGTGCAATGCATGAGTCAGATCAGGGTTTTAATGGGGTAGTGCTGTAATGTAACTCCGCCATGTCTGTGTGCATGTGCAAAATCTCTATTCGTTTCTGATCTGTGTTTTAGGTCAGATCAGTATCACAAAAGCAAAAATTCTGTTCTTCTGTTCTGCAAAGTCTGTAGAATGGTTGGAAGGACTCCTGTTGGGCGTATTAAAGCAGCCAGAGCAGATTGAAGGGCCAACAGATGGATATAGACATGTTTATTTACTTCCCTTTATTCGCACATGTATGTGATGTAAATGCGCATGCGCCGTGAGCAGATCGGAATGTTGAGTTTTGCGCCGTGCACATGGGACCACAATGGCGGATTGTTTCAATTTTTTGCGTATTTAAGCCCCTAAAACGCCATCACCACCTAAACGAAAAGCACTTATTTTTTTATTTTTTTTTAATTAATTAATTAATTTTTTATTTTTTATATTTTATTTTATAACACCTCTTCTATACAACACAGTTGCTTTACTTGATATGTTGTCTATCCCTCAATATCTATTTCTTATACTTTTAATATCCATCCCATTTGAGAGAAATTTAATGAAGTCTTATGAAGCAGCCGTCGCTCTTTGCTGAGAAAACATGCAGAGAGCCCAAAGAGCCATAACAGCACAAGTCCCTCTCCTGCCCACTAATGAGCTATGCTTTCCATGCACCCGCTAATTAGTTCATCTAGAACTTTAAGCATGCAATTACCCTCCACTAGCTGAACCATATCGAGCCAAGAGAAGCGATAAGACTGACAGCTGCCTTGGTACGAGTACAACATTCTGCCTTTCACTTGGACATTTTTCTCGACTTTATACGCCAAAGTCGTCAAAGCAAAGCCTCTCCATCCGATTGTGATCAACCTTCTAAGGAATGTAGTGAGCAATTTTATCTTCCATTGAAAACTTTGAAATATTATACTCTATACTAGGGCTGTGCAATTAATCGTAATTCAATTACAATTTTAATTATTAAACTCCAATTACAAAATCGGCATTATTGTAAACAAAATAAAAGATTATTAATACTAATTTGGAGTTTTAAAATGTGTTAATCTGTACCTTTTCTTTATTTTTTATTTTAAAATGACTACTTTAATAAATCTTGTTTGGTCCAAAACTTGCATAATTACAGTGTTTCAAATACATTTTTGTCTTAATATTTTTTTACATGTTTCAACATTTTCTTGTTTTGTACCAAAAAACAAATGATTGTCCTAATTGTGATTTAAATTATTACCAAATTAATCGTGATTAATATTTTCTTCATCATCGAGCAGCCCTACTTTATACACATACTCTACATTTTGAGATACTAAAATTGCATTTGCTAAGCAATGACTGATTTTTTATTGAAATTGATTATGAACTTCACATTGCAATAAATTCTCTGAGGAAAGAAATTTAATCTATAACAGTGGTTCTCAACTGTGCGACCCACATGCCTAGAAGTTAAGGATGACAAAGGGGTTTTGTTTAAAAATAGCCTCTCAAAACATTTGCATAAAGTATTATATTTTCAAACACCATTTCAAATGAGTTTGCTTGTTAGTATATTGGTGGCCAGCCAGAGGCTGAGCTGCACTGTATTTGTTTACAGAGTAACCTAGTGTCTAAAGCCGGAGGCAGCTACACTTCTTGTTGCTTATCTAAAATGTTACATGTGGGAGCTTGGTACATTATTTTACTGTAATAGACACAAAAAAATTAATAATTGTGACCAACCCAAAATGGGTGTGTGATCATCAATTGAGAACCACTGATCTATATATTTTATATTTTGCTTCATTAATGAAGTCTTCATTTTATTCTGTCAGTGTCGCTTTACTCAGGCTGAGTATAATGTAGAGTAACTGCCTGTCTGTATATGCATACTCTACTCAGTATAATAGGTTTTGAGGAAGGGGGGGTTATAGTCCTCAGTAGAATGGGTTCAAAATCCACATTACACAACACACATTACCATTCCAGAGTAGTGATCCATCAAGGTCTTGCACTAAGCGTCTGTACATAAACCTCAATTATGCTAATGCTAATCCCTGCGACGTTGACGTGAGTAGGCAAGAAGGCTAACAGCAAAACACTTTGATGTCTTCTGCCATTTGGCAGCGCCTACTCAAAGACTTGCAATGGACCCCAAACTCCACCAAGGCTTAAGAAGGTAAAAACAAGCAGGCCTTGTCTGTTTCTTTACTGATTACAAGGCCTTAAGGGCTTCTTATATTTGTCTCCCTGGTTTGGACCCAATCATGAGTGTAAATTCTCTTCACTGCTACTCACCAAGCTTTCTGCATTCAATATTCCTTTGACTCACACGTTCTGGGTGACAGATACTGGCTTTTTTAGCCCCCCAGATCGCGGTTGTCTTCCGTACTAGGATTTTAATCTAACACACTCTGATTTTGTAGACATATATATGTGTGTGTACATATATATATATATATATATATATATATATACTGTATATATATCATAGCAAACAGTCAGTCCATTCATAGACACAATGCAAATATCTGTCAAGTCACACCTACATAATCTAAACAGTAGGATTTTTTTAATCGTAATTAATCGCATGACTTCAATAGTTAACTCACGATTAATCAGAAATGTTATATCTGTTCTAAATGTACAATAAATGTGTATTCTAATTTTCATACTCTTGTTAACATAAAAGTGGAAAAATGTTAAACTAATACAAATATGGCTGCATCTTTTAGTCATTGATACAGTGATTTCGTTATAATTCCTAAAATTGAGTTAATGATAAAAAGATGTACTGGATGGTAAAAAGTGTGATATTGATCTGTGTTGAGGTCATTTTTCTGCCACTAAATGGCATAATTGCATTTGTAAGATAGTGACAGCTCAGTGCATTTTTCTTTTCATATTAAGAGCTATCTCATTTTTAACATGAAGTAACCTGTGCATTTCTAAAATTGTGAAATACAATTTGACCCCAGTCTCTACAAATATATGCATTCTTGTTACATATAATACTGCTGAATTTTGACGTTGACGTGTGTGCTGCGTTGAGACTGGAATTCCCCCAGTACAGGCTTTACAAGTAAGGGGTGGTCATTAATTGCGCGTTAAAAAAAGTAGTGGCCTTAAAGGAACTTTAAACTAACTCGAAATTAGCACACTAATTTTGACACCCCTAGTAAACATCAGTCTACGCATTCATATACACAGGTAATACAAATGAGTGCCTGTACAATAATATAACACACATAATAAAATCATCTGTGTTCATTCATATACAAATTGTAAACACCATCCTGTCCATTCACATGATGTAAACGCGTGCCATCCATTGTCCTACACACATAATGTAAACATCTGTCAAGCAAAACGTCTGACTGTTCATTCACACTTGGAAAATGTAAACATCTGTTAGTCCATTCACATGCAAACACATTAGGTAAACATTTGCTTGTACATTCAGATTTACAGAGTGTAAACATTTTTAGCTACATTTACATACAAAGCGTAAACATCTGCCTGTTCATTCACCCTTACATAATGTAAACATCCCTCTGTCCATTTGCTTTCACACATAATCAGTGACGTGCAGTGAGCTCTAGGTTTGGGTAGGCAGGCAGACGCACGCACCAATTACAAATTTGTGTGTCGGCAGGCGAGTGTAAAACGTATCTGAGGGTGACCATATTTTCATTTCCAAAAAAAGAGGACACTCAGCCCATCCTCCGAGGTACTTGATACTGTTATACATTATTAACATTTTTAATTCTTTATTTCATATATTAACCATGTTGAAATGTTTTATAGATGTGTAGAGTAGGTGAAATAGTGTTGAACTCAGTATAATTTGACCTTAACCTTGTTTTTGTCTAAAAATTCCTTCTCAGTGTTTTGCGCACACACATTCTGTTCGTGAGAACAGATTTTGCCACACACATACCCTGAGAGCACCATCACTCACGGCCACTCTAAATCCAGTTCAATTTGTTTGTGAGATATTGTTTTGGGAAAAAGTACGAAAAGTACCCTGAGAGTATATTTTGTCTAAAAAGATGAACACAGCTGCGTACTCTGTACGAAAATAATATTATGTAACATATTGTGTGAGAACCAATCTGTTTTACTTATTCATGATGGGAGGAGAATAGGTGTTCTCTTACTGATTTGGATTTTTAAAAGCTGTATGGAATTCCACCTTTTACGTGATGTTCAGTGTTTGTGTGACCGGAGATTCTCTGTAATAAATCATCTTTGCAAGGAGTTTGTCTCACAAGAAGTCTATCTTCAAGTTTTTGGAACACGCAAAAGAGGATAAATAATTAGCCTCTATCAATACTCAGACACAAGATGCCATACATTCAAACTATTTTAACATGTGTAGAAAATAAAACAAAAAAACATTACTCACTTTTAAAGTCTTACATTTTTTGTTCTGCGATCCTTTTTTCTTTTCTTTTTCTTTTTTTTACTTCAAGCAGGGTTCGTCCTCATCGCCTTGGCTGCGGCAGCTCAAAACTTGCCTCTCAGCTAAAGTTCTGGGCTACCGTTAGCCAGTGCGCAGTCTGCCAGCCACAGTAAACGTTGCAGTGCACTCTGCCTCCAATATGCCGCACAAATACGGACAATTTGAAACCCGCCCGGAAAGAATGCAATAAAGTGAATATCTTCCCTGTAAAAAGCCTAATTTCTCACAAAATCAAGTTAGCAATAGCAATGCCAAGCACAATGTAAATTGAAACAGCCAGTTTATCGAAGCGCATCCACAAAATCTTTTTTTGCACCATTCTTTGTGAAAAGTACGAATAATTCTATGGACCTTACTTTGCTGAAGATCCGGTAGCTAAGGCGTTGGTCTCCCATCCTTCAAAAGATGGCGTTTTTCCTAAAAAAAAAGCCGTGAAAATAGTTTTATATTCTCCAGAGTGGCGTCACCTTACCGCTTTGCTGTGCACTAAATGTGTTTTGAATTCACGAATGCACCGTGCGAATGTACGTTCGCATAGGAATAATACAGCGGCGTAAAAAGGCTGCGTAGCGATCTGCCTATTTGCGTAAAGGACTTTTCTACTCGGAAACTGACTATACATGCGTGATCACACATCGCCACGCCGACAGGGGTGGGAAAAGCACAGTAGCTGTGTGCCTTCAGGAGGATCATTTTTGCAGCATTTTTGCCTGCAGGCCAGACGAAGTAATGAGTCATTTTTAATTGAGGTATGAAAATCACCAAATGTTGTCACTGAAATGAAATAAATAATTCAAATAGATAGAAAAAGCCAAACGGTTTCAACTTTCATGTCCGCCTGGGGTAGGCAGTGCCTACCTTGTCTGCCCTGACCGCACGTCACTGCATAATGCAAACACCAAACTCCCGCCCGTACAGTCACACACACTCACGTAAATTAGACGGACTGTGAGGCTTGAACAATTAAATTTTAGTTTGTGTTACTTTGTCATTTTTTGTTAAATATAATATCCTTGCTTGTCAGTCAGTTACAAACACAAAGCACATATTGACAGCAGACATTCACCATTGCGTGTACACCACAACTAAATGGGAATGTACCCACGCAGACTACAAGGAAGTCATCTGAGTGAAACTACTCCAAAATACGACAGACTGTAGTTAGTCTGTTACAGCGACACAAGCCGTTTGATTCTGAAATCAAACAAATGCATGTCAACAACGTCTCAATAAACAGTGCGTGTATGAAAGAAGTTCAAAGAAATGTAGGACACGTTGTCTCAAGATGAAAGGCAGACTTAAACTAAGATAACGGAAGGTGTAAGCATTGAGAAAAAATATGATAAATTGAATCATTTGAATGAATAAGAACGGTATCTTCTGTCTGTGTGCGAATGGCTAAACATTTGATTTATGCGAACGTTTAGAGGTGAAATTGGACGTAAAGTAAAGCCATATGGCTTTTCCATTGAGCCGATCAGTGAACATCTCTCTTCTGATCTTGTCTGATTGACTTCCTCGTTCTCATTTTCCCTGTGCGTTACAGAACAATTATCCTCAATGACACTATCACATTGTTCTAATTAATTGGATGTGTTTACTACGGCAGAGCTGAGACAGGAGGATGACTTCTTTCTGCGCAAGTGAGATTAAGAGGAGGTGAAATGTTCATTCACACTTTTGTAGACTAACGGAAGTGTAATAATGACTTGAAGCAATTTCAGACGTGTGTAATGTGGTCCACAAAGCAGCAGATATTAGCTGGATGACCACTTTTACAAGTTCTTCAGCTCTTTTTTTATTTCATTTTTAACTCTTTGACTGCCAAAAACGTTAAATAACGTTTAGTAAAATCCTATGGAGGAGTGCCAAATACGTTAAAAGACGTTTTTTTTTCTCAAAACAGAGGTGAAACTAACCATTTTCTATTGTTGATTACTGAAAAACGGAATAAGGTAGAAACAAACTTTTTTTTCTGATGAAAGATGAGAGTCCAATCTTTCATTTGGTAGTATGTGTGTTTCCATAGTCCAAACACATAATTTTCTGTGGACCTTGAAAGATCAGTCAAAAATGCTTAATCGGCTGGCACCCACGGCATCCCTTTTCTGAAAACGTCTGGCAGTCAAAGAGTTAAACAACTTTACATGTTGGCGTAATGTTTACATTTGTCAGAATTGTATTCATGTAGTTTATCTTCATTCTAATCTCTCACATTAATGATCTCGTTCTGCTTTGTATCTCTCGAAACACATTTCTTCTGTAGAACCACATTGTGAACAAAAAAGAACAGGAGAGGTGTGTGTAAGTGCGTGTGCGTATCATGCGGGCCTTGTACAGTCCCAGCAGCAACAAGCTGTCATTTGAGTGGGCAGGAAAGAACCCTTGTGGCTTGGTTCCATCAAATTGTAATCCTCAGCACATTATTACCGTGGCAGGGTCACCTCTCCACGACTGCTCAGGGCAGGAGCTGGTCTAACACACACACACACACACGTACACACGGTATATACACAGCACACACTTGCTATTATGCTATTATCCACTGTGTCGCTGATGTTTTTTCTTGACAGTTCTTGTATTTCCTAGCCAGCCCCTATAATGAATCCATCTGAAGAGGACCAGACGAGGCTGCTATCATGAATAATTCACAATGTAACCCCTCGTCACTTCCACCATTTCCCTAAGGCGCCCCCTTCTCTCTCTTTTGTCTTGCCAGTGTCTTTTAGTGACGTCACAACATGGTCCAATATGACGCATTCATAATAATAACAATGTCATTTATTTAAATGCTTATGCACTGCTGCAAGCCACCTGCTTATCTGTTCTGTCGTTTCTATGAAAACCACAATTAGGCTGCTAGGCAATGTGAGCAGAAAGAGACTCCCCCCAGCTAGTGAAAGACATTCAATCAAAGGTGTTACTTTATTATTATTATTGGCTCATTTTAAGACTACACATTAATTCTTGAGGGACAGCTTGTTGTTTTGCCTGTATTACAATAAAATTTATAACATCACCACTTTTTTCCCCCCAATGAATTGTATCTTTTTTTAAATTTTTTATATTTGACTTTTCAATCTGGGTTATAAATGTGTTAAAGTTTGTAATATATTAGTAATATCTACAGAGCACTCTAAAAAGTGTTACATGCAGTTGTTCAAGTAAACCAGGGGTGTGGAAACTTTTTGCTTTGAGGACAGCATACAGAATAATCGAATTACACCAGGGCCACTTCGTCTGATTTTATTAAAAAGTCAATCAATTATGTACTGTAGTTATTTTAGCAGGTTTTTAGTTATTTTTAGACAAGACAGTTAAGTATTTTTCAAGATTTTGGGTCGGCCCACATCCCTGTATCTCACTAGAATAGATCCTCCCCAGCCTTGAATTGATCTCCACATTTAGAATCAAAGGAAGAGTAATCAATGATAAAAAAAAATACTATTTTTAAAGCAGTAATTACTTGAGGCATAACATAGAGGAAAACATTCTTGCTTCTAAAACTGAAATGTCTGACTTCATTAATTTCAGTTTTAAATAGTTTCTTTGTATATCTACAAAATTAGGCCAAAGTTACTTTTTGTATGAAGGGCCGCTAGAAAATGGACGGTGGGCCGCAAATGGCCCCCCGGCGGTAGTTTGGACATCCCTGATGTAAACTAATAATTGCCATTTAAAACTAGTAAGCTATTGATTGGATTGTGACAACCATTTATTTTACATTTGCTGACCATACATTTGATTTGTACTGGAGATTAAGCAATTCAGATAATAGATGGAAGGATAAAAATACGTCCAAAGGACCCAAAACAAATGAGGTGATAGACTGTCAAAGAAAACACTAAAAAGAAATGTAGAAAAGAAAAGAGTTTTTTCAGCAGTAAACACCGTTTTTAGTTCTGCTTGAAATAATTAGCCACCAGAAGACTGGGAATGTTATACGGAGCTGTCCACCTTTATTTCTGTCTGTCTGTGCGCCATGTATTTGTGTGTGCCTGCATACAGGGTGGGGGAGTAATAGGCAGGAGGTAGAGCGTGAAAAAGGTTTGGGAGAAAAAAAATCACATCATCACAGAGGGAAGTCATGGGAGTGTGTCCTGCTCCCAAGGCCAGATGTATTTAGCTGGGTAATGATAGTCATCTGGGCCGACAGGGTGTGTTTGTTCTGTAAGGTGTGTGCGTGTGTGTGTGAGTGACACAACAGTGTCGCACACAATGTCATGGATGCTACATTTCTGTTTGGCTGGCTGACTGCCTGACTGAGGGGCTTGCTTACACATTTATCTGCGAGCAAAAAAAGCTCACTCTCTATCTTTGGTCTCGTTTTGCTTTTTAATGCTGTCATTTCTCTGTCGTCTATTTTTTTTTGCCGCTCAAGTCTGCCTCTTTTCTTCTCTACTTGATCATACAGTACATACTATACTGTTTTAATTCAGATGTCTTTATAATTAGTCATGTAGCACATTGCACACTTATCGTCGCTGTCCTGTGAAAAACACTTCTGTCCATTAAAAAAAACAAAACGGAGATGTGTGCATTCAGTTTCATCTCACAAATATAAAAATGTAAAAAAATAAAAAAGACAAAAATGGACAGACGTGTTTTTCACAGGACAGCAACGATATGATACATTGGGCGTGTAGCATAATTCCATCAGGAGGTTGGGGGACACATAGTACTGCGGAATGCCTAGTACTTGACACACTAAACTAGACTTGCCAGGCACGAAAATAAAGATTGTAGCTGCCATTAGAGTCAGCTTTCAAATTAAACATGTAATTATATAAAAAATATTAAGATTTAGTTTATGTGTTTGTAAGCATTTTGTTGTTTTGACGGTTTGTTTTTATAGTGGAACCAATGTTTGTTATGTGCTTGTTGTATGAGAACGCTAATGATTGACGCATTGCTACGTCATTCCTTGTAAAACTATTGAAAGCCAGCCTTAAGAGCTGCTGTTGTAGCTGTTGGAAGAAGCTATTTTACTCCTCTGTTGCACATGCGGCCAATAAGGTAACATTTGCAATGATTTGCACTCTTTGTGTTAGTATTTACGATGCCTTTTGGAAGTAGTGTACTATCGTTAGCTCGCTAGAGCTAGTCCGTTAGCATGCTATCATCGTTAGCGTGTTAGCAGGCTTATGTAGTGGATGTTAACAGGCGTTTATCATGGAAATGGAAGTTATTTTTTGATATTTTAATATCTTTATGTTGTCTATGAGAATTATTTTGTGTTATTTAGCTCTTTTAATATGATGTTTTCTGTATTTTCTACAGTTCTCCCTAACCGCAATAAATGCCTGTTGTAACAAGAACCACTTGGACTTGTAATTTTCAACTGGAGGGTAACAAAGATGCTTCCATTATTACGTCAAACACAGTTTACTTTTTATGGGTAAAATATCAAGTGCTTTGGGGGCAGCCGCTTTGTGTGCTGGAACACCCAGAGAGGTGCAACACGGCCCCAAACACAGTAAAGTACTGTACACTTGCGTCTACGCGAGGTTACGCTCATTTTTACGCCAAGCGCTAGTCTACGGAGATGGGGCCCAAAGAATGGGGCTATCGTGTGACACTTCTCCTTCTCAATCCAAGGTTTGACTTCCTAATGGAGTTTTTAGGAAATTGCACACAACAAACAAATTAACCCACACCAATGAAAACATAACCTCCTTGGTGGAAGCAATGATGCATGTGTTTTTTTCTCAAGCACTGTGGTTGTGTAATTTTAGCATGTGTGTGCTTGTACTTGTGGTTGTGATTGGTGTGTTCGACTTGGCTGCTCTTATCATGGGTTGCCAGATGTGAACCCTGAGGTTAAAGATGGTCCTGCATGGATGCATACACATGCATAATAACACCCCTCCTTAAAAGAGCCTGTATGGGTGTTTGACGATGGATTGCTGAATTGAATTAAAAACATTAGCTTGAGGCTGTTCGTCTGAATCCCGTTGCTGAAGCCACTGAGAGGGAATGAAGAAAATGGGCTTCTGCTTCCAAGACCTTGAAAATCCCTTACTAATGGAATGAGAGAAGGTAAGGTAAGATAACAAGAGCAGAGGAGGGAAGAATTGGGTATCACACAGATGAGTGTGGGTGAATGGTTGCAAACACAATGCATTGTGTTTACATGTGGAGAACAAAGTGGGTTGAAATAAATTGAGTAGAGTCAGAAAGCGCAAAATGACATTACAAGCAGCACAATGCAGATTATTTTCATCCAGGAATTATTGTAAATAAGGATCATGTATTCTGGTGATGGCTTTATTTTGCCAATATCTTCAAAAGTTATTGTGTTTGTCGACCGTTGCCACCAATTGTTAGCTGAAGTAACCCTATCACAGAGAATAGATAGATGAATTTCCTGGTTTTCAAATATGCTCCTGAAGCCCATCTTTCCATTATTATTCAATGTTGATGGACAGCAGTCCAAGTAAGGCTCGCCAGATGGTTATTCAGAGATACTGTTTGTCCTTTTCTCCCCCACTATTATGGTTTAATTCTCTGGAACATTTAGTGTGGTGGGGATTTTCAGCCAACCAATTACCTAGAGTGAATAGAAGCATGCGCTTAAAACATTCTCTACTAAGCATTTCCTGAACGTGTGAACTAATACTTAAGTGATCCATGAGGATTTTTTTTTATACATATGTGCGTCTATGAACAAAGACTGACATCTCACCTGCCAATACAAATATCAAGTATACAGAGGACATTACTTAGTCCCTCGGCTAGCAACTAGCTATATCCTAGCAAGACGACTATGGTTTAAGCAGGTTAATATTAGCTTATGTTTTTAACAAGCAACCGGGACCACCGGGTTTATTGAATTAATGACCTCATTAACTTGAGTCAAAAAACCTGTTGTTTAAAATGAACTAGTTCAGGACAGGCATGTTAGCTGTACTTTTGATAGCACTATACATTTGCTCACCTGCCTTGACTCACATATAAACCTTAGTGACATACCGTTTGTAATCCATAGTGTTTAATATGACATCCGCTCACCTTTTGCATCTATAACAGCTTCAACTCTTACGGGAAGGTTTTCCACAAGTGAATTATTGACCATTCTTTGAGAAGCGCCTTTGTGAGATTGCATACTGACGCAGAAGGCCTGGCTTTCAGTTTTAGATCAAATTCCTGCCAAAGCTGTTCTATTGGGTTGACTTTTTCATCCATGTGCTGTCATTCGTTGTGATTGACTGGTTTTCCATCAAGTGCACTGCTTCTTGCCAGCTGGGATAGACTCCTGCAAAGAATAAGCAGTATAACAAATGGATGGATGGATTTTTTTTCTTCTTCGTGTCATTGGCATTGCACTGAGAGATGGCAATCAGCAGGAGATGTGTCTTCAAGATAAAGGATGGGAAAAAGAGAGAGAGACAAGAGTGCCTCTTAAGGCACCTCCATCAGCCTGTCATTAGGAGGTTAATGAAGCCAGCACCACTGCTGCCAAGCAACCAATGATTCTCTTTCTAACACTCTCTCTCTCTTACACACACACACACACACACACACACGCACGCACACGCAAGCGCACAAATACAGTTCCAACACTGGAGTCAAATACCCGTCCTCTGTTTCTGTGTAACAAGTAGAAAACAATGGTGTGTAGTCGTCCAGCAAAGTGGTCATTGATTTAGCAGTTTGGGATTATTAGATGGACACTAAGACTGGTTGAGAATTTAAAAGCCATACTTACAGACTTACATTAACTCTTTAGATGACATTGACTATTTGAAGATGTCAAAGAAAGAAGAGAAAATTGGTAGGCTACATATGCTTGAGGTGGGTCACAGACTGTTACAACTTTATCATTCCTAGTGCATAACAGCTTTTTTCATCAAAATATAAAGACATTATAATCTTAATTTCAACATTGTTCTTCTAGGACAGGAGAGTACAGAACAACTGGTGTGATGTCAAGCCCAAATAGGGTTGATTGACTTCTTCTTTGTTTTTTTGCCCCGCTGGCCTCTGGTGAAGTTACAATTGAGCCCTCTGAACTAAATTTCATATAATTTTTTGTAGTCTACCTTTAGTACCATATTTTATGGACTATAAGTTGCTTCGAAGTATATATCGTACTAGGTCAAAAATGCATAATAAAATAAAAAATTAAATAAACACATATATACATATGCCACACGGGATAATAAGTCACATTTTTTGCGGGCAATTTCCAAACTACTTGACCAAAAATAGAATTACTTCATCTTGGAAGGCAAGTTATTACATTAATAAAATAATTGAGAACAGGCTAAACAGGTGTAAAATATGCTAACACATTGAAGATTCAATACTTGCAGCTTGTAGTCTGCAGAATATGATTTTCTTTTGGAGGGCATCAGTCGTTCTCAGTTGTCTTTGTGACCAGGTTATATATATATATATATATATATATATATATATATATATATATATATATATATATATATATATATATACGACCATTGAAATACACTCTCATGATAAGAAAACAAAAACACTGATAAACATGTAACGTAATGTTTATATGTTTACAACTTCTCCTTCTCCTTCTCCTTCTCTGACAGTAAGAAAAAAATGCATGCATAGCCAGTCATTCAGGTGGTCAGGAGTTTTGCTAAAACTAATGTAAAATACTATTGCTATCTTGGTTCAACAGATGTTAACATGCCATGCAGCTACTTACCAGCTTCTTGGCTCCACATTCTGTTCCTGCTGCCGGCTCATTTTTGGCTGGCTCTGTTACGTTGTCCACTTTTTATCTGCACAGGACACTGAAGCCAGTCCAGATTCAAACTCACAACCTCTGCACTGGGAGGCGGGTATGGTAACAATGTGCTGGAGCAGAGAAGCATATCATATGACCTTAAAACACACACAGGCCACAGCAATAACATTTTTAAAAGGCTCATCATCAAGAATAATTTGATTAGCACGGGTCATTTTATCCCCACTTGAACTTCCACAGCATTCAGCATGCTTCATTTATTTTTGTACAAATGCATTGACTTTTTTTTTTGCATTAG
The DNA here is from genome assembly GCF_051991255.1 of Vanacampus margaritifer. NCBI lineage: Eukaryota > Metazoa > Chordata > Actinopteri > Syngnathiformes > Syngnathidae > Vanacampus > Vanacampus margaritifer. The sequence continues at coordinate 9,161,310 of NC_135435.1, forward strand.
CAAAGCAGTGTGTGTTTGTGTGTGCGTGTGTGTTTTATTCATGTCGGCACTCGTCACTAACAAACCTCCCCCCTGGAGGATGCGGGTTGGACTGTCAGCCTCGGTCAGAAATCACAAACACACACGCAACCTCAATACACACATTCAGTTTGACATCTGTCAACCTCCGTGCTGAGACCAGGAAGCCATATACGTGGCTCAATACACCCATAATCCTCCGTGTGTGTGTGTATATTGTGTCGGTATGTAAGCGTGCCTGTTAGCAGCCATCAGACCTAAAAGTTGAATAGACGTTTCCGTTTCACCTCACAATTAGCATCACTGCAAGAAATAGAGCCAGCAGTGGGACAATAAAGCAATAAAAGTGATGCTGCAGTTTCATTTGTAGTTCCACTACGTGATAACAGAGGTGGGCAGATAACCAAAAATGTACTTAAGTAAGAGTACTGTTACTTTTGAATTCATGTCTCGCGTAAAAGTAAAAAGTAGTCCTGCAAATAATTACTTGAGCAAGAAATAAGTTTGTGTTGGCTCTCAATAGACTGTGGCAAGTGTCCAGTGAAGTTAACAAAAGCCTTATTTGATGGAGTGTGGAGCCAGAAAGAAGTGATTTCTGCAATATCACATGACTACTGACCATTCATTTCAAAAGTCACATTATTGCACACCTACAGCCACCAAAGAAATGACTGACTGCAGGATTTCAATAGCTTTTTCTACATGACAACACTGATTTTTTTGTATTGTAATCTGATTACTTTCTTTTAATAACGAGCAATCTAATGCGTTCATTTTTCCAAACCAGTAATCTGATTAAAGTTACTTTCCTAAGTGGCTGTACATTACTATTTTTTATTACCTCATAATATATGTAGAATGCAGAATTTTGTTGTCCATTTTGAAGAGAATTTCGAGAAGAAAATGTTTCTCTTGCATTTGGGAGTGACGTTACATCGCATGTCAGGTTTTCTCAGCGGAAGACGCAATGCCAGGTCACGTATAACAACATGTGTGAGTGCACGGAGTCTGGCCAAAACAATAGACACTACGACGTCAACAATGGAAGAAGCAGGAGGCGCTCCTCAAACGGGTGCATTTGCCATTACTTCACATTTTTGTCCAGTAAAGATGACAAAGACCTCTCAGTGCGTTGCAAACTTTGCGCTGGCTCAAAAACACTGTCGACCGCTTAAAACTCCACATCCAATTTGAGGAAACACTTGTTGTTGTAGTTCAGCTCTGGTACTTGAGAAAATAGAAAAATGTTATAGTTACAGTTGCATCCAGCCTACATTTTAATTTTATGGTTACAGTTTGTAACCAGCTTGCAGGTGTAACATGTTATGAACCAATTTGTGTGTTGTAAAACCAGAGAAACAGAAACAAAGAAATATGTTCATGTTTCAAGTTTTTGCACTTTCATAAGTATTATTTAAGTAACCGGTTGCCATTCTTATGTTGAGGCAGCAAAGGGCAGAAATTGGTCAAAAGTAACTTAGTTACTTTGACAATAAAGTAATCAGTAAAGTAATTAGATTACTTTTTGAGGAGTAATTAGTGTTCACATTACTTTTTCAAGTAATCTGTAACAACACTGATGACAATACAAAAAAAAGAGTGGAACTGTAACGCTGTTCATTGTCTCTTCAGCTGGAATTCTAAATTGTTGCTTTTTCTTTGTACTATTCTAAACTACAAGGATTGGTACAAATGTAGCTCAAGTAGGAAAAATCTAATGTAAGGTTATACACAACCTGCACGTCTCTTTTTGTGTGGACTGGTCAGATTCAGAGAGCAGCTTGGTGGTCAAAGTGTGCCACTGATTATAGGTGACGGGTGCTGCCGGCCACAGGGACATGGGAGCATGGCATGGCAATGGGGAAAGGTCATCATCACAGCACTGTCAGCATCATCACTGCGACACTGGGATGAAGGAGCCACGCAAAACAACAAGCAGAATGACATATTACTTATTAGTGATGCGACAACAAAATATCCACAACAGGTATAATACATTGGGTTTTCGGCAGAATGAGGGTGTGTACTTGAGCAGAGCAGATCTAAATATGAGAAATAATATGAATATATTGACATATACGTGTGTGTGTATATATATATATATATATATATATATATATATATATATATATATATATATATATATATATATATATATATACGGAATAACCGGATATAAAGAGGGCGAAGCACGGATGACAACATGGGGGAAATAGATGTAATTTCTGCTTCTAACTTTCAACGATCAATGAAATACATTATATTCATGTCACTCACCCAGCTAAATAAAGTACCGTCAGTTTCCTTCTCGCTCGTGTGGTTCTTGTCGGTACACGCCAGAAGCACGGACTTACTTGTTTGGATAAAGCGGAACTATGTGTGTGTCATCTAATGTTCTTACACGGATGTGTATTTTTGAACACTGCAAGCTGGAGATAAACATTATTTAAGCATTATGACTGGTGTCTGTCTCACATGAATAGTTAACGTTACACAAACTGTAGCATTTTTGCCATAAAGACACAATATCAGTCAATCAATCAGTCAATCAATTTTTATTTGTATAGCACTTTTCATACATAAAAATGAAACTCAAAATGCTTTACATAGTTTAAAAACAAATCCCCAGCCCACCACCCCCCACAATACCGGCCATAAAAAAAAAGTGCATTAACAAACATTCAAACAAAACAAAACAGATGATCTAAGGCTCAGCACAGGGCGACCTAGCAACGAAAACACTATCTCAGAGAGCCCTCTGCGCCAGAAGAGGGCCAAAAGCTGCAGCTGCAGACCCAACCAGCCTCATGCCGTCGGCCCAACGCTGTCCGACTCCCAACGTTGGATTGGTGTATCTAGGTCTTTACACTAAAAGACCAAGATTCCTTGCGAATACAAATAAGCAAAGAAGAGGAAAAGAAGGCAAAGAAGAAGTTGTGAGCTTGCGACTTGTTTACAGTTGGAAATCTTCATTTTTAACACAGTTTCTCTTTTTAGGGAGGAATGAAAGAAATCAACACCTGGCAACCCAGTCAGAGTTACGGAACACCGACAGCGATAGAAGGAGCCCCGGGGATTATTAAACATCACCCTCTTATAATAATTGCCTATGTCATTTTTTTGCCTAAGTCATCGCCTCATGATGCAAATTATTCAGTTTTCTGAAAATTCTTAAGAATTACTTAGGCGATTATTTTAAAGGTGTCGATAATGGCAATGAAGTTGGCAAAATGAATGGTTTGTGGCTCAAAGATTAAAGACACAACAATGTCAAACTTCACTACAAAACCCAAAGGCAGGTAAGATAACACTCACATAGTTTTGCTAGCAATACCAAGATGGGTTTTGGGCCATTAAAAACGAATAAGTAAGTGTGAACATGTAGGTACAGCTACAGTAAGTAATGTAATTTGAGGTAGAACCCTTTAAGAAAACTGTCCAAGTCGTTTGTTTCCACTGTTACGGTTCGTGAAAGCTTATTAAAGCTGTTACGTTAAGCTTTAAGGTCACGACATAATTCTGCTTTAGTTTCTTATAAAAAACTGACTGGTTGTCTCTCCATTCTACTCATTGTTGTAGGCCCTCGAATACAAGTGGGAGCAGAGGGCAGGAGAAAGGGAGTGATTGGAATTCATTATGGTCAAATGATTTTAAACTCTGGAGCTGAGAGGCTTTTCTAATCACAGCTGAATGGGCTGGAGAGTTAATGTGGATAGGCTGTGGAGTGGAAGAGAAAGGAGGCGCGACAACTCCATCGTCCATGGAGCGTTCTGGAGGGCTCTTCACACAACTCAAATGGTGAAATTGCACAGATACTGAATAGACACGCGACCTGTTTTACTGGCGTGACTCAGTCTAAAGATGCACTTACATTCATTGCTGTTCATTGTTTTTCCTCCCGTTTTCGATGCAGAATGAAATGTGTTTACAGGCTGTGAGTGCATGCATTGTCATTTAATGCAGATTGCTGTGTTTTTATGACACACTTGTTAAATGCATGTGCATGAAATCTCTTAAACAGGAGTTTTTGTTATCAGGCAGCAGCTCAACAAATGAAATTGAACAGCAGAATTGAACCATTTAGAATGAATAGCATAGGCCTGCGTGTAGACAGATACCTAAATCCAGGGACACTTTTATATGGCGGGGAAAATGATGGGATACCAAGCAGTTAAGCGGGATACACAGATAATGATTGGTAATATTTAAACTGTTTTATATATATATACCAATACTGACATGTGAGGCAATGTGGTGCCACGGCACATCCAGACTTACAGTAAACCAGTACTCAAAAAACTCAAAATACTTTTCGGTTGCAACTCTTCTCATTGTCATTTTCATTGTGGTAAATGACTTGCCTGTGGCTCGGTCCGACTCAATGTTGACCACACACAAAAGGAATTGCATTTTGAAATATTGAACAGGTTTGACATCTGTGATTATCGAGCAGATTTGTTCTGAATTTCCAAGATCAGGGAGGAAAAATACCTCTTAACCATGTGCAAGCACAAGCTCATATTTTACAGTTGTGCTTGTTATGAGCACACATGCTGAGAAAAAGGTTTAAATGATGCCCATAAAATCCAAAATACTTAATCGTTTTGATATTTTCAGAGGGTTAAGTTGACATGAGAAAAGATGTGCATGTGAATTTTGCTGATGATTCATAGCATTTTTGTGCCATTAAATGCACAGTAAATTCTGTAGCGTGGTTATCCCAGAAAAAAAAGTATTATTTAAAAAAAAATACAGAATTTTTTTTTGTAGGTGCCACACTGCGAATGTGCATCAACTGTAGTTTTAAGTTGTAATATCACCATTCAACATTAGATGGCAGACATTTCTTGCGCTTATACGGGGTCTTATACTGTCCTATACTTAAGTAGGCCTAAAAACATTGGCAGATTTGTAATGATATGCAAGACAAACATTGTACATCAATAATATTAATATTGTGAGTGCCTTGATTTTTGTGAAAAAATGCACAAAATGAGTTCTTGCATTTACTGTTGGTTTGCTGTATGGCAGTTTTGTGTCGTCCTTGAATAATAATTTTTGAGTTTATTTTTTTGGGGGGTGGGGTGACAAAAAGTGTTTATTTTGTTCTTTGCTTCAAACCTTTTGTTGTTGATTGGTTTAGGATAGTGGATCTTTTATACTGTACATGCACTGACATATGTAATAGAAAATAATGTATCCATGTAAAAAATAGCATAATTGTCATACATCTGTTGGTCCTATGTGGTCCCCGAGTAACACTGATGAAAAATAGTGCACCCCTATCCCAAACCCTAGACTAGACAGATAGCAAGTATAAAATAAATCAAACAAGCACATTAGTGAAAATACTCCCCAAAAATACTGCATGAGATAATAAGTCAAGTTGGTCTCTAAACATTACTAATGTACTTGAATTACTGCTCTCTATTACCCGTAGGAGGAAAGTCTTCTTATCATTGTACTTATAAGAAAAAGGTGTAAAGAACCTCTCATTACCACAAAGATGCTGTATCAATAAAATTAATAGGAAAAAGTAACATTTCAGAATGTATTACTTTATTTTCCTGTACTGCACAAAAAAAAAGGACACATTGAATCTCATGTGATCTGTCAGTGTCAGTATGCTTGATTCAAGCCAGCATGCAGTGCGGCTGCTGTTCCCCCTGACAACAATTTCCAGTCTTGGTATGGCTTGCCTTCCTTTTTACTCCTCCATTCCCCTTATGGGCATGTTGAAACTACTACAAAGCATTTTCAAAATTGGCATGCAGTGGGCATCTGAGGGCCAGGGATCAGAAGAGAGGAGATCACTCATAGAAGCGCCGACGTGGTGCAGGTTTGCGTGCGACTCGCTACAGATTAGCCTGCAGTGCAAACCAGTATGACTGCAGACTGTCGGGGAAGCACATCAATGGATACGTGACTCCCTGCAGACATTAAAGACATATGTGCACATGGCAGATCAAATTAAAATGCTGACACTGAGCTGGTTTCATCTCCTGGCACTTTCTCCTGAAGCGCCACCTGGCCAGGGATGCATGCCTGCGCTCATCACTGCTGGCATTGTCCTCTCACATTGTACCTTGTAATTCCCCACCACATGTCTCTGTTTGACCGTGCAGACTATTTTACATACAACAATGATGGGCCTTGTTTATAAAAACTTTTATGGCCACAGAAAACATGAAAAACAGCTTCTGTGTACTCGCTTGCTTGGAATTTTGTTTCTTGAGTCCAAATCCGCAGTAGCTGCTACTGTATATGTATTGAGGAGTAAAAACTGCCATTTTTATATATATATATGTATATATATGTATAAAACCCAAGACACACTTAGGACCGCCCCCTCATTTGAATAATATTTCATCTGCAGCATGAAATAAATAAATAAGAAAGCAGACGTTTGTATTTATTGATTAATATTTAATTATATATATTTATTTATTTGTTTTGACATTTATTTTTATATTCATTTTTACTTTTATTTATTTATCTATAGATATACAGTATACAGTACAGGCCAAAGGTTTGGACACACATTGACTGTGTACATTGTGGATTCTCACTAAGGCATCGAAACGATGAGTTATGTACTACAAAAACAGGTGAAAATAATAAAATAAAAACATAAATAAATAGCCACCCTTTTCGCTGATTACTTTTTTGCACGTTCTTGGCATTCTCTCGATGAACTTCAAAAGGTAGTCACCTGAAAGGGTTTTCCAACAGTCTTTAAGTAGTTCCTAGACTAAGAATGTCAAGAGTATGCAAAAACGTAACCATGGGCAAAGGATGGCTATTTTGAACAGTCTATCACATAAAACATGTTTTCAGTTATTTCACCTTTTTTTTTTTTGTTAAATACATAACTCAACATCAGTTCATACATAGTTTTGATGCCCTCAGTGAGGATCTACAAAGTAACCAGTCATGAGAATAAAGCAAATGCATTGAATAAGAAAGTGTGCCCAAACTTATGGCCTGTACTGTATATATATATATATATATATATATATATATATATATATATATATATATACAGTATATATATATATATATATATATATATATTTATATTTGTATTTAATTCTTGAAATATATGTTTTATATCCGGTTTTATTTTCACTTTTATTCATTTATTTTTAATTTGGGCAGCTTTGTTCCTCCATATATATGATCTATGACAGGCCCTCAACCCCTACTTGTGGTCCCCTGAACTGTGATTTGGGTAAAAAAAAAAGTGTAAAATGGGACTTCTCCAAGTCAAGTCTTCAAGCCAACAAAGCATGTAAAAAATGTAGGTGCCTTAAAGTCACAGTGTGTAATCTTTAGCGCCATCTAGTGGTGAAGTAATAATTCATTCAATTTAAAAACCCACTATTGATTTCAATAATATGCAAAAAAAAATCTGTTCTATTACATGTACAATGTACATTTAAAAAAAAACAATTGTAGGTCTACTAATCACTAATATGCAATAATATCACTACATGGTTGTAGTCTCATCTTGCTAGAGGCTGCCATGTTTCACCGCCATCTTCCTGCTACGGATGTTCAAAGGACAACTTTGTGAACGTAGTTAGCCTTGGTGGTGCTTGCATCGAGTGCCGGACCCAATCGGTTGACCGCCACTTACCTTCCATAGCTTGGGCCTGCAGGTGGTCGTCACTAACTCCTGTCATTCAGGCCCGTCGCGTCTCACCTTCTGCTTTTACTAACTTTTTTTTTTACTAGTTTCTCCCACTAGCTGCTAATGTTAGCTACTTCAGCATATGGTTCCAACTAACTCCCGCTAGCCACTCTGCCTAAATCTGGCTCATTTGGCGTGGCTCGCCGGGCTTCACACCGGCTGGCAAGTCGCCGTCGCGCGCAGAGATGCTAGTTTGATCACGCAAAATAAGAATTGGTGGTAGGCTTGTGTTGTGCGGTCTCTTTGAGTCACAGTAGAGTGCGTGCTTCGAAATAAATGCGCTTCGGCTGCATTCTATATTATTGCGACATCTAGTGGTCACTTATTACACATTGCACCTTTAAGCATTTATGACTTTTGTGTGCATTTGTAAATTAGTTTTTGGAGCATCGCGCATAACATGGGCAGTGACATCACAGTGGTTGGAGACAAGAAGTTTAATAGTTCCAATAATCGCCAGTATGAAGTATGAAGTATGAAAAGACAAGAATAGTCGAATAGATCCTCCGGTTTTGAGAAGTATACCTACGGTGAGGTATGTGCTCCCTCCAGTTATTTATTGTCAATAAAATTCCATACTCGGCACAGTTCATATCAAGTTCAATTCAAGAGGTGGAAAAGATGGATTTATGATGAAAATGACAAATCTAACACTCACTTGTTTAATCCTGGAGCTTTTCCCAAACTCCTCGAAGGACATCAAAAATGTGCATGAGTTTATTACACGCCATGTCACACACTCACACACACATTATGAAAAAATGGCCCAAGTACCCTGCCAAATGGCAAAATATCACACACCACTTCTGACTTGCTTATTTCCACATTAATGGCACAACAAATGGAAAACACAGGATAAATGGCTCGTGGTCCTCATCTGGTTGGAAAATGCAGCCTCCTGAATCTAAATGTAGTCGGTGATAAACTGTGCTGCAAATATGAGCTCCCCTATGGCTAATGAGATGGTTTAGTCAGATCAGGCCTCACATAGCTGGAAAGCCTGTGACTGATCAGACTGCTTAGAAGCATTTATTGAAGCTGGCAGATCATTTTTTCACACCCTAAGCAAACTTGACTCCCGGTGTGAGCATGATACATCCGTGCCAGCTGCATTTCACCCTTGACAGACACAAGCAGATTAACGCGAGGCCATGTGGCTCATGGGATGTGGGGATTGAAACCACACTCTATAGACAAAAGTTTTGGGACACAAAGAAGAACTTGAAAACAGCTGGTTTATTTATGACTTTAGATTGTGCTATTGTATGTTTGACACATTGGCAAATCATCATCTGCATCAGAAAGAAAGGTCCTTCACATTTTTTTTGTCATTGTGTTTAAAGAGACAGTGTGTAGATTTTTTTTCACTGTTCGTTCACTTTAAAGGGGAAATCAACCTTAAATATTTCTTGACAAGAATATATTATATGTGACCTCACTAGTTTAAACATGACATTCAGATTAATATTACATTTGTGGAATATGAGTTATGCAGCAAAATCCAGCCGTTTTTATCCTTTTTTTAGGGGGCGGCCATTTTGCCACTTGCTGATAAATGAAAATGGCATCACAGTTGCTCAGGAAACGACCAATAACAGCTAAGCTTCAAAAAACAGGTGAGATGTGATTGGTCGTCTGAGCCCTGAGCAACTGTGATGTCAAAATGGCTGCCACTTATAGTGATAAAAACTGCTGTTTATTGCTGCTAACTCATTTTTCACTAACACAATATTAACCTAAATACCACATTTAGACTAATGTGGCTGTATAGAACATATTCTTGAAAAAAAAAATGTGTGGGGGGGGGCGTTGACTTAAAGAATTTACCCAATAACGGCCATTCACATTCAAATACTTACCTACGTAACACTCATGTTTTTGGGTAGGAAGCCAGAGATGGATGCGGAGAACTGTCATGGATATGAGGAGGACTGAGAGATGTCGACCCAAATACAAGGAGGCTCAAAGATCAAACAGAGGTGATGGGTAAACGTAGACTGATTTATTGACAGGCGAGCAGAAAAACAAAGACTTGACGTGATTGGACTGGAACGAGCGTGCCGTGACAGGACCTGACTTGCCTTAACGGGGAGTGACTTACCTTGACTTGGCTGGCTTTGGCTTACCTGTGACTATGACTTGGCTCGGGCTGTGGATATGACTATGTTGAAGTCTTGACTGTGACGATGGCCTCGCTTGGCTGTAACAATGGCGTGGCCGTGATGTCATCATCAATAGGTCCTATCACAATACGACATTTTTTATCGTGAAGACGATAAAAAATGTCGTATTGTATATTTTTTTCCTATCGTGTCTATCGCCATTTGTCACTTACAGCAAACAAAATTAGTGACAGAACGCTGATTTGACGGGCAAAAGCATTCATTTGCATGCTTATTTCACACAGCTGTTAGGTGGCAGCCTGAACAGTGAATCATGATACATAGTCGTCATACATTACTATCATACACCCATCCATCCGTTATTTGAACCGCTTATAGTCAATGAAAATGAATGGAAAACAAGGTGAGTAAATGCAAATAACGCATCCTACTACTTTAGCCCAAGTCGAGACGAGATCGGTCCTACTAGCATAGCAACGAGCTTCAGTTGGCTAATATTGCACATAAACACTTTGCGCTTTCACTCCTAAAGTTAGTAATGATAGCCTCCATGGCAGCGTAAAAAAGTTGCAAGTACCGACATTCTCACGCAGCAATTACGAGGAGTGATTAACAAGTGAGAAAGATGGAGAAGCTGTCTTTGTTATGCTAACCGGCTAATGTTATCGTGGACGTGGCTTTAATGTGCTTGGGTGATTGATTACACTTTTCACAAAAGTCTTGTTGGAACCACGGTAAAGTGGAGCATGTCCAACTTTGAACAGCAAAATAGCAGGCAATTTAATGAGCATCTGGAGAGAGAAACTAATGCTACACGCTTAGCAAATTCATATTACACACTTGAGGTGTTGAGGCGTCATATACGTCAGCCGGGAGGATTTAACGTTTATTAATATTGATAAACGAGACAGCGGGCAGCACGGTGGCTGACTGGTTAGCACGTCCGCCTCCCAGTGCAGAGGACGTGAGATCGAGTCCAGGCTTCGGCCTTCCTGGGTGGAGTTTGCATGTTCTCCCCGTGGTTGCGTGGGTTTTCACCGGGTACTCCGGTTTCCTCCCACATTCCAAAGACATGCATGGCAGGTTAATTGAACACTCCAAATTGTCCATAGGTGTGATTGTGAGTATGGTTGTTTGTCTCTGTGTGCCCTGCGATTGGCTGGCAACCAGTTCAGGGTGTACCCCGCCTACTGCCCGAAGCCAGCTGGGATAGGCTCCAGCATCCCCTGTGACCCTTGTAAGGAAAAGCGGTCAAGAAAATGGATGGATGGATGGATGGATAAATGAGACAGAAAATGGATGGATATACTTAAGTGAATACATTTAACATGACTAAATGTTATTTGTTTTCACAATCCAGTCCTGAGTTTTGATTTTGACTTTTGAAATCTACACAATAACTGTTCTCAAAATTACATTGCACATTAGAGCTCATCATTTTTTATTATTTTTTTATTGATTTCTGTCCGAACATTTTTTTTTTAGCCTTCTTATTCAGATGAATACATTTTGTGAAAAATATGTCAATGTGCCTCTTCTGTTTGCATTTTATATAGCAGCACTACTACTGGATGGATTTTTCATTTGATACACATCTGTTAAATGTCACTTAAACACATAACAGTCATAGTGTGTTGTAGATATATATTTTTTAGAACAACTGAACATATATCGCGGCACATCGTCATTGTGATATAAAATAGCCTATATTGTGATAGAATAATTTTTCCATATCGCCCAGCACTAGGTTGACACACAAGGGAAGGGGAGACACACAGGCGGACGTGGTTACACATAACGAGACAAGGGGAAAGACAAGGAACACAAAACAAAACACTGAACACACAAAAAAAAACGAACATGAACACCCAAAATCAAACAAAAACCCAATCCCATAAAACTGAAACATGACAAGAACATGCCAACTCCACACAGGAAGGCTGGAATTTGGAAACCATGCGCCATTTGATGTGATTACAATTCATCCCAAAATTCGAAGGCATGGTAATGGCACAAAACACCCCTTGACAAATGATTTAATGGTCACATGACAATGTGATTATTAAGAGTCGAGCCAAGCAGCAGAGAGACTTTGCTGGACTGGCTTCTCTCACTGAGCTCTCTGCCTTGTCAGCACTGTTAAACAAGGTCAAGCTGAAATGTACCAGTGTGGCACTTTAATAGACGTGCATGATGGCTGTGAAAGTGGATGACACAGGGTGTGTGTGTCTTTTGGCTTGTGCATGGTGCGCTATATATGGAAGTGCAAATGCCTCGCAACGGGCCACCTCCAATCATCTGACAATGCAGATCTAATCCAAGCAAACATGCCGCAGTTATGTCGCGCCTCATTTTAGGTTGGTACCGTTGACCTTTAACTGCAGGCCCCCCGTCAGCCATCTCCCTCTTGTGTGGTGTGAAGGGGGTATAAGAGGCGGTTGAAGGGGCTTAAGAGGAAATGACAGGTGGAGACTTGGGTGTTGAAACATGGATTGCTTCAAGTTGCTTTCAATATGGTCATGTTGTCACCCCCGCCCAATATTTTTACTATCAGCCGCTGAACCCACCGACCTACTCCCGACATCACCGCTCCCCCAGCAGCACTTAACACCCCTTGCTTCCCCTCTACCCCTTACAAGAGCAAACACCCCCAAGCAGCTGGAGCTGATGACACCTGTCAGCAGGGAGATAGTATGTCCACTGTGGCTGACTCCAGATCAGCCTGTAGATTCTCACTGAAGGCATCAAAACTATGAATGAACACGTGGGGTTACGTACTTAACAAATAAGGGGGAAATCATTGAAAACATGTTTTATATTCTGATTCTAGATTCTTCAAAATAGGGCCCATTTGCTCTGATCAGTTTTTTTACACCCTTGAAATTCTCTCGATTAATTTAAGAGGTAGTATGCCAAGAGTGTACAAAGCAGTAATCAGAGCGAAGGGTGGTTATTTTGAAGAAAGTAGAATATAAAACTTTTTTTCAGTTTTCAGTTATATCACTTTTTTTTTGTTAAGTACATAACTTCACATGTGTTCGACTCAAAACATGGAACTTACCAAAAGAAAGATTAGAGTCTCTTCTTTCATCAGGAAAAAAAGGATATTTTTATCTGTTTTCGTTTTGCAGCAATTAGCATTAGAATATAGCTAAGTTTTATCATTAATCACAAACCCGTTGAAAACACTGGGAAAAAGATCTTGTTGCAACATGTCTGATCTCTTATACTCTGCTGCCACTTGCTGGCCGTTATTTGTAATAACTACCATTGCTTTAAGCGACCTCTTAAGCAGTATCAAAGCTTTCTGTATGCTCTAGCATAAAAAAAAACATGTTAAAAAAAGTATAAATTTATTTTTGGGAGTGCATAACAAAGTAGTAAAAAAAGTTTAAATATATTTTTTACTACTTTGTCATCCACTCCCAAAAACAAATGTATAAATTTTGGGGTTTGAATGAGTAGTGGATAGGCCGTTGTACTAACGCTAATTCACAATTTTAACGTCTAGTTGTTGGCCTCTCACTCAACAAACGAAATGGACTTTGCAAACATGGATGCTGGCCGCCTCTCACGCTCTCTTAACTACAGACAAAAGGGATTTGTTTGTAAACATGGACGCTGGCGGACCGTAGAGACGAACTAGCTTAGCATTAGAAAGGACAAAGCTACAACAAGCTAGTTGTAACATGGTTACCAAACTAGGGTGACCAAATGTCCGTTTTTGTCCGGACATGTCCTCCTTTTGGGGGCAAAAAAATTACCTGGACGGATTTTCAAATTCCCTGTGAAATGTCCGGATTTTCTGTCTACGCTAGCCGTTTCACTCCGAAAGCACTCTTTCACTCAACAGCTGATTTAGCGTCTCTATACCCGCTGTCATTTATCAGATTATCTGCCAATCAAATCCCGCCGTGGCACACGCCCATTTCCGTATTTTACGCAAGCCAGGCAAGAGGCGCCTGCCTGTCTTTGCCAAAGACATAAAAATATAGTATATACAATAAATATAATAATGTTTTACACCAACGCTGAACTATATTTATAATTTAAAAGGTTCCTATTCACTTGAATGAGAGCTCGAGCCGCAGTTAAATGAATGAAGCTAAGCTCTCCATTCAGAAATAGCGCAGGCGGCGATCTTCCCGAGCTGGTTAAGAAATCAAGATTGCAATATTTCATCCATTGTGGTCTATATGAAATTGTAAATACGGTTCAATGTTGGCGTGACTTGCCACTTGTGAAATGTTATGGCAGAGCCGCACTCACTGCGGGAGTGCAAGCTTGGCTTGGGCAGTTCAAATAATCCCTCCCCCTTCCTTGCTGTAAATGGAAATGCAATGGCGGCCGTGTTGTGTTGTTCCGTGAGGTGCGGTGTGGTGTGGTAGCGTGCCGCGCGGGGCTAATGGAACAGCGGCATTAAGCAGCTGAAGGAGAGTCAAGCAGGAATGACGCCGCGGCCAGACCTACAAAATGCTGAAACGAAAATGTATGTTTGTTTACGGACAACCTCAAGAAGAAATATACACGTTCCCGTTATGGTTGTGATTCATTCGAAGCAGAATGTTTGGTGTGCAAAGCTGGCACGTGCGTCTCCATTGCCAACAAAGGGGCCGGCGATTTGGACCACCATATAAGTTCAACTGCTCCGTAAGAGAAGAAAAAAACTAAAGGCTGTTGAGGAAAGCTCTTCAGGTAAAATAGTGGACTATTTTGTTAATGCAAAAATTGATGTCAAAGTTAAGTTCAAGTACCACTGATTGTCACACCCAACTAAGTGGGGCGAAATTCAAAGTTATTGCTGTATGGAGAGCCTTTGCATTTCACATTGTTAAACAAGGCACTGACTTCTGAACTATGCTTAAGATTGGAGAGTTATTTTTTGCCATTTCTCTTCATAACGCTAATGTAGAGAGAATATTTTCACTGATGCAAAGCTAGTGGACAAAGGATAGGAACAAGAGACTTCTGTTTAGGCCTACTTAGTACAATTTCAAGCATGTCATGCAAAGAGTTTTATTTATACTCGACAGGAAATGAAAGACTGCTACAAAAGATTAGATCATCTGCAAAGTAAGTGGCAGACAGGAGTAAATGTCTTGGGAACAGACATTATTATTAATATTTGTACAGTTTTGTTTAGGACTTTGGCAATACTGTGTTCCCTCGTTTTCCGCAGGGGTTAGGTTCCAAAAAATTCCCGCAATAAATGAAGTAGTTAGCTTTATGTTTTACATTTATTATAAATGTTTTAAGGCTCTAAAACCCCTCACCACAGTTTATACACTTTTCTCATCGAGGCATTTACATTTTCTTACATTTCTCTCTTGTTTAAACATTCTCTATGTTCAAACCTTCATAAATAAAAAAAAGTGTGCTGAAAGTAAGTTATTTATTATTCCCGTGGGGTTGGTATGCTGTGTCAACGGCCAGTGTAGGCTTCGACACCTCAATATGTTTGAATGAAATAAAGTGAATTTGGCTGAGTAAATGTTTGAAGACAAAGCGCTCTTACACTCTATTTACCTGTTAATATTTTGATCAAGTTGGATTTGACATATTTGGGACTCGGTCAGTAACGTGAATGAGAATCGTTCAAGTCAAGTCAAGTTTATTTATAACCCTTAATCACACAAGAGTCTCAAAGGTCTTCACATGCCCACAGTTGACAAATATTAACGGAAATCAAAATTGAAAATATTTCCTGGAAATGGATGGATCGCAAACAGAGACGATTAGTCTGTGTAAATGATTAAATAAGCTTATTTACTTTTCTGGACAGCCATAAAGCAAATTAAATGTGATTATAATGGCAGTGAGTACCGTTATGATATTATGGAAAATACAGCCACAAAATGAAATATATGTTGCTATTATTCAGATATGATTGGAATTTAGGATCATGGTTTATTGTAAGATTAGAGAATAAAATCATCACATTTGAAGTAACCTTAAAAATTTTTGTTTGACAAACTTTATCGAGTTTACTGAATGTAGATTATTTTATGAGCGCTTGCATTGCTCATTGCTTCTATACTGTGGTTGTTGTCGTAGTTTTCAGATTATTTGCACAGTTTTTGATGTTATCCGTATATTTCTTTAGTATTTGCTGCTGGGTGGCTCAAGTCATGTTTGCATTGAGCCATTTACATCCACTTACAGAGGCCTATCTTATAAATCCTGCTGTCAGCCATGTCTTCTCCACACTTCCTCTCATCCATCATCAACTACTATTTGAATGAGGCAACAAAGCAGTGAAACAAATACCGAGCAAGCAAACCACAAAAAGTGCTGCATTAATTAAGAGGCGAGAAAGCAAGTGGCAAGCAGGTGTGAAAAATCCAAAGCCATGATAAGCACAGTTGTTTGTTGTCAGCATCAGATATCTTTTATTCCGCACACAATCTGGAATCACACACCCTCCAACCCTCACACGCTTCTCCCACCCGTTCCCTAAGCATCCAGAGCACTTTGCAGCTTGTTAGTGGGGCAGGATTGCTGGTACAGTCTCCAAGGTAGCGCCATGAAGGTGACATCTATCACATGCGTCGAGCGCCGGCTTGCTAAAAATACCAGCGGCGGTCTCCCTCCGCTTGTGACAATGACGAATGGGAGGAGAGCAGCTGACATAAAGGCTGTGAGGGTGCTGCTGTCACTTCCACAGGTATCTTCATTATAATCTTCACACACTAAAGCGGCAAGGTGCT
Organism: Vanacampus margaritifer; assembly: GCF_051991255.1. Classification (NCBI taxonomy): domain Eukaryota; kingdom Metazoa; phylum Chordata; class Actinopteri; order Syngnathiformes; family Syngnathidae; genus Vanacampus; species Vanacampus margaritifer. The sequence goes on from NC_135435.1 coordinate 9,177,851, forward strand.
GAAGAAAAAAACAGCAAAGTGCATATGATAATATTGGTTTTCATTGAGATGATGACGAAAGCAGTTCACATATTGTAAACAACTAATATACTGTATAAATTAGCACATTGTCCTCACAGTTCATAGGTCAGGGGTTCAAATCTGGTCTCCGGCCCATCTGTGTCGAGTTTGCATGTTCTCTCTGTGATTTCCTCCATATTTCCAAAAAATGCCTAACGAGTCCTTTGAAGGCTCCAAATCGCCAACCTTTTTGAAAATGAGACTGACTTCTTGGGTAACAAAGGAAAAAACTTGCTTAAAGTGGCTTTAAAACTGTTATAATGTGTTGCATATTTATAATTAATAATATTCATTTATGTGATGACACTGATCATATTAATTAAGGGCGTAACAAAAATTTATTTGAATCGGAAAATCATTGTTTTATTTAAAATATCTGAGTGCATCGAACCGAATACAATCATTTCAGTTTGAAATAAAAATACATATCATTATCAAACCGTATTCTATTGGAGAAATATATATTTGAAGGAAGTGTCACATTTTTCTGTACTGACAAGTTCATTCAATTGAATGTAAAACAACAATTATTATTAATAGCAATAATAATAATAATAATAATAATAATAATAATAATAATAATAATAATAATAATAATAATAATAATAATAGGCGGCACGGTGACTGACTGGTTAGCACGTCCGCCTCCCAGTGCAGAGGATGTGAGATCGAGTCCGGGCTTTGGCCTTCCTGGGTGGAATTTGCATGTTCTCCCCGTGATTGCGTGGGTTTTCTCCGGGTACTCCGGTTTCCTCCCACACTCTAAAGACATGCATGTCAGGTTAATTGAACACTCCAAGTTGTCCGTAGGTGTAGTTGTGAGTGTGGATGGTTGTTCGTCTCTGTGTGCCCTGCGATTGGCTGGCAACCAGTTCAGGGTGTACCCCGCCTACTGCCCAAAAAACAGCTGGGATAGGCTCTCAAGTACGCATGTAGCCACACCTAACCTGGGGCAGACTGACGGAAGCGTGGCTGCTAGTGTGCGCCTACCACCAAACATTCGCACCATGCGTACAACCCAGTGTGAGTGGCACTGGAGGCAATGTTTGTGAAGTGTCTTGCCCAAGGACACAACGACACATGACTTGGAGAGAGTGGGAATCGAACCTTCCAGTTACTGGACTACCTATTGAGCCACGGCAGTCAAACAAAAAAAGTCATTGCAACATTCCCTATATCGAATCAAATTGTAATCCCACTGAGTCAAATCAAACCGAATTGTTCTTGAATCGTTTTGCACCGCACGTACCAAAAACGGTATCCAATCGTTTTAGGTGGAAAGATGCATACCCCTAATGTTAATGATTTCCCACAATAAATAGAAAACATATATAGATATAACACTCTACATGCATACAAATGCATTCACTTTGACGCATACTAGCGACCAGTTCAGGGTGTACCCTGCATCTCACCCAAAAGTCCACTCAGATAGGCTCTTAGTGACCCTAGTGAGCATACGTGGTACAGAGAATGAATGGATGGCATTGGTGATCTAAAATTTGGGAATTTTCGTTGGTAAAAGGAAGAATCCAATTCATTGTTGGGTGGACCTAGCAGGGATGTTTCTGTTGTGTCCCTTTGTTGGTGTGCTGTGCTTATACTGGTTAGGCACGCCTGCTGCCTGCAGTGCATAATACAATAGCATACTGTTTACTTGCATACAGGTCTGCTGATAGCGATCTGCTTGCTCCAGAAAATGGTGGTGGAAATGATCCCTCATATCTTTGTTTTGCTTTTGTTTTTGGGAGTGTCAGAATTTCTTCACTGTAGATAACAGATACAATCCTGAACCATTGTCGCGCTGTTCAGAACAAGCACCTTCGACCTGACCAGCTTTGATATGAGGTTCCAGTTGATTATTATTGTTTCAACGCTTTCCACATACATTCTCAAAAACATCAAAACAAAACAGAAGAATGTACAAACCTCCATGTATAACTGTGAATGCTCCGGTGATGGTTTCTGATAAGAACCAAAACTTGTTTTTTAGGTGTCTTAGCGCAATTTCTTACTTCACTCCTACTGGCGTAACAGTCATCTGTCATCACAAACAAAGTCTTAAAACAACAACAGTTGGAAATCAGCCACAGGCATTTTCCAGTGTCAAAACAAGGTGTGACGCTTGTGTAAATGTTATGATGTTGTAGATTCTTTCATGATCAGTCATTGGAAGTTGTGGATGGCATGCTTGAGTGCCTGCAGAGAGCTATAACTACATACTAAAAAGAAACTTGTGAGAACATGTGTAATACTTTAGCCCTGGAATGAAAGAGAGTAGGACAATGTTATTTGTCACAGCTAATTTGATCATTTATATAGATTGAGGACAAATGATCTGTACTCATCATTTTTGATCATATAAATTATAAAACCTTTGTAACATAGAAGGTATAAGGTACCAATATATTTCAGCCCTATGTGATTTGGTGCCATAGGCGAAAGTGTAGATCGTAACCCCCAGATAACTACAAGTAATACAAATAAATGGCATAAGTACAGTGCAATGCAACTGTTTAGTGCAATCTGTGCTGCCATTATTAACTACAAAATGTTTTCAAACTATGTACAATATATTTGTGTAAGATACATATAAAAAATAATAAAAATAATGAGGTCAATGACGGACGCCCATTTTGTTAACAATTGACGTGAAACTTTGAAAAATTTACGGAAATTTACGCTATTTTGATGTTAATTTTTTATAGACAATTCTGATTGACTGACATACATGCCTCTCTACCCTGGGCCCGTTTTTCCTCCTCCTCCTTTTGCCGCTTTCTTAATGCAGTACCTGAGGGCTTGGACCTTTTAATTGTAATGGTTTTTGATGTATAGACAACAACATAAGCGAGCCATCCATCTATCAATAGCGCTAACACTCTGAGTTGATGTGCGACACCTCCCCTACCTTTCACTGTAAACAGCAGCAGCAGGTCAGATTCAGGATGCCAGGTCATGAGCTCATATTTATTTGGACTAGAAGTCATTAAAAATATATATATCAAATTTATATGAGGTATAATATAACATAGATAAATAATGTAATATATTATTGTAAAATAAATAAAACATATATATTCTCTAAAACATTTTGTAGCATCCTCGGTTGAACTAAAGGTGGTCTCTCCAACTGATGGTTCACAACTTTTATTAGACCTTCCTTGATGTGAACACACTGTAAGAGCTACAATACAAATAAACAAAAATTGCCATTAATAACTCAAATGGTATGTTTTGTGTATCCTTTTACCTTATTTAAGCCATATAATAGGGTGACCATATTCCCATTTCCAAAAAAAGAGGACACTTGCCGCGGCCTTGAAATTGTTACCCAGTGTACTTCACCTTCAGTTAGTCACGCAATGCCAACCGGACATTTTCATGAATTTATAAAAACCCCGGACACCCGAACTAGATGTAAGAAAATGGCCTGTCCTCCCAAAATAGGCCATATTTGGTCACCCTACCATATATTATAAATGAATTGCCTTAAATGATTACCTTTTATAGCCTTGACAATCTCTTGAATACAATTTATATTGTAAATAAACATTTTAACCTTGCCTATTGCCTTTATAAATACCTTCAAACAAAAATAAACCATACAGAAATATAGATTTTTAGTCAATAAAACAGAAACTTGAGCAATAGCAATGCTAAATATTTACCAAGGAGCGTTAGCACACTCAACTGGACGAAAACGGTAACGTTTTACTATGCAGTAAATTACACATAGAACATGAAATATAGCAACATTAGTTAAACAATGAAACATTGCTCCAATACGAACCTTGTTCCCTTCTTAGCTTTCTTTCCTGTGGCGCGCACACGTCTTCTCTGCACTTGGAAGACGGCGCTCCGAATGGCATGGCAGTACGTTGGTTACTTACGTCAGTTCCTACCGGTTTATGAGACCATTTCCTGTATCCTTCAAAATAAAAGTATCAACTATATTATAATAGCACAATAAAACAACGCAAGTCTGAAATACAAAAATGCAAAAACGAAAATAATAGCAGGGTCATTTACATATTTTATTTTGGAAAACCTGAGGGGGAAAATATTTTTATCTTTTTTTGTGCCCTGGAATTTGGCACCCCCTCCACTAGATGGCGCCCTAGGCGACCCACTAGTTTGCCTATGCCCTGGGTCGGCCCTGTATTTCAGGCTCACAGAATTCTCGGCTACAACTGAGCAGCAAATGTAAGGGCGAAAAAACGTCAATGTACAAGTGATTGGATGAAAGGCTAGCAGAACAGTTCATACTGTAATTGGAGGATGGGGAGAGACCTAATAACGCTTGGAGAAGAGGGAAAAGCTGTGTTGTGACTTGCAAGCAAATGGTCCGGGGACTCAACCTTTGCTATGCACTCATTAGTGTCACATAGCAAACTGACTTGAATTAATGAACTGAAACGTGAATACGTGTACAATTTAGTTGGAAAACTCACTGCACTGTGTTGGAGAGAAAAACACATGCAGTGGTCTACGTTCTCTAAATGTCTGAAAACTAGGGCGGAGCACGAATTGGTGGTGACTCAAACAGAGATGCCAATTGGCCGTTAAAAACGAGCGTCCAATCAGAATCTTCGGATTCGAGTTGGAATGGGTCATAGCATTGTCACATCACAGATGAATGTTGAATGGCCACACACTCAGGTGGTCTCAATATTTGTGATGTTTGTATGTGGGAGTTGCACGCACATGCGTCGTGACACCCAGAATTGTTTGTGTGAATTGGAATAATTAGCCAACTGATTAAATGAAATTAAACACTTAGCAGTCAGCCAGTAAAACTCCGCTAAGAAGTGTATCAACGCCTTTGTCTATGTTATTTATATGTTATTATAAGAAAAAACAAGGTCTGTGAATCCAAAAGTGTGCATCACAGAAAGAAGCAGATCGTTTCATCACATCAAGGATTAGCACCTGGATGAAAAAGGGCACAAGTTCTTATTCACAGTGTTCACGACATCCGAAGAAATTGGTTGAAGAGTCCGACTATCATTCAGCTACATTGTTGAGGTCCTGTACCGCTATGAGGGGCAGAGACGGGGCACAGACAATCAATGGTGGCAGGTGGTCTCCAATAGCAACATCAGCCCGCAGCAGTCTAGATGCACTTTCTTATAAACAGGAGAGCACATAGGGCAGGTGCGTACCAGGTTCGATTGCCTCAATACACGTTTGTGTTCCAAAGGTGTCTGTTAATTGCAGCAGCTCTTGGAAAAGGCGGTCAAGCGAGCAGCCTCAATGATTGCTTCCTAGTCTAAACTTCAGAATAAAATACCTCTAAGGCATCAATGTCCAGATGCAGTATTTTGAGGATTTTATTTTGAAGTTGCCATCACAGAGTGAATGAACAAACTTTACGGTAGCTTGACTTTGTTGAAGGTCATGGAATCTATTACTAGCGAGACTCAAGTGGTGGCTGAGCCGCCAAATGCGGGGATGACAGCGACGGGCCGGTCATCTAGGTTGGACCCAGGCTTCGGCGGACTGTCAAAATACATGTGGAAGTGGTCTGGTGCAAAAAAGATTGGGCACCGGACCGCTGCCCTTAGAGAACTGGAACAGCTGAAGCTGCCATGTGCAAAAACGGCTGCCACCAAGCAGTAAATTGCATTGCCACTTGTGGAGACCTGGTATAGTTTGTTCTAAAAATTAAAAATTTAAAACTGGTGGGAAAAAAATATAAGTTATATTAAAAGGACGTCTCTCCACATAGCATTAAATCAACATTTACTCAAAAAATATGTCTAACGTGTCCATATTTCTTGATATATATATATATTTATATATATATATATATATATATATATATATATATATATATACAGTATATATACAGTATATAATATTTATATATATATATATATATATATATATATTAGAGCTGTAAAACGATTACATTTTTAATCAGATTAATCACATCTTAGAATTTTGATTAATCACGATTAATCGCTTAATAAAAAAAAGCCTTTTTTTTATCAACATCTTTTCCCCGCCAAATTTGAAGAGCGCCGGTTATGTGTCTTTTGACATTTAATGTGGGACGTCAGGACGTGTTCAACATTTTTTGATCCACTGCACACTCATCCTCCTCTTTTTCTAATCAGTTAATTACATGCATAATTTAAAATAGAAAAAAAATGACCCCAATATTTTAACATGAACAAATATTCTAAATGTATTACGCAAACATTTATTAAATGCTTTACTTTAATGCATGTAATTATGTTTATTGCTAAAACACAACGTGTGCTACCTTAAACGTAGCCACCATCTGTCACGCTAAAAGATAATCTATGGTCAAAATTATTAGTGTGATTAATCTGCGTTAATTTATGATTAATGCGAGAAAAAATTGATTAATTAATCAGTTAACGCTTTAACTTTGACAGCACTAATATATATATATTATTGCGCTGACATTATGAGAGAGAAAAACATTTGAGATATTCTTAGTCATTTGTCATATTTGAAGGAAATGTTTGGTTGCTTCTTGGGAGAAAACAAGCCAATTGATTGTGATCACTTCAGACATCTTTCTGCTCTATTGCCCCTAGTCTTATGTAGACTGTTTGTTGAGGTTGATGACTGATAACATTTTCCTGCGTCAGGGTCACATGTGTGACAGCAGGTTTATCTTGCTGAAGTATATGGTGAGAAACACTACACACCGAGCTGTGCCTCCCCCGTGTCGGCGGTTAGGGCTTTTGTTGTTGAGCATGAGTCAACACTGGAAGACAGTTAAAGTCAGCAAGTAACCTAAGTTCGAACTCACTAGCAGACTTCTGCACAGCTGCATCAGGATAAGCAACTTATTCTGTCAGTGAGCTGGACAGGGCTGGTCATCAACTGTCAGCTGTTGTTCGTTTCTGTGCTTCTGTGTATGTCAGCTTAACAACTCACCTGCTCAAAATGTCACCCAAATAGAACACTATACAATCTCAGTGCAAATATACAGTAACATAAAAAAAATATATTGTAGGGTTGTCATGATTAGCGCGTTAATATTAAGGTCCTTTAATGTCACTGTTTTTTTTTATTTGGAAAAACCTGCACTGGGAGAATTCCAGTAGCAACGCAGCAGACACGTCCACACCAAAATTTTGCAGTAATACATTTAATAATAATGCTTTTATTTGTGGAGACTGGGGTCAAGTTGTAATTTACATTTTGAAAGTTACTTAATGTTAAAGTTGCTTAATGGTAAAGATTAGATAAGTCTTAATATGAAAAAGAAAAATACACTGAGCTGTCACCAATGTCTTTCGAATGCAATTATGCCATCTAGTGGCAGAAAAAAGGCCTCAACACAAATCAACATCATACTCCCACACACGTTTATGTTGAGTAAGAAAATTTAGGGGGGGGGGGGAGTATTGTCCATTTTATTGTACATTTAGAACAGATATAAAATTTGTGATTAATTGTCAGTTAACTATTCAAGTCATGCGATTAATTATGATTAAAAATTGTAATCGCCTGACACCCCTAATATATATATTTGGTTTGTCCAGACTTTTAAAATACATAATAGTCCAGCCAAAGTACCAAATCAAATTGCACCTAGTTGACAGCTTACCATCCACTTGGGTTCAAAATACACCATTTATTTTACCTCGCTGTCAGTTCGAATCGTGTGTGATGTCCCACAGGTGTCAGTGCTGGGACCACTGTTATTTGACATGAACAGTGTATTAATGACATTAGTAACGTCTCCAAATTCTTGAAATGGATCCTCTTTGCAGATCACACAAACATTCTGGTTTCTGAGGATAGCTTTCAGGAATTTCTGTCCATTTAGACAATTGAGATTTGTAAATCTAAAAAAATGGTTTGATGGAAATAAGTTATCGTTTAACCTAAATTCTATTTTAATTTTAACTAAGAACTACGCACCTGTACGAATATAAATCCGTGTGATTTCAACATGAAAATAAACTAAAACAGAAAAGTGGCTGTGGAATGGAAAGTAAAGAGCTACCAAAAAAAATTCAGACCAAACTTCCTGAAGCCCGACCTGAAGAGAGAATCAGAAGTCTGTTGATGACACAAAAATGTCATATCTGAACAAGGAAACAAGAAATGAGTGGCCATATAAAACTGATGCTAACTGTGGCCAAACAGCACATAAACATTGAGTCAGAAAATGTCACCAATTGGTATGCAACCTTGTTTTCAAAAAGAACAATGACTTGTAAGGCCACACAAAGACAACAACACAAGCATGCAGGTTCTTTCCACCAGTACAGATAATCGACGTCTGATAATAAAGTGGACTATGTCATCGCATGCTGGGCTTGTTCCCAAACAAAGAGCATGTACAAACATACAAGAGCAACAACAGCTCAGAGAAAGCAACAAAAAAAAGTCAGCTATAAAATAGTAGGTTCATGAGCCATGATATCTCAACGGCACATATTCATTCTTCATTTTCAGACTAACGATAATCAAGCTGTGGCAGATTTGCACATCTGTTTCACACTCTTAATGAGAAGACCCAGCCAAATGAGTCCGCTATAAAGCAGCGTTCTGGGTGCTGTTCAATAATTAATTTGGAGTGCAGCTCTCAGGATGTCACCTCTACTACTGATGCAGGCCTCTTGGCCTGGCTGGCTGCCTGCTCAGAAGGGCTGCCTTGTGCCATTAGCATGGCTCTGATCAGATTAGCACCCGGGCCCTGGGCCAAGTAAGAAGCTTGAAGAATCGTGCTTGCCGTGGCTCACACGCAGCGAGACGCATTTATCTGTTTGGAGCAACGACTGAGGCACTATGCTGCCATCTTGATGACATCAGAGGAAGAGGGACCCCTGTCACCATCGAGGCTTGACATGCGGACGCTCAATACACCTCACAACGGTATATTTAAATATTTGTGGGTTGTGGCACCTTGCTAGGATGGCGCTCTTCCTACCACATAGCATTACATTTAAAGGCACAGTGTGTAATACTACAGTGGCTCAAAGAGACCACACTTTGCAAACCTACCACCTCAGGGAGCGGTGGCGACTTGGCAGCTGGTGGGAAGCCCGGCAAGCGACGCTGAATGATCGAGCAAGCCGGATTTAGCTAGAGCAGCTAACAAGAGCGGCTTGTGGGAGTTAGTCGGAGCCATAGGCTGGAGTGGCTAATAATAGCGGCTAGCGGGAAAAGCTAGTAAATAAATAAAAAACCTTGTGAGAGCAAAGCAGAAGGTGACCAGCAAAGGGTGCCCGAATCACGGGACTCAGCGACGACCACCTGCAGGCCCCAGCTGTGGAAGGTAAGCGGCAGTCTTATGCTGCATTCGAGGATGGTCGGAAGTCAGATATATCCGAGTTATTTTTTCACAGTTCTGACCTAAAAGCAATTGAGGCAAAACTAAACAACCAAAACGGCGGATAGTGATAAATTGTTTTTTTATTTTGACCTCCAGCAAACTTGCCTTCTTGCTTCTTTTTTTTTTTTTAAATGTATCTTATTTCATAAGCATTCCATACAGTTCAGTAGTTCACAGTATAATTTCATGCAGGGCGATAGCGGCATACTCTCACGTATGTTGTGTTACATGGAGTTTTGGCGAATATTTATGAATGAAGAAAGCTATCTCGTTTTATACTTGAGAAAATTGTGTTTTACCATTCACGGTGTGTGTTTCCAAAGAGTTCGCCGTTGTAGAGTGACGTCACATTGTAATCGGTCAGTGAAGTCGGGGTACTTTTTTCTTTCGACTTCGCAAGGGGAATTTTGCCGTTCAAGGGGGCGTTCTCGTATACACTTCCTGGTTTGAAGTCGGAAAAGTCCGACTTCCGACCATCCTCGAATGCAGCATAATTACGCTCGCGAAGTTGTCCTTTGGGTATCCGTAGCAGGAAAATGGCGGCAAAACATGGCAGCCTCTAGTAAGATGCGACTATACAGCCATGTAAAATAATTAACGATTATTTAAAAAATATATATGTTTATGCGATACAACATATGTTTTTTTGCATACTATTGACATAGTCGTTTTTTAAATTAATGCATTTTTAATTTACCACTAGATGGCGCTAGGGATCACTGACTATACCTTTAAATGATAATAAATAATAGTTAAAGGAAATCAGTTCCTCCAAACCAAATTTACAAAGTCAGAAGATCATTTATTCACAATCTATCCAAATATTGGAAAAATGCCAATCAAAACAGATTTAGGCAAATGTTGAAGTTCTATTTGAAAATGCTCATAAGATACTCAGCTGGTCAATGGTTCCAATAACAAATTTGAGAGAAAAAACAACGACAACGAAGATTGAAAGTGCGCACTCATCTGAGATAAAGTGAGACCGATGAGGTTGACTCAGTGCTAAAGAAAGTAGTGAGCTGTTGCACAGACATGTGGCAGAAAAAAGCGATGCATGCTTTTTTTGGGTTGGCCGCCCTCCCACAGTTGGACCTGCGGTGGAGCAGACTGGACCAACCACAGAGCATTCGGATAACTGCGGCCAAGCAAGCATCAGCTGACAGATGGCTGCCTTCAAGCGTTAGGGCACCGAGCCGTCTTCAGCATCCTGTGATTGGAAACCCATGTACGCGCGCACGCACTCACTCGTGCGCGCATGGTGCGTACACACCATTAATGGCACCCCACAGAACAAAAATGGAGGACATGCTTGTTTGGAGCTTGGGGGCATAATAATGTGGGGAATGAACATGATTAAATTTTAGAAGGTGAAAATAGTTTCTTACACTTTCTGCTCTTTGTCAAGGAACAATAATGATCTTTGAGTAACGGTTTTAAAAATGGTCAGCTTTTGTTCAATGCAGGGGTGAATCTAGTCTAGTGGGATAGAGGGGCCGAGACCATCCCAGAACCTTGAAAATCCTAAATGATTTGTCTTATCACCTTTAACAGAAAGCTGTATGTAGCAGTTAATAAAATATCACGTCTTAGTCACATAGAATATCGCAAGACAGAATTCCAAATATAAAGGATTTGGAGTCAGAGGACATTAGTTCTATGGAGGACCAAAAATGGCAAAATAATAAATAAATAATACAAATATAATTAAAAAATTAAATACAAAAAATGTATGAATATAAATGGAAATAAAAACTATATATGAAAGTAAGTAAAAATAAATACAAAAATAAAAACGAGATTCAAAAAGTTAATATAAAAATACATGTGGAAATAAATACAAAAATAAATAAATACATAGAATTAAGTGTCAATCAATAAATGAAAACGCTCTGCTCTCATATTTGTTTCATGCTGCATGATGCTGTCAGAATGAAATGCGTAATGAAATGTACAGTTGTACAATGTCCATACAATTAAAGTCCCCTTTTGGATAAAAATGCAAAAATTGCAACTAGTTGTTGGAGAAATGCTAGTTGCTGTCAAGTGCCCTTGAGCAAGGCATTAGCCTGCATGTGTGTGATCTACAGGTAGGCTACTGTAAGGAGTATAATAAATTGAGATTAAAAAAAGAAGAAGCTATTGTTCTATGAAGTCTATAAATTGCCAAACTGCGGTTACAGTGACATGATGTAGGTGGTGTTGACACAATCATGTGTGATATCAGGATGTGAAGCACATTCTGAAGTCATTTTGAAGATTTTCCAGATTATCACATTCTTCGACCACGACATGCTTCTTGTTACAAATGGCTTCAAACAACCCAGTCAGCAAAGTCATACAAGTGTGAAATAGACAATAAAATAGCATATCGCCAAAGCCATTTCCCGCCACAATTCACTTTCTCTCCGCACCATTTAACTCTCTCTCACTTTCACGCACAAGCCCGCAATCTCTGGGGCAAACGCTTTGCATGTGTCTCATCAACACGTCCTTTTGCCATAAATATCCTGAAATGAAATGCCAGTAATAAAAAGCGCTGCCTTGGTTATCCATGACGGAAGGTAGTTTCAAGCTAGTTTACTTTCCACGGCCCTTTTCTTTCCTGCAGACAAGTCCTTGTCTCCGACACACTCACCCACCCTTCATCCCCTCCCGAAGAAAGTGCACGGGTCAGCATCATTGAAACAACACAACGTAACTCGTTGCTCATGCATACACTATTACAATGCAGTGAGAAGCAGATGCTGATGTGTATCGCAGGCCGACTTGAGGGGGCGAATTAAAGACAAAAGGTTTGAAAAAGTTGGCAATTGAGTACACGTGACATGTAATCCTGCAAACTTTGATCTTCTATTAATAGCATTGAAGAAAAATGCATCTCTTTTCACCTTGTTCCTTTTGTCCCGCGGGGGGCCAGTGAGGGAGCTGCACCAGCATCAGAGCCAACCCATTGATCAGGCTGGATCGCAGCAGACAGCATTTGCAGAGCAGCAGCCCTCAGAGGAAGACTCTCGCATCCTGGCAACCCTTCCAACAGAATAGATAATTCTAGAACAGCAGCTCCAGCTTCACCTCATGCCAACAAATTTACAATTCAAACATGGACATGGGCATTGAAGGAGAAAAAAAAAATGCTTTCATCCATTTTGAAGAGTAGTGACACAGGTCAAAATGATCTCTCTAATTGTTTGTTTGTCCTTTTAGAGCAAATGAAAGTTCCAAAGGGTAATCCACGTTTACGCTTGGAGGTCATTCCTGTCAGTGTTGTAGGAATTCTAACAGTGAACTATAAAACAATAATGAACACTGTACAATGAAATATAATACAAATTAGGGGTGCCAGGGGATTAAGATTTTTAATAGTAATTAATCGCATGACTTTTGTTCTACATTTACAATAAAATGTACAATATTTTTTTCCGAGTTAAATAAGTATATTATGTAATAACAAATAAGTTAAAGTAGATAGAGTGCACATAACATTTTGATCTACATAATTTAAATAGCGTTTTACAAAGGCTCCCATTCACAGACACATTCATACATCAATGAGAGGCTTCTGCCATGTCCACTGGGAGAAAATTGGGGTTCAGTATCTTGCTCAAGGGCACTTCGACATGGTCAAGGTTGAGGATTGACCCCACAACCTTCGGGGTTGGGAGATGCGGCCACTCTACCACTAAGCCATGCCACCCATAAATTAAGCATACTAACATTAAAGTCAAAATTATAGTAATTATTTGTATGAACGTTTTATGAAGAGCTATACTGTACTGTAGTTGTTTAACAATCAAATGTAAAAATGAAGTGACAGTCAGTGTGAACATCGCAACGTACTGCTACGCTATGCAGCTCGTTTATTGCCCACTGTTTGTGATCTCAAAACATATGTTGCTACTGTCGTAAACTGAGGAGCCCCTTTATGAACATTCAAAGTAAAACCTGATCCACAAGTCGAAGAAAACAAAAACAATCCAAAACACAAACAAACGCATTGACAAAGCAGCACAGGAGACCTCTGGCTGATCAGGAAGAAAAATTTAGACGCTCTTGTCTTTAAGGCCATTTGTGCCCCAATTAGGGAAGACATCATAGTGCCATAGTGTGGCTACAGTGATGGAGGGCAATGGGGTAATCCAGATCACTCATTTTAATATGTCTGTCACATCTGTTTTCAGAACCTGCGGCGCATTCCTGCTCAGAGCGTCTGGACCAACTGACCCCAAAATGATGTGACAAACTGTGATGAGCTGGGGAAAGGGAAGCTAAAGCCCAAAAGCATATAGAATAGGGTTAGACAGGGTGAAAGAGCGAGACAATTACCATCCATTCTTTTTTTTTTACCACTTCTCCTGGTCAGGGTCAGAAAGCAGACGGAGTCTTGTTTCCACCAAGCAATACAATTCAGTTCAATTATATTCTCTTTAATATTCGTTCATTGTCCAGAAAATATCAGACTGCAGTCCCATTTTTTAGGCACATTTTACCTGGACTCGCTGTAGGAGAGTGTAGTTGTTTGTTTACGACTGACCTAAACACTGTCCACTGACTGGATGACAGGAAAATGTGATTTATGTTACAATAGAACATAAGAGTGGTTTGTATTATATTCTTTATAAACTGAATTCAGTTGCTAATTTGAAAATTGTAGCCAAACTTCCGTTAAAAGTTTACCGCTCTACCCACATAACTATTCTGGTATTTTGCCAATCCGCATTTCATGTTTAGCATTTAGCATGGCTTTGTTGCTTTCTCCTGTTTTCTCTTCTTGCTTGGTGTGTGAATACTCCTTGTCCTCCTTGAGTGTTAACAATACTTGAAGTGTAGCTTATTCGCCACTATGGAGGTGATGATTAATGATTTTGATTAATGATTTTGAGAAGGAGCTCTGCACTGTGGAAGGGAAGTGTAAAGCCGCCCCAGCTAGCCTAGCACATAGCTTTAACATGCTAGTTCACAAGCAGCCGGGAAAGCAGGGAAAATGGATGACTGTTCGAATTTGACGCAGGTACAACTTGCAGAGACTCCAGCTCCATGGTCAGATGTTTTTGAAGCCCTTGTCATACTATGGCAGATACAATGATGTCATCAACAAGTATTACCGAGGTCGGTAAAGTCCAACTCCATATCGTTGGTTCCTCTGTTTTGGGATTTTTTTTCTTTTTTGGGGGAGGGGATGGTTCAATCGTCTTCTTAGGTTTATGATTAAGTCTAACTGGTGTTTTTGTTTTTGACCTATATATTAGCCTACATATTTCAAATCTATTAAGGGAAGAGGTGTGATAAAATCACACAATTTATATGTATATATTGTATTTTATAGGGAACACTACTAGAATTACTTTTCACACAGAGTAACTAGACTTTAGACGTCACAATTTGACGTGATGTTACGGCCCAAAAATTAAAAAAAACATTTTTTTTTTTAAAGATACAAACGAAATGTTGATTTTATAAACAAATGGTCGTTGTTGGAGCCCAGTGTAAAACTTCAACCAAATTACCTATGTAATGTAAAACCTTAAGTGCTATTTTATAGAAGAAATGCCCCTTAAACAGTTGGCATGGAAGTTTCTAGTCATTATGTTGATGTAAAGATAATAAATTGACAACAGTCAAATACAGACAAGCTGATCACCATACACAGTTATTTCAGTACAATGTGTTTTCAACATACCGAGTCTCTCTTCATTTTGTATTACTGTTACACGCCCTCCAATTAATCCTTGACTGAACATTGGTCTCGTTTCACCAGGCCCACCCACAGACAGAATTTGTGTCTCACTTAGGGGAGAGATCATTTTATAGTGACAAATCAATTTCTTATTCACAGTGTCAGCTTTCTCTTCCAAACAAGATCAGGTTTTAGAAGAGGGATTATCACTAATCCACTGAGATCTGGACTCTGGCTATCTTTCGATATTCCATTGAGTCTTTGAGGTTTTCACAACACTTAAAGATGATGCCGGAGTTTGCAGAGTTTTTTCCTTGAAAATTGTGACTCTCATTTTACGCCGTTCACTATGTTTGTGTGAGTAAGCTTGCCAGGGCAAATTAATTGATGAGCTCCACAGGACTTTTGAACATATTTTAGCCCATTGTAGTGAATTTCAATATATATATTAAACAATAAAATGAATGGATGGATGGATCCATTTTCTGCACCGCTTATCCTCAGTAGGATCACAGGTGTGATGAGTCTATTCCATTCACCAATGAAGTAGTGGTTGGCTTGCCTGTCTTCCATATGCAGTAGAAAGCGTGGTTTTATTTTCCATTCACTATGAATGTTGTCTGTCTTTTTATATTATCTGTGATTGGCTGTTGAATGGTGACCAATTCAGAGTGCAGTTTGCCTTTCTGCCAAGGTCAGCTGAGATGGGCTCCAGCTCCTCAGGACCCTGAACAAGATAAGCAGAGTAAAAAAGGGATGAATATGCTTTATATGGCGAGAACATTACAATATTAAAGAGCAACAAAAGAAGCCTTGTCAGCACTCAACCTTCAACCATTTCTTGTCAGTATAAAATCTAAACGGATTCTGACAGATATGCTCCGGCAGTTTTCAAATACAAACCCAATTCCAAAAAAGTTGGGATACTATACAAATTGTGAATAAAAACTGAATGCAATTATGTGGAAGTGCCAAATTTCAATATTTTGTTCAGAATAGAACATAGATGACAGGTCAAAATTTTAAACTGAGAAAATGTATCATTTTAAGGGAAAAATATGTTGACTGTAAATTTCATGGTGCCAATAAATCTAAAAAAAAAGTTGGGACAGGTAGCAATAGAGGCTGGAAAAATCAATTGCACTTGTAAAAAAAAAAACAGCTGGAAGACCAGTTACCACTAATGAGGTCCATTGGCCACTTGGAGTATAAAGAGAGCTTCTCGGAGTGGCAGTGTCTCTCAGAAGCGAAGATGGGTAGAGAATCACCAATTCCTCCAATGCCTATGATCTTCGGGCCCTTAAACGGCACTGCACCGCAAACAGGAATGCTTACTGTAAGGGAAATCACAGAAAGGGCTCAGCAATACTTCCAGAAAACATTGTGGGTGAACACAATCCACCGTGCCAGCCGCCGTTGCCAGATGAAACTCGACAGTACAAAGAAGAAGCCATTTATAAAGCAGACCAAGAAGCGCAGGCGTTTCTCTGGGTCAGGGGTCATTTAAAATGGAGTGTGGCAAAGTGGAAACCTGTTTTGTGGTCAGATGAATCACGATTCCAAGTTCTTTATGGAAAACTGGGGCGCAATATCATACTGACTAAAGAGGACAAGGACAACCCAAGTTGTTGTTGTTGGGCAGCTTCCACATCTGGAAAGGCATCATCAATGCAGAAAGGTATATTCAGATTGGAGAACAACATATGCTCCCATCCAGGCATCATCACTTTCAGAGAAGATCTTGCATTTCTCAACACGATAATGCCAGACCACATGCAGCACCAATTACAACATCTTGGCTGCGTAGGAAAAGGAAGGAGGTATTGAAATGGCCAGCCTGCAGTCCACTTATTTCACTTCTAGAGCACATTTGGTGCATCATAAAGGGGAAGGTGCAACAAAGAAAGTCCAAGACAGATGAATAGTTAGAGAGATGCGTGTTAGACAAAAATGGGACAGCATTCCTATTTCTAAACTTGAGAAACTTGTCTCCTCGATCCCCAGACGTTTGAAGACTGTTGTAAGAAGAAGAGGGGATGCCTCACAGTGGTGAAAATGGCCTTTTCACAACTTTTTTGAGATTTGTTGACACCATGGAATTTACAATCAATATAGTTTTCCCTTAAATTATACATTTTCTCAATTTAAACTTTTGACCTGTTCTCTATGTTCTATTCTGAATAAAATATTCAAAGTTGGCACTTCCACATAATTGCATTCACTTTTTATTCACAATTTGTATAGTGTCCCAACTTTTTTGGAATTGGGTTTGTAAATAGATTAAACCAAATACCCTCAACCTAATCTAGGGCAAAATAGGGAAATAGAGTAATGCACAGCAGATACTCTTCACCTTAAACGCTATGATTTGTAGGACATTGGGTGGTCGCAATGAGGGCCAAGGCAGCTCTGTCAAGAAGCTGTCATCTGGAGTATAATAGAACTAAGGCTCAAACCATTCTCCCGGCAGGAGAACAGATTTTCTCGTGTTAGAAAAAGGAAGGCAAGAACATTTCCTCAAGTTGACAGCTTAAATGTTGTTATTTATAGCATTTTACTGGCTGAAGAATGCAAGTAAAATGCTCTTGTATTGTTCCAGCTTTTACACTAGGGGTACACCCTGGTCTGGTGGCCAGCCAATCAGGACACATTAACAAACAACCATTCACATCTACTGACAATTGAGATCTTCAATTAACCTTCCTTATGTGATTTTGGAATGTGGAAGTAAGATGGTGTAACAACTCCACAAGGAAGTCTTGAGAAGAGATTGGAACCGGAGACCACTTAAGTGTGAGACAGTTGTGGTCCCTACTAGAACTCTGTGTTGCTCAAAAACATTTCTTAAGAATAAAATGAAAGCATAAACATGATGCAACAATTACACAACATGTAAATAAATGTATGCCCCACAAGCCACTTTGAATTTGGCCTTGGTAACAAAGGAAAGAAAAACATGTAGAACTTGGTATTGTTAATGTTTTGCTCAGATGATAGCCCCATATAATTTCCTACTTTTATGTTATAATTCTTTGAGCAACAAGAATAGCGACATAATCCTTCACTATCACATAAAAGCAACCTGATAACTTTATGTTTATAGCCCACAAGATTTAATTGGAAGTCAACTAATAAATAGAAAGTATGTGGTTGGGAATAGGTCACAATTGCCGTAAATCTAGACAAGCCCTTCAAAATAGACTAACTGGTTGTTTTTACAATGGCTGTTAAAATCTATCAAAACAGTGGGCTAATCGCAGAGTAATTGAAAGCATATGACAGGCGCACACTGACATTTTCATGACTTGCCTTAATTTGCAAAGGAAATAAGAGCCTGAAATTCAATTTCAGACTAACCATGCAAAGAAAACAAAATCACAAGAGTAGCCTCCCAGGGAGAATGAATATGAATATATGAAAGACACCTTTCCAGGAAGGAGTAATTCATTGGATCCAGCTCATGGGAACAGTAGAAAAATAGCATCAATTTTTCGTCAAAATCGAAAAAAGATTTGCTGTTTTTACACCTGACCTACTTTGTTTGTTTCAGTTGATTGTTGCTGTTCTACTGCATGTTGCCATGTTTGGACAGATGGAAGAGTGTGGATCATGCAAACAAACAAACATACAAACTCAAAGCTACTTATCCACATACCGAATAGTCTAGTAGGCAGTAGTAGTGTTACACAATGTCCAATTAACACATAAAATGTGCGATTAAATTGCTGTTAACTCATGGAAATCATGCAATTAATTACAACTGCAAAATCAATCAATTGACAGCCCTAATATAAATATATATTTAAAGAAATAAACTTTACTATTGGGCCTTAACTCATTCACTCATTTTCAATGAAGCATTCCCCTACAATCCCGGCTGTTTTACTGGATTTTGAATGATTCCGCAGGGCCCACAGAACATTGTGTTCTATTGCTATAAAAACATGGAACCTCCAAAAAGAAATATCAGATTCTCTTCTTTTATCAAGAAAAAAAAAGCATATTTGTATCTGTTTCCGTTTTGCAGCAATTAGCATTAGAATATAGCCAAGTTTCATCATAATTCATAAACCTGTTGAAAACACTGGGGAAAAGAGCTTGTTGCAACATGGCCCTGGCTGATCTCTTATACTCTGTTGCCACCTGCTGGACGTTTTTTGTAATAACTACCATTGCTTTAAGCGACCCATTCAGGTCAGAAGGTGCATCAAGGCTTTCTGTCTGCTCTAGCATTAAAAACAAAAAACATAAAAACATATAAATATGTTTTGGGGATAATGGAAATATTTAAAATAGAACGCTTTATTTTGTTTTTGGGAGCAATGAGTTAATGGCCATAATGACGCAACGTTGGAGGTTGCGGAGGACGCTTGACTCGTTCTGGCACTGGAAACCGTCTCTACGCCACTGGGCGGATACGCTGCCTTTCCAAAGCCTCAAATAGGACAGGTGTAGTATTAAATAGACTCAGTCCACCTTCTACACTGTAAGCTTCCGCCCGTCACTCAAGCTTCACTCTGTTCTCTCAGGGGAAACATGCTCATATGTCAGAGCCAGCAAGTGTGAAGTGAGATTAGAACACACAGGAGGAAGAGGAGGGGATGAAGGATGATAATGGGCAGGGAAGTGAAGAAAAACAAGCGTTATTTTGACCGTGTATCGCACTCAGTGTGAGATTCTGCGTTTGCGCATCAGATCTCCACATACACTGCTAATAGCCTTTGGTTGTCCTCCGAGAATGTCAGTCATCAAGTACATACAACATATGATGGACGGCTCGGTGGCTGGCACCGGCGGATGAAGACAATTCCAGAGGTGTCCCTTTGAATTGCAATTATCTCTCCGCGTCAGCTCCAGACCACAGGCCTACGCAGCATTACAACGATCCCACTGGCAGCTGGTATTCTCTTTGTAAATGTGGACCACACAGAATGACGCCTGCCACCCTCACTCACACATTCTGTACAAAGGTGGGAGGCAGAGAGAACACAGCCTTCTAATTGTGTCGGCAATTTTGTTTTCAGTGTCATTGAGCTGATAGGTGTCATTCGAACAACAAATGGGAGGTGGTATGTTAGTTGAGAATGTGAAGACTTGACAGTGGGTGCTTTTGCTATTGCCTGATGGGAATGCATGTAACCTTTTTCCAACTGAATGAAATATTAATGAGGAAACAGAGATCTCTGTCTTGCTTGTGGATTTCCCAATCATCCAGGTCATTTCTTTCTCAGGGCATTGGATCGAATGCAACAAGGTGTCAAATCCAGGTTCAGAAAGTAAAAACCCTGCCGCAGTTTGGTTTTGGCCACAGATGCTTCTATTCAAACGGCAGCTCCCTGGGAGTGCTGGGAGTAGAAGCAACTGTGGCAAAAGCCAAACTGTGGCAGGGTTTTTACTTTCTGGACCTGGATTTGACACCTCTGTTTGCAAATGGACTGCTCTGTTTTAGATGGGTATTACAATATTTAATTTGATGTGTTAGACTCATCTGTGCCCACATTATTTACATATGCCACAAATCTGTGATGTGGCACTGTTTAACTGCCGTTTTGCCCTTCTTCTTTTTTTAAATAATAAAAAATTAAGTTCTTGATTATTTTGATAATGCAGTGTGGTGGTTATATTCTCTGGAAGGATGGCATCGACGACACTGAGAGATGCAATTTTTTTGGAGTTAGGTCTGACAGCTGTTTTGAACAAATTTTGGGGTGCCGGATCCAAAACTGACCTCTGTTTTTCTCCATCACATCAAGTTTCTGAGCTATTGATCCCCGTTTTCTTAAAATATATTAAATAAATGTATACGTATTTACACTAAGATGGAGTAATTACAAGCTTGAAAAACTAGGGGGAAAAAACAGCATAAATCGAAACAGATCTTATTAAAGTATACCCTTGGTAACATGGTTGAAGGGGACGTTAACACCCCCTTCCCAATAAATGTTTCACAATATGTTTTAGGCAGCCCCACTGGTCTAAATATGGTATTCTGGTTAATATTGCGCAAGTGGAATATGAGTTAAGCAGCAAAATCTAGCCGTTTTTACTAATATCAGAAGGCGGCCATTTTACTACTGTGAAAATGACATGTAAAACCTAATCATAGCTCAGCTTCAGAAAACACGTGAGCTGTGATTGGTTGTTGCCTGAGCCCAGAGCAACACTGATGTCATCTTAAGTCGACAGCAAGTGGCAAAATGGCCGCACACTGAGATGGATGAAAATGGCTAGATTTTGCGTCATAACTCATAATCCACAAATGGAATATTAATCAGATTGTCATTTTTAGACTAGTGAGGTCACATATAACATATTATTGTCAAGAAATGTTTAAGGTTGGCTTCCCCTTTAAGAGAAAAGCCAGAATAAAACCTCTTAATTGCTACTACACTAGCTGACAGATAGTACTAACCTATTTTGAGCTGCACACATCTCTCTCAATTGTGACTGCACAAACAAGTTGCCACGTTGCTGTAGATAAGTCTAATCACAATCCGTTCTTCTTACCATAGTCTTACAAGAGCTAATCAATGGAATTTTTTTTAGAGAAAAAACTTGACATGGTAGAAAAAAACTGACATTTTGGAATATGCAGTGCCAATTTTAGTTTTAGACAGCATAATGTAACTCAACAGTTATTTTTTTTATTGTTTCCCAGTGCTGCTTGGGGCCAGAGAAGTGTGCAATGTTTGACAAAGATATATTACTGATGACTTAGGAACACAGAAGGACAAATGGTGGTTGACTTTGCAAAAAGAATGGAAATGGCTGTCGTGAATACTTTCTTCCAGAAGAGGCAGGAACATAGGGTGAGCTACAAGAGTGGAGGTAGGAGTACACAGGTAGACTATATTTTAGGTAGACGGTGTAATCTGAAGGAGATCAGCGACTGCAAAGTAGTGGTAGGTGAGAGTGTAGCCAGAAAGCATAGGATGGCAGTGTGTAGGATGACTCTGGCGGTGAGGAAGACAAAGACGGCAAAGGCAGAGCAGAGGACAAAATAGTGGAAGCTGAAAAAGGAAGAGTTTTGTATGACCTTTAGGAAGGAGTTAAGACAGGCTCTGGGTGGTCAGGAGGTGCTTCCAGAAGACTGGACAACAACATCAAGTGTGATCAGGGAGACAGGTTGGACAGTCCTTTGTGTGTCATCTGGAAGGAAAGGAGATAAGGAGACTTGGTGGTGGAATGAGGAGGTGCAGAAGTGGATACAGAGAAAGAGGTTAGCTAAGAAGACATTGAGAAGACACTGAGAGGACTGAAGAAAGTAGACAGGAGTACAGGGAAATGCAGCGTAAGGTGAAAGTAGAAGTGGCAAAGATAAAACAAGGGGTTTACGATGACTTGTATTCTAGGTTGGACAGTAAGGAGGGAGAAACTGATCTATACAGGCTGGCAAGGTAAAGAGACAGAGACGGGAAGGAAGTGCAGCAGGTTAGGGCAATAAAGGATAGGGATGGAAAGTTGTGTTGACAGATGCCAGTAGTGTGATGGGAAGTTGGAAAGAGTACTTTGAAGAGTTGATGAATGAGGAAAATGAAAGAGAACGAAGAATAGAAGAGGTGACTGTTGTGGACCAAGAAGTAGCAAAGATTAGCAAGGATGAAGTGAGAAGGGCATTGAAGAGGATGAGGAGTGTTAAGGCACCAAAGCTGATGAGCCACACAATGACGCTATGGGAAAGAGTAATGTAAGATATACTGAAGACAGAGGGAAACATTTGTGAGCAGCAGTGTGGTTTCATGCCAAAAAGAGTACCACAGATGCAGTATTTGCTTTGAGGATGTTGGTAGAGAAGAACAGAGAAGGTCAGAAGAAGCTGCATTGTGTCTTTGTACATCTGAAGAAAGCTTATGACAGGGTGCCCAGAGAGGAACTGTGGTTTTGTATGAGGAAGTTTGGAGTGGCAGAGAAGTATGTTCAAGTGGTGCAGGACATGTACAGTATAAGGACTGTAAGACAGTGGTGAGGTGTGCTGTAGGTGTGACGTAGAAGTTTAAGGTGGAGGTGGGACTACATCAGGCATCAGCTCTGAGCCCCTTCTTGTTTGCTATGGTAATGGACAGGATGACAGATGAGGTTAGACAGGAATCTCCATGGACTACGATGTTTGCTGATGACATTGTGGACTGTGAGAGCAGGGAACAGGTGGAGGGGAAGCTAGAGGCGTGGAGGTTTGCCCTGGAAAGGAGGGGAATGAAGGTTAGCCGTAGTAAGACGGAGTATCTGTGTGTGAATGGGAGGGACCCGTGGAAGAGTGAGGTTACAGGGAGAAGAGACCAAGAAGGTGGTGTGGAGAGTCTGGAAAAGAAGTGAAGAAGCGTGTGCAGGCAGGCTGGAACGGGTGGAGAAAAGTATCAGGTGTGATGTGTGATAGAAGAGTTTCTAAACTAAAATGAAAGGAAAGGGTTATAAAACTGTGGTGGGACCAGCGATGTTGTTTGGTCTAGAGACAGTGCCACTGAGGAAAAGACAGGAGGCAAAGCTGGAGGTGGCAGAGATGAAGATGCTGAGGTTCTCTTTGGGAGTGACCAGGATGTATAGAATCAGGAAAAAGCCGAAAGGAAAAAAAGACTTAGTGATGGTGCAGTGGTTTGCTTGCCTGACTTCTGTAGAGTTTTCAGCAGAGCTTACAACTTCACAATTCACAATGATGGCTGTTACTATGTAAATAATTTACCAGACACTATCCTATATTTTCAAAACATATTGATCTGAAAGCAGAGATGCTAGCTTTTTGTTGTGAAGCTTATTAACTGGGGAGATTAACATACAAAGCAGCTACCCTGATTTGTCGCAATGACAGGCATAAACTAGCAAATGGCAAGAACAGAAAGAAACAGCAGAAAAGACCCCACTTATAATGGATGGTATGTGGTTCTTTGTCAAACAAGGAAGCACCTCTAAACAGAAAGAGCCTAAATTCCTTTTGTCTTTGTTTCTTGCAGCCCTTTCTTTGTGCCTCCACAGGCTTTATTGTTGCTGCTGTGTACTGTGCAGAAAGAACTGACAGAGAAAGGCCACTTGGTACACAGATACACACATAGCAACTCCAGCCTCGCTGTGTGCTCGGCTAATATTTACACTGCTGGGCTGAACACTATTGAGTTTGGCCATTCAAAATAATGTTTGACTAGTATTAGGACAACAGTAAGGGAACAGTGTCTGGGCAATAAGGCCAGAAGCCCTCAGGTTGTGGCCTAGATAAAGAGGGGAAGACGGAGGCTTGTTGGCTGACGGCGTCTTTTCACACAAGTTAAACATTTCGTCACTGAGTCACTGTTTTTTGTTCTTTTTGTTTGTCTTCGTTTGGAGCAATTGCACATGTGGAGGTGTGGGCATGTTTTGTGAGTCAGTCATTCAAATGGTTGGATCGCTTTTCCATGCGTGGTGTGCAAAGGTAAAGACATCTGCAAACTCACTTGTTTGACAAGAAAACAGCTCAATGTAAAGAAAATCACGACAAGCAAACTTTCTGTTTCAAGTCTTCACATGACTGGAAGCTGAAATTTTGTGGAAGGACTGGATTAAGAGGAATTGTTTTTGACTGTGTGAAACATTAGCCCAAGTTTGTTTAAGCGCAGGTTAAGTGTTTACCACCGTAGGGTTCACCGTCCATAGGTCTGCCATTATCATCAACTGGAGCAGGTTGTAAATGCTTGCATACTGGTTAATCAGTGTCTACTATTCAAGTGGAAAGCCAACAGACGGTGTCCATGGAGTTATTATGCCCTAAAACAACCTGCTCATTTTTCTAATATCCTCCACATGGATCGAGTCAACACTGAGAATATTTTTTTTTAATCCTAAACAAAAAGCTTATAAAAACTACTGGCAAAATAAATGTCTCTATTAGGTGAAGGTAAGGTGGCTTTTTAAGTGACCAATAATCATTGTTAGTACTGCCCTCTGCTGGTGACAAAAGTCAATGTTTTGTACTGCATTAACTTTGGTACTAATATGGTTTCTAATTGACTTCAATTGCCTACCTTTCAGTTTCAGGTAACTTAAGAAATGTCATAATTATTAGTAAAACATTACCAAGTACTTATCCTTACCTCTTTATACAGGGTGACATACACACAAAAAAAAACCAGTCATCACCTAAACTTGAATAACTTTAGAAATAATTAATCAATTATTTTTATTTTTCAGATTTACCAAGAATAATTAATGTTCTAAGAGTCTACCAAATTTGACCTTCGAGATGCCATGGACTACTGAGGAAAAGAAATTTATAGTTGAGGCATATTTTTGGCTCTCCCTTAGAGATAGGGTGAGAAGCTCGGCCATCTGGGAGGAACTCAGTGTCGAGCCGTTACTCCTCCGCTTTGTGAAGAACCAGTTGAGGTGGCTCAGGCCTCTGGTTCGAATGCCTCCTAGACGCCTCCATGGAGAGGTGTTCCGGGCATGTCCCACCGGCGGGAGGCCCCCGGGGATGACCCAGGACACGCTGGTGAGACTATGTTTCTTGGCTGGCCTGGGAACGCCTTGAGATCCCGCTGGAGGAGCTGGTTGAAGTGGCTGGGGAGAGGGAAGTCTGGGCTTCCCTGCTAAAGGTGCTGCCCACGTGACCCGACGCCGGATAAGCACTAGATGATGGAGGGATGGCATATTTCCGGCTAAAGTCTATCCACGCAGCTCATTTGCAATTCAAAGAACGGTTCGGATGTCGTGAATTTCCTGTCCACTCAATGATCTATGATCTACAGATGGGTCAACAAGTTCAGAACCCATCGGACTGTGCATAACCTCAATGGTAAAGACACTAACAGACAAATCTGCGATCAAAATTCACCGCATAGACTTCCGGTTGATTCCAAGCTCCTGACTTTGCCGACGCACAGACTTGCTTGGGCTGCGGACAACAGAGTCTCTGACTGCAGCAACGTTGTGTGGTGTCCTTGATGATTTCGGTCATCCAGAGTGTGATTGTATATATATGTATATGTATATACTGTATATATACATATATATATATATATATATATATATATATATATATATATATATATATATATATATATATATATATATATATATATATACCCTAACCCAAAGAGAGAGAGAGAGAGAGAGAGAGTGCAATAAGTATACAAAAAGTTATTGGTATCAATTTGGAGAAGCAGGAAGTTGTAACACTATTGAGTGAATGAGTAAGATTCTTTGACAACATGCCATTCATTAGCACACATTAATCAAGTGAAGAGCAAAAAACATAAATAAATAAATAACTTAGTGTACTGGAACACACGCAAGCTGTAAGAACAGCAAACCACCTAATTAATCTGCTAATTAAGTTGGCAGCCTGAGGAGGAACAACCAGCACAAATGCACCTGTGAAATTCTGATTTATACTCAGGCAATAAGGATAGTATGTGCTTTAAGTGCTTAAAAACATATGTACACAAATATTTTTTTACAACCGCTGATCATTTTTTGTACATCATCTTAGTCTGCTGCCTCTACATTCATAACTCAGGGTAATATTTTTCATAAAGGAGAAAGCAGCCAGGAACCATAACTGGTGGTCTTAAGATTTGCTTTTATTTCTTTAATGCCAAGGATGGAAGCCTCACGTTAGGTAATTGATTATAAAGTCTGACAAGCTTTTATACTGTTTGGCGAAAATGGTTCAGTGCTGTCTACTATCTGTCACCAAATTGTCACGTGTGGTGGAGTGTGGTCTGCCAAATTCCCAAAAATGGTAAACTAGACTTGTCTCAACACAAAGATGGAGATGCGTCCGTTTTTACGCCGAGCGCACGTGCACCTGTCTATGAAAATAGAGCCCCTACAGCCTAAACAGCATTCATCAAAAAAACTGATGTCAGATTGAGAGATCTGCACAATGGACAACACCCCTGAGTATTTTTCTGGGTTTCAATGCTTTGCTCAAGAGCATCGCAAAAGCCCTCGGGAAGCAAGCTGACATCTCTTCAGCAACACAGTCCCAATTTAAATTTTGGGTCCAGTCCTCAAGCCCGAAAGCCTCAAGTCTCAAAGTCCCTGTAGTTTTGTGCTGATTTACTGAGAGGCATTGAATTCAATACAATGTATCAGTCTGGTAGCACATGCATTTAAATGTAAAGAAATAAAGGAATTCTTTCCACCAAATTGGCAAGCACCATCTGCCAACAAATACTATAGATCACAGGAGGACAAATCTCTCACACACGAAAAGCAGATCTATTTACAATATGACAAAATGAATTATGGTAATCTGCCTTTGTTTTATTCTGAGGCGTTGATTACCATTTTATTGTTCTGTTTTAATGGCTCTGATGCTCCAAAACACAAATTATTTCCAGCTCTGTGTTACCAGATAGAAAGACAAAAGAGATTTAAAAAAAAAAATTAAAAAATAATAATTTAAAAAGAGCTACAGGAATCACACTTACCGATAGTGACACTGGGGTTCCAGCCAATAAGAACCTGTTTCAAGCGCAACCATGAAAGCTAAATACCTTGACTAGGGTTTGCTGTAAGGCTGGTTTCACGTCAACACCAATCAGGGCACGAGCATCATTGCCAAGAACAATTAAAGCGCTGAGATTCTGCTTCCACAGAAAATATTGGAAGGCTATGACGAGGGATAAACACTCAATGGGAAAGTGGGTTGGACATTTTCCTTGAATTCCTGGCACAGCATCGTGTTTCTGCAGCTGTCAGTGGTGTGCTTTTGCTAAGGCGCTGTGGACGCCAGGCTGACGCTTTACTGGCTGTGGTACAGTGGTTGGCCATGTGTTGACAGCATTCAGACTGATCTCCATTCAGACTAAGTATGTACGTCTTGGGGGAAACAATGATAGGAATCTCACTTATATTGTTCACGTAAAATTTTTACTTTTCTGACGGGAATCCCTGTGCCCCCTTTAAATTGACCCTCATGAGGTCCTTGACTGGTTCTGCGGTCAAACTTGGAGGTAAGAGGAACCTCAAATATTAAGGAAACATTTCTAGAACTCAAACAAAAACAGCGAGGCTAGACTATATTGAATCTATTTTGGCCTTTTAAAGGGGAGGTCAACCCATTTTTTTGGGGGGGGGATAGAATAATATGGTCTATGCCGAGTCTAAATATGGTATTCTGATTAATAGTGTTACTGGAATATGAGTTAACCAGCAAAATCAAGCCGTTTTTATTCATCTCAGGGGGGTGGCCATTCTGCCACTTGCTATCAACTGAAGATGACATCACAGTTGCTCAGTTCTCAGGTAACAATCAAAATGGCCGCCCCCTGAAATGGATAAAAACGGCTGGATTTTGCTGCATTATTCATATTCCATAAATGTAATATTAATCTGAATGTCATGTTTGACTAGTGAGGTCACATGATATAACATATTATTGTCAAGTAATGTTTAAGGTTGACTTCCACTTTAAGAATAAAGAATCTTTATTGTCTTGATCTGTCCCATTTTGTTTTGTTTTTCTTAATTTTTCAACTTTCACAAGAAAACACCTTGAAACCAAGGAAACAAAAGCAATAAACGGGATTTTGTCCCGTTTTTGGCATAATCAGACTCATGCAGTTTTGGCCTAAATATGGGTGTCCAAAATCTGCCAAAACAAAAACAAACAAACACCAGAAAACAGGCCTAAAATCACCACTGAAGCACACAGTTCTTGAGTACATCATATGTGTCCACTCATCTTTATTTTTTGTTTCTCAATATAACATCTTTGAATTTCATTTGTATATTTAACTTTGAGCAATCAAGCCGGTCATTAAAGATCTTGTCCTTGTTACTCTTTATATTTTGTTCCTCAAACCCTTTCTTGAAGGAAATCCTTATAAAATCGCATGGACAATTTTTACTATAAAATTTACTGTCAAATGACACATAACCCTTTGGATCCTTCAAAAAAACATTTGAAATGCAACTGTAAAAATATACTTGGACAGCTTGGATTTATCCCAATTGAACAGATTAATTATATCATCGTGATTTGTTTTTGGGCAAAGTGTACAAACAAAGCCAAACTAGAGTTTCAGGAAGTAACTACTATTGACGTGTTTTACTTGACAAGGGAGAGGTTGGGTGCATTACGTGCCAATAAACATAAAAAGTTCTGAGAAACAAATGCTTGGCTGGTGTGCAGCCATCAGATTCTGCCTGCCAAATATGACTGAATGGTTGTGGTATCTCAATTACTTTTGATTGTAATGATAATGCTGTTTTTACACCACACGCTTAATTTAACTGAATGGTGAAGCATATTTAGACCCCCCCCCCCAAAAAAAAGGCAAGGCACAGAGAAACCATGTAAGGAAAGGCAGCCAGGAGGATGTCATCCACACTGAAAGTTGGGATAGGATCCAGCTGACCTGTGGCCCCAATGAGAGCAGGCACTATAGAAAATGGAACGGTCATATTAGAGAAGAACTTCCGTCCTTGCATATTTGTATTTTATTATATTTGTCACAGTTTATTGTATGAACCCAAGATGTTAAGAAATAAATAAGATTTTATTTTTTTTTTTAACTGCTACAACTGCATTAAAAGGAACAAGAGAAAATTACTTCGTCAAACTTGAAAAGTCAAGCAAACCACAGGAATGCATGAGAACTACGTACACTACAACAGTATGTCAATGACAAGCATCCAACAGAGCCTGATCTGGATCAGGAAGTTTAAAAAGAAAAGGTTAATTATACTAACACATAATGATGCATCGAATATTCAGCCACCGAAAATTTTCAGCTGAAAATGTCTTTTTTTGCCATTTTCGGCATTTGGTCGAAATAAAATTAAAGCCGAAAGAATATGGCCGAAATAGGTTGTGGTGACGCAAGCAAAAAATGCTGCAAGCAAGCATCTGTTTGAATTAAACAGCGAACGCGGGGGTGAGTGTTCGCCTTTTCTTCTCTCTGGCTTTTCACCGTGTGAGTTTGCACCGCAGCAGCTCCTGGGGTCATTGCGCACACCGGAGGAGAGGGGCGTCGCTTTGTGTACAACATTTAAGCGGATCGAAAAAAGACAGAACTGCCATGTACTGGATCACAGGTGAGCCACTCTTTCTCCCGTAGCGCCTTCCCTTTTTTTTTTATAAGAGTCCCTCGAACGCTTCCACTTTTTCACCGGCATCCTGGTGGCCGTGTTAAATACTTTAGCTAATGCTAGCACTATTGCTATCAACAGTTTTAAACACGAAAACATTTACCGCTATCTCCGGGTGGCGGCAAACCTGTACAGGACGCTGTGTGTGACTTTGCAGTCCGTTCTCGAAGCCGATTAGCTGGTGCGAACAAATGTAGTTATTTATTTTCAAACATTGGTGAATATGTGAATGTGCCGATTTTAACTGCGCTGAACCGTGTCTCGTCGCACGCATCCATCCCTGCCTGTGCGAACTACATTGACTATAAGGTGCAATTGCACTGCCAGAAAATGCTCAACCCTCATTTGGTGTTTAATGTACCATTAGCCTTAAAATGCCAGTGCTAAATATATATTTTTTTGATAATATAATTTTAATTAATTATAATGAATGCAATGATAGTAAAAATTAGCTTTTTTTCCCGGCGTTTCGGTTTTCGGCCAACCATTTTCATTTCGGTGCATCCCTACTAACACATGCTAGAAGAAGACAAGGGTGGGGCTGATAAGACAATGAAACTACTAAAAGTGAGGTTTCAACAACTAATTGGATAGTGGACAAAGTTGTCAAAATCAAGTGAAACCAACAACGAAGAGTCACACACGCATGATTGGGGGTGGAATGCGATGGCCACTATGCAGCGGACAACATTATCAAAAAGCCTTGCAATCATAACAATAACAATCATCATTAGTGCGACAGAGTTACCTGGAAGTCCACTTGAACCCAGTTTTTCAGTCTACTGCATCTAAACTGGATTCTGGTTGCTACCACTACTAAAAAACAACCCTATATCTGCTGTCTTACTCTTCATTCTTTTCCCCTGGCATAGTGGCATAATACAAAGATATAGAAAAGCTAATAAAATGGATATGCATATGCATAAATATGCAACATGTAGGTTGGGGATATAGCTAGCGGGGTGGGAAGGGTTCAGTCTATTCAAGGCCACGGCCAGATTGGCACCTGCATACATCTTTCTTGTGGATAAGGAATTAATTCAAGAATAGAAAAGCACTTGGCTTAAAGTGCAGCTAATGGTGTAATATATGGGAAAATGGCTAATTGAAGTAAGAAGGGCATTGAAGAGGATGAAGAGTGGAAAGACACTCGGTCTTGATGATATACCTGTGGAGGTATGGAAGTGTCTAGGAGAGATAGCAGTAGAATTTCTAACTGGGTTGTTCAACAGGATCTTAGATAGTGAGAAGATGCCTGAGGATGGAGGAGAAGTGTGCTGGTGCCCATTTTTAAGAAGAAGGGAGACGTGCAGAGTTGTGGCAACTACAGAGAAATAAAGCTAATGAGCCACACTATGAAGCTATGGGAAAGAGTAGTGTAAGCTAGACTCAAGGCAGGGGGAAACATTTGTGAGCAGCAGTATGGTTTCATGACAAAAAAAAGAGTACCACAGATGCAGTATTTGCTTTGAGGATGTTGATAGAGAAGTACAGAGAAGGTCAGAAGGAGCTGCATTGTGTCTTTGTAGATCTGGAGAAAGCTTATGACGGGGTGCCCAGAGAGGAACAGTGGTTTTGTATGTGGAAGTCTGGAGTGGCAGAGAAGTATGTTCAAGTGCAGGACATGTATGAGGACTGTAAGACAGTGGTGAGGTGTACTGTGGGTGTGATGGGGGAGTTTAAGGTGGAGGTGGGACTACATCAGGGATCTGCTCTGAGCCCCTTCTTGTTCGCTATGGTAATGGACAGAATAACAGATGAGGTTAGACAGGAATCTCCATGGACTACGATGTTTGCTGATGACATTGTGGACTGTGAGAGCAGGGAACAGATGGAGGGGAAGCTAGAGGCGTGGAGGTTTGCCCTGAAAAGGAGGGGAATGAAGGTTAGCCGTAGCAAGACGGAGTATCTGTGTGTGAAATGGAGGGACCCAAGTGGAAGAGTGAGGTTACAGGGAGAAGAAACCAACAAGGTGGTGTGGAGAGTCTGGAAAAGAAGTGAAGAAGCGTGTGCAGGCAGGCTGGAACGGGTGGAGAAAAGTGTCAGGTGTGATGTGTGATAGAAGAGTTTCTAAACTAAAATGAAAGGAAAGGTTTATTAAACTGTGGAGGGACCAGCGATGTTGTTTGGTCTGGAGACAGTGCCACTGAGGAAAAGACAGGAGGCAAAGCTGGAGGTGGCAGAGATGACGATGCTGAGGTTCTCTTTGGGAGTGACCAGGATGTATAGAATCAGGAATGAGTACAACAGAAGGACAGCGCATGTTAGAGGCTTTGGAGATAAAGTCAGAGAGGCCAGACTGAGATGGTTTGGACATGTCCAGAGGAGAGATAGTGAGTATATTGGCAGAAGGTTGCTGAGTTTCCAAATGCCAGGCAGAAGGTCTAGAGGAAGACCAAAGAGGAGGTTCATGGATGGAGTTAAAGAAGACATAAAGGTAGTTGGTGTACGAACAGAGGATGCAAAGGACAGGGTTAGATGGCGGCAACTGATTCGCTGTGGCGACCCGTGAAGGGAAAAGCCGAAAGAAAAAGAAGAAGACAGTTAATGGCCGCCGGTGTACGAGTGTATGATGGTGAAAAGAGGAAAGTCGCAATGATGACTGAGTGGTAGTAGATGAACTGGAGCTACTTTTGCCTAAACCCACGACCTCATTCACACCTAAATGACTTACGCTCTTTTACAGGCGATTTTAAACCCAAACAAACTTATGAGCTCTACCATTTAAAGGCACGAGGAGATCATCTATAAAAATGCCCATGAGGGAGAAGCTAAACTGTGTAAATTCAAAATAATACAAGCTTTGCAAGTTGGAATTGATGCCTCTTGAATAAACAAGCAGATATTTGCATTTTAAAACAGCCACACATTATATGCGTTGGCGGCTTTGTGGAAATCATTACTTACACACTTCCTTGCAATTATTTTTGCTAGTTAAAGCCACACGTGGACTATGATAGGAAGGCAGCGAGAGTGAGGCCACAGTTTTTACGAGAATCACTCAGCCAGAGCGCAAGATAAAGCATTGCAATAACTTATTTAAAAAAAAAAAGCCCAGCCGGCTAATTAACATTGTGAATTCAAGCAGAAAGCCTCTATTCCTCTGATGGGTTTAATTGCGCTGATGTGTGGGCCACAATTTAACAGCTCATACACAGAGCTGCTGTAGCTCCCATAAATGGCAATACCCCCCCCCCCCCCCCAAAGACTGACATTATTTTGTAGCATAATCGACTTTAGCTTTACCTGAGCTGATTTGATGATTTAATATACTTAAATTAGTTTCTTCACTCCCTAGGTTGATTATAAAGAACGGAATTAAATTGACCAATATGCTGATTACATTATGAAAATATTCTCAGCCCTGTTCAGGGGTAACGCGGTTGCTTCAGACTGTATAGCGGATGGATGAACATCCTCACAAACAACCAGCCCATCCTCAACAATAAATTGCAGCATCAAGCTTGTATCCAATCACAATCAGCTAAAGTTCTCTGACAAAAGTGAAGAGTAGAGCATCGTTTGCAAGGCTTATTTTCAAAGTTGTCGTTGCATGTTTTGATTCATTTAAAGTCAAACAATATAACAAGTCATTGAAAACGTGTTGTTTTGCATGTAAACAACCTGAGGGACAGTTGTTATGGTGAAATGCTTTAGAATTCTGCGGGTAATTAACAAATAAGCAACAAACTAAGAGTTAAAGAGCTCTATTTTGGTGACTAGTGTAAATCCTGCGGAGTGGTGTTTTCAACCTGATGTTTTGTAGGTTAAAGCAGGCCAGCCGGCTGCGGCGCAGTGATAGTGATCGCAGCAGCTATCAGTCAGGGCCAATTAAATTAACTCCCTTTAAATGCTGATAAATAAAAAAATAAATAACATGGCGAAAGAACATCTGTGGGTACTTGGAGACCGAACCCCACACCACACACCCCAACAGTTTCTGTGCCCCCAATAGCTGTGTCGCCCAGTGGGATGATTAAAAAATATAATAATAATAATAACAATACAATGATGCAGCGAATTTGACAGCCACTGTTCACATATTCAGATATCTATAAATAATATGAATTAAATAGGCAAGCTGTCTACCATGTGCCGGTTTTAGACGTGGTCTGAGTAGGCGTAAGGTCAGGGGTGTCAAATGTACCGCCCACGGGCCGGATCAGGCTCGCAAAGAGGTTAAATCCGGCCTGCGAGATGCGTTCGTGGAGTATTAAAATGAATAAGACCCGATTCATTAATCGCCGTCCAAAATCATTACACTAAAATTTGTCAAGCAATGTCCAGATGAACAATTCGACTGCTACATGAAATTAACCTGGATGTCATTATTTAACACACACTCTAAAGTCACGGTTTGTTTAAAACAAAAAAATAAAATCATTATGCCACATAAATTGACACAATTTGGGCAGGAACTCTCGGCAGTTGCCGCTCTTTTGTAACGAGAAAATAAATAGCTTGCTGATCGCTGAAGTGACAGAAAGTGGGTCACTGCACTAGCGTTCACATTTGCATTAGCGTCTAGCTTCGTCGCACTACCGCTCAGAACAGGAAAAATCCTTTGATCGCCTCATAGAGATTCACAGTGGACGAGGGTCGCTGTCTGGGCTTGTACCAGGCCTCCGGCCTTGTATTTCTCTTTAAATGTACTTTAATTTAAGATCAGCAGTTATCACACAGCAGTTTAGTGTTCAACATTATGTCATGATTTCTTCTTGAGTTCTCTCCTTCTGCATGTATGTCATTCCATGTTTGTGCCACCCAGTGTCCAAACTGAGACACTACAGTTGAATTAAACCTTAACTATCAACTCATCTAAAGAACAAGAAACTTGTGTTGCTAAAACTCTAATGACTTGAAGTGCTCTTGTATTCACTTGGACTCTTTGAACTTCACATAATTCCTTTAAACCAAGTTGGACAACCACATATTTTGATTGGGACTTTTGCCACGGGAAATTCCTGTTTTAGTTAGTTAGTTCATTTTATTGTGTTCTATACAAATATGTATTTTATGAACAAATGGAAATAAAAGATCATGCATTTGATATATAACACATAACATCACAACCAGGCACTTTTCTATGTGCGATGAATTAAACCCAGACCATTTATGTGAGAGGGACAAGTACTAACCAATCTTCCACTGCGCTGCCAATGGTTGATCCAAATTTGAAAAAGTCTGCAGTGTTAAAAGCATCCCAATCTGTGCTAGACATTAAGCACGGGGCCACACGGAACAAGTGCTTTTTATTGCGTTGTAGCTCATCAAGCACTTGATATGGCAGACAAGTGACTTTAATTGCTGCCAGTGCTTGACCTTCTCTACAGACCTTCGTGTTAGTCACCCCCCACTTATTTCAAATTACAACATAGCAAGCAGAAAGAGGCATAAGGAGAAATGTATAATATAATAGGTGGAGGTAGTAGATTTCCGTCTTTAAATCTCTTACCAGTATTGAATAGTTGTTAGTTGGTCAACAAGGAAGAAGGTTTCCCAAAGGTTTGTCCTTCCATGCTATGCTGTTAGCTGTGTGAGGGCTAGCAAACCTCCCCTCTCTGTAAGGGTGTTTCTAAAGACTCCATCAAGCGTAGTAAGCCCCGACACGGGGGCTTTTTGCTATCAGGAGCTCAGCGACTGCTGGAGATGGGGATTTCATGTTCACTGTGACAGCAGATCACAGCAAAGCAGGTAAAAATAATCTTCCACTGTGTGTGGATGTAATTCCTCGGCTTTCACAACAACCACATCCTTGCTGCAATCACACCAAACGGGACAAGGATTGGGCCATGTGATCTCTGCAGACTGCAGGAAGCGTGATTGTGGATAGTCTGGTGAACCTGTGCACTCACATGATATGCAGATGTGATAGGGAACCTTCGCTGAATGTAACCCTTTCAGATGATCAAAGGCGTCATCTCATCAGAGGTGCTGAACCATTAACACTAAAGCAGCATTCCCCTCTCATTATCACAATTACCCTCCAACCCACTTTGAATGACCTGCGATTCCCCTCGCCAGTGTTACGGCCGCCCGGATGTTAATGAGTGAATCTGGTGACAATTACAATTACAGAGAGTGTTTCACCTTCCTTCCGGATTTTTCAAATATCCAGAAGCTTTCGCAAATAGAACAATTAAGATAATCGACTGCACAAGACCCATTAGCAAAGCCTGCTTGCAGGTAGAGCAGCATTTAGATTAATTTTGGAAATGGACGAGCCCTTGTTTCTCCATTGTTCTCCCTTTTCTATTTTCATTACCTTCACCTGCCAGGAGCCTGTCGTGGCTGTTGACCAGGATTCACATTTAACAAATGACAACACAGTATCAGCGCACAATACTCAGCAATGCACAATTTGATATTTCCAGGACTCAACAATAGTATGAGGATGATTTGTCACAAGGGTTAAAATAGTCTTGGATTTTTTTAAATTTATAGTTAGTTCTTAATTAGTTTTGACTTGTGTTTTTGAAATTCATCCATCCATTCATTGTGGTTGCAGTTAGTTTTAATTAGTTTTTAGAGCAGGTTAGTCCTTTTTAATTAATTTTGGTATTGGTTGTAGTTTTTTTTGTATTTGTTTAAATATACGGGGCATTTATCCAGTGCAAGATGACAAAAATGTATTATTTTATATTGTGTAATAAACTGCAAGTCTCAAAAGTCTGTTTGTCATTCCTTCTGCTGCACAGAAATAAATACATTTAAAATGAAACCCCAAATCTCATGTATGATATTAATTGACAAAGATGAAACCAAATTAAATTTTCCCCATAATCATAGTTTTAACTTCATAAGTAAAATTTTAGTTGTCTTTTTTTTTAAATATAATTTTCTTTTTTAGATATGTTTTTTTTAATTTCAGTTTTAGTTTATTGTTAGTTTTCATAGATTGAACCTTGCTTGTCACCAGAACTAAAGTATTAAAAAATATCTTAGCTTATTGTTGTAGGAACTAGGGATGCACCGAAATGAAATTTTTTGGGCCGAAACCGAAAATGAGAAATTATAGAAATAATTAACGTTATAATATTATTATAACATATTTAGGCCTATTTAGCACGGGCATTTTAACAAAGCACGATATAAATTGAAATGCGTCCACATCACAGACATGTTGGCGAATGGTAAACACCAAACGCGGGGTGAGCAACTGAGCATTTTCTGGCGGTGCAATTGCACTTTATAGTCAATGTACAGTAATTCGCACCGGCGGGCACGGATGCGTGCGGTGCAGTGCGGATGATGCATTTGTAGGCTATTTGGAACGGGACACATTCACCAGCGTTTAAAAATAAATACATTTATTCGCACCAGCCAATTGACTTTGGGAACGGACTGCAAAGTCACACAGGGCGTCCTGTACAGATCTGTAGTCACCCGGAGATAGTGGTAAGTGTTGACTTGTTTAAAACTGTTGATAGCAATAGTGCTAACATTAGCTAAAGTATTTAGCACGGCCACCAGAAGGCAAGTGAAAAAGTGGACGCGCTCAAGGGGCTCTCGTCAAAGAAAAAAAGGAAGGCGCTGCAGGAGAAAGAGTGGACTTGTATGTTTTTCTAATGGAGTTTTTTTTTTTTTTTGTAAAAGAACAATAATATTGTGTGTTGTTACCGTTAGAGTGATTTCACATTATTTTCCAGAGTTTATTTTTGTAAATTAAATAATATTTTAAAATACATAAAAACTCTAAAATAAAAATTTAAATTATGTTATATTACAGTTTTTTTTCCATTTATTTTTTTTTTATGTCTTGTTTTTATGTCACTGAAACAGCCTTATGATTGAATAACAATGAGGTTCAACTCTCGTCTCAGGTTGTAAAAAATATTATAATTGTGGAGTAAATGTGGCAGTTCATTGTTTGCACATTTCTGATATTATGTATCCACACAGCATGTTCAATAATGAAGTGTAAAATTGAATTTGGCCTCAGGGGATTATTGTTGTTTTCTTCTTTTATAATTTCATGGTGTCTTGGAGCTTTTCAAGATTAGTAATAAGCAATTCCTCATATGGAATTTAGCTTTGTTGGAAGAATAACCAGAGTGATGTTATGACATAAAACAGCAAACATAATTGGCTATTATGTTTTAGTTGAAAGTAAAGCGGTGAAAGGTTAATCACTGTTAAATTGAAGCTCTCCCTTCTACAAGTAGAAGATAAATATAGCATACAAAAGTTTCATTCACATGATGCTTTAATATTGTGCCACATCATGTACATCGCCAGATTACAGTCTGAGCAGCCAGATGACCTCCTACTCAATTAAAAGTTTCACCTTAACAAAGACCGATTTTCCACTTTTGATTGACACTGTCATATATGATTTATTTTGCTCTCTCTTGCGTTTATATATAAAAAAATTTAATTGCAACCCCAGAAAATGATTGCAATATCTTATTTCAAATTTTCCTGCGGTTTCTTTTCATAGTATTAAATAAATAATATTATATGTATAGCTGAGGGTCAATGCTTAGAATCAGTTTTTCATACAAAACTATTTATACTAGCAGTTAGTGCCTGGACTCATACATCAAATGCACATTCGCATATTCGTTTACCGTTTAACCACCCAATCCCAAAACCATTCGAATAGGTAAGTAGTTGTACAATAGTCCCAAAAAAAATGAAAATAATCAAATTTGATCATAATGGTAAATGGAGTGTGCTTAAAAAGCACTTCATCTACACAAAACCTCATATATTCATCCATTATCCATACATCCATCACTCCAGGGAAGCCCAGAATTCCTTTTTCCCCAGCTGCTTCATCTACATCAAAACGCTTTGCCAAACCTCTTGTTCATCCATCCAGGAAAGCCCAGACATCCTTCTCCCCAGCCGCTTAATCTGCACCAAAGCGCTTTGCCAAATCTCATGTTCATCCATCCATCAATCCATGCATCCATCCATCCAGGGAAGCCCAGACTTCCTTCTCCTCCGCCGCTTCATCTACACCAAAATGCTTTGCCAAACCTCCGTTCATCCATCCATCCATCCAGGAAAGCCCAGACATCCTTCTTCCCGGCCGCTTCATCTACACCAAAATGCTTTGACAAACCTGTTCATCCATCCATCCAGGGAAGCCCAGACTTCCTTCTCCTCCGCCGCTTCATCTACACCAAAATGCTTTGCCAAACCTCCTGTTCATCCATCCAGGAAAGCCCAGACATCCTTTTCCCCGGCCGCTTAATCTACACCAAAACGCTTTGCCAAACCTGTTCATCCATCCATCCAGGGAAGCTCAGACTTCCTTCTACCCAATCGCTTCATCTACACCAAAATGCTTTGCCAAACCTCCTGTTCATCCATCCATCCATCCATCCAGGAAAGCCCAGACATCCTTTTCCCCGGCCGCTTAATCTACACCAAAACGCTTTGCCAAACCTGTTCATCCATCCATCCAGGGAAGCTCAGACTTCCTTCTACCCAATCGCTTCATCTACACCAAAATGCTTTGCCAAACCTCCTGTTCATCCATCCATCCATCCATCCAGGAAAGCCCAGACATCCTTCTCCCCAGCCGCTTCATCTACACCAAAACGCTTTGCCAAATCTCATGTTCATCCATCCATCCATCCATCCATCCATCCAGGGAAGCCCAGACTTCATTCTCCCCAGCCGCTTAATCTGCACCAAAGCGCTTTGCCAAATCTCATGTTCAGCCATCCATCAATCCATGCATCCATCCATCCAGGGAAGCCCAGACTTCCTTCTCCTCCGCCGCTTCATCTACACCAAAATGCTTTGCCAAACCTCCTGTTCATCCATCCATCCATCCAGGAAAGCTCAGACATCCTTCTCCCCAGCCGCTTCATCTACACCAAAACGCTTTGCCAAACCTGTTCATCCATCCATCCAGGGAAGCCCAGACTTCCTTCTACCCAATCGCTCTATCTACACCAAAGCATTTTGCCAAATCTCATGTTCATCCATCCATCATCCATCCATCCAGGGAAGCCCAGACTTCCTTCTCCTCCGCCACTTCATCTACACCAAAATGCTTTGCCAAACCTCCTGTTCATCCATCCATCCATCCAGGAAAGCTCAGACATCCTTCTCCCCAGCCGCTTCATCTACACCAAAACGCTTTGCCAAACCTGTTCATCCATCCATCCAGGGAAGCCCAGACTTTCTTCTACCCAATCGCTTCATCTACACCAAAGCGTTTTGCCAAATCTCATGTTCATCCATCCATCCATCCATCCATCCATCCATCCAGGGAAACCCAGACTTCATTCTCCCCAGCCGCTTAATCTGCACCAAAGCGCTTTGCCAAATCTCATGTTCATCCATCCATAAATTCCATGCATCCATCCATCCATGCATCCATCCATCCAGGGAAGCCCAGACTTCCTTCTCCTCCGCCGCTTCATCTACACCAAAATGCTTTGCCAAACCTCCTGTTCATCCATCCATCCATCCATGAAAGCTCAGACATCCTTCTCCCCAGCCGCTTCATCTACACCAAAACGCTTTGCCAAACCTGTTCATCCATCCATCCAGGGAAGCCCAGACTTCCTTCTACCCAATCGCTTTATCTACACCAAAGCATTTTGCCAAATCTCATGTTCATCCATCCATCATCCATCCATCCAGGGAAGCCCAGACTTCCTTCTCCTCCACCACTTCATCTACACCAAAATGCTTTGCCAAACCTCCTGTTCATCCATCCATCCATCCAGGAAAGCTCAGACATCCTTCTCCCCAGCCGCTTCATCTACACCAAAACGCTTTGCCAAACCTGTTCATCTATCCATCCAGGGAAGCCCAGACTTTCTTCTACCCAATCGCTTCATCTACACCAAAGCGTTTTGCCAAATCTCATGTTCATCCATCCATCCATCCATCCATCCATCCATCCAGGGAAGCCCAGACTTCATTCTCCCCAGCCGCTTAATCTGCACCAAAGCGCTTTGCCAAATCTCATGTTCATCCATCCATCAATCCATGCATCCATCCATCCAGGGAAGCCCAGACTTCCTTCTCCTCCGCCGCTTCATCTACACCAAAATGCTTTGCCAAACCTCCTGTTCATCCATCCATCCATCCATGAAAGCTCAGACATCCTTCTCCCCAGCCGCTTCATCTACACCAAAACGCTTTGCCAAACCTGTTCATCCATCCATCCAGGGAAGCCCAGACTTCCTTCTACCCAATCGCTTTATCTACACCAAAGCATTTTGCCAAATCTCATGTTCATCCATCCATCATCCATCCATCCAGGGAAGCCCAGACTTCCTTCTCCTCCACCACTTCATCTACACCAAAATGCTTTGCCAAACCTCCTGTTCATCCATCCATCCATCCAGGAAAGCTCAGACATCCTTCTCCCCAGCCGCTTCATCTACACCAAAACGCTTTGCCAAACCTGTTCATCTATCCATCCAGGGAAGCCCAGACTTTCTTCTACCCAATCGCTTCATCTACACCAAAGCGTTTTGCCAAATCTCATGTTCATCCATCCATCCATCCATCCATCCATCCATCCAGGGAAGCCCAGACTTCATTCTCCCCAGCCGCTTAATCTGCACCAAAGCGCTTTGCCAAATCTCATGTTCATCCATCCATCAATCCATGCATCCATCCATCCAGGGAAGCCCAGACTTCCTTCTCCTCCGCCGCTTCATCTACACCAAAATGCTTTGCCAAACCTCCTGTTCATCCATCCATCCATCCATGAAAGCTCAGACATCCTTCTCCCCAGCCGCTTCATCTACACCAAAACGCTTTGCCAAACCTGTTCATCCATCCATCCAGGGAAGCCCAGACTTCCTTCTACCCAATCGCTTTATCTACACCAAAGCATTTTGCCAAATCTCATGTTCATCCATCCATCATCCATCCATCCAGGGAAGCCCAGACTTCCTTCTCCTCCACCACTTCATCTACACCAAAATGCTTTGCCAAACCTCCTGTTCATCCATCCATCCATCCAGGAAAGCTCAGACATCCTTCTCCCCAGCCGCTTCATCTACACCAAAACGCTTTGCCAAACCTGTTCATCTATCCATCCAGGGAAGCCCAGACTTTCTTCTACCCAATCGCTTCATCTACACCAAAGCGTTTTGCCAAATCTCATGTTCATCCATCCATCCATCCATCCATCCATCCATCCAGGGAAGCCCAGACTTCATTCTCCCCAGCCGCTTAATCTGCACCAAAGCGCTTTGCCAAATCTCATGTTCATCCATCCATCAATCCATGCATCCATCCATCCAGGGAAGCCCAGACTTCCTTCTCCTCCGCCGCTTCATCTACACCAAAATGCTTTGCCAAACCTCCTGTTCATCCATCCATCCATCCATGAAAGCTCAGACATCCTTCTCCCCAGCCGCTTCATCTACACCAAAACGCTTTGCCAAACCTGTTCATCCATCCATCCAGGGAAGCCCAGACTTCCTTCTACCCAATCGCTTTATCTACACCAAAGCATTTTGCCAAATCTCATGTTCATCCATCCATCATCCATCCATCCAGGGAAGCCCAGACTTCCTTCTCCTCCACCACTTCATCTACACCAAAATGCTTTGCCAAACCTCCTGTTCATCCATCCATCCATCCAGGAAAGCTCAGACATCCTTCTCCCCAGCCGCTTCATCTACACCAAAACGCTTTGCCAAACCTGTTCATCTATCCATCCAGGGAAGCCCAGACTTTCTTCTACCCAATCGCTTCATCTACACCAAAGCGTTTTGCCAAATCTCATGTTCATCCATCCATCCATCCATCCATCCAGGGAAGCCCAGACTTCATTCTCCCCAGCTGCTTAATCTGCACCAAAGCGCTTTGCCAAATCCCATGTTCAGCCATCCATCAATCCATGCATCCATCCATCCAGGGAAGCCCAGACTTCCTTCTCCTCCGCCGCTTCATCTACACCAAAATGCTTTGCCAAACCTCCTGTTCATCCATCCATCCATCCAGGAAAGCTCAGACATCCTTCTCCCCAGCCGCTTCATCTACACCAAAACGCTTTGCCAAACCTGTTCATCCATCCATCCAGGGAAGCCCAGACTTCCTTCTACCCAATCGCTTTATCTACACCAAAGCATTTTGCCAAATCTCATGTTCATCCATCCATCATCCATCCATCCAGGGAAGCCCAGACTTCCTTCTCCTCCGCCACTTCATCTACACCAAAATGCTTTGCCAAACCTCCTGTTCATCCATCCATCCATCCAGGAAAGCCCAGACATCCTTCTTTCCAGCCGCTTCATCTACACCAAAACGCTTTGCCAAACCTGTCCATTCATCCATCCAGGGAAGCCCAGACTTCCTTCTACCCCGTCGCTTCATCTACACGAAAGCGCTTTGCTAAACCTCATGTTCATCCATCCATCCAGGGAAGCCCAGATTTCCTTCTCCCCAGCCACTTCATAACTCCTCCAGTAGGATTCTGAAGCTTTCCCATTTCTTGCTTGAAATTGTGGTACCAGTCTCAGTTACACAGTGCAGGCTAGTCACGCAATGCTAACTGAACTGCCAATGAACTTATAAAATCCCCAAGCGCCCGAACAGGAAAATGGTCTGTTCTCCCAAATGTACTCCCAAAAGAGGACGTTTGGTTTTCCAAACCAGATGACCGAACCACCTCAGCTGGCTTATGTCTCATAGTCCCCTTAGTCCCCTTTTCAAATGCATTTCATAGTTTACAGATGTGGTCAACACACAAAGACAGCCTCATCAACCTGGCCAATGGCAGAACCCGGGGTGTTTTTTCGCTTTGATTAATCCGTCTGTGTCAGTCTGTCGTAGCAGCCAGCTAGCGCTAAGCTAACCCCGTGAGGTTTCATCTCTCCAGCCCAACATTCAAGTTTGCAAGCTCACTTTGTGTTAGGACGTCATCAGAGGCCAAAAGCAAAGTAATGACAAAGGTGTTAATACACTGCCTAGATTAGCTTTGTTGACTTATTTAAGTTTAATATAATGCTCATAGCTAGCTAAACAGTCCATACAACACTTCAGGGCGTCGGTTCTCGACGAGCACCCGTCACACTACGCTGTGGACTTCCTGCATACGTCACGTGTCACTACAAACAAATAAGTTATGATACATTCTCACTA
Source organism: Vanacampus margaritifer (assembly GCF_051991255.1). Taxonomy (NCBI): domain Eukaryota; kingdom Metazoa; phylum Chordata; class Actinopteri; order Syngnathiformes; family Syngnathidae; genus Vanacampus; species Vanacampus margaritifer. Next base: position 9,222,058 of record NC_135435.1, read on the forward strand.
AAATTCCCAAATTCTGATTGGACATTAGTTTTTAACTTTTGAATCATCACCAATTTGTGCACAGCTCTACTAATGGTGTACTCAACATGAAACCCAGAAAGCTGTCTAGAGGTGAACGATAAAGAGGAGACATGAGAGCCACTGCACACACTATGACAGGAAAACGATTTGGAATGTCCTTGCTCAAAATGGTTGTTGTTGATCTCCTCACTGTAGCCGATGTTTGATAAATATGAACAGTTGTGTTTGTATGTTTCCTGTACTAACTACTTTTCATTTTATTCACTGATTAGGAGGAAGTGTTACGTTACCAACACTGCACCCACTCACAGCATGTCTGTTTATTTTCTGCCCTGCCACCTTGAAATCGCTTCTGTGGGCCTGGCAGGAGTTCATTATATGCTCGTCAAGGCTCGGACTGAAGGTAATGCTTTCAAGGTGGACTTTTTTTTTTCACATGCTTCTCTCTCAAGCAGCTGGTTCTCATTTCATCGCTCTGATTGGTTGAAGAACGACCTGTATACCTCAGCTGTATTATTTTAGCAGCACTACAACAGCTTGAGGCCAAAGGCTGGAATGTTGGCCGCACTTATGAAACACAGGTTTACAGATCTAAAAATCTATAAGACATAATGCCACAGTAGCAAATACTCAAACATATTAGTTGGCAAAGAAGCAAGACTTTTTGTCTGGGAGAAGAGACGAGTACACAGCTGCTTGAGGTCTCGTCTATTCCGGGCCATCTGCACTAAGAAGCCCTTCATAATGTGAACAGAAGACAAAGCAAATGCCTTCTGTGTCAACACAACCTTTACGCCCCTTCCAATCTGAAAACAAATAAACACGGGCTTACTCCGGGCAGCCCAGGCCAATCCACTCAGGAATTTCAAATAAGACTGAATTTATTTTCCAGGAGGTCTTTGGAGCAACCTATACAATCAGAGAGGTCAGTTTTGCTTAGAAAGAAAACAACAACAACAAATATTAGGTATAAAATATTTTCATAGTCAAATTTGAAATTTAGCATCTTTCCTATTCAAAGGTTGCCCTCCTTTTCCCGCACATACTGTACAGACATGCAGACACAAATATCGTTTCACTCCTTTTCATTTTGGACTGACGGCTGTTGGTCCCATACCCACTTTAAATTACAGGTTTCCAGCCTTTGCGAAAAGTCCTGTTTGTTCCTGGCCAGGACACAAAGGTAGAAAAACACAAACACGTCATCATTTACATCAGAACAAAAACAAACGAGGCGGTCCGAGCACCACAAGTCCTTCTCACGTGGCTTGAGGGAGCCAGCCAAATAAATTTAACAGGGATTTATGGAGAGAAAAAGCCCCTATTTAGCATAATGAATATTTAATCTAGCATAGAACCAGTAAAGCAATTCTGTGGAAATAATTGAGAGCAGACTGTTTCAAAGCTTGAAAAAAAGAAAAGGGGGGGAAAAAAACACACCTACTAAACCATTGACTCAGAGGAGCCCCAAAAAATTCTCACACAAATTAAATTTAAACTGCTGGCATACACATTGTAAAATGAGGTTAAGCACCTTCGATTGGTGCTAAATTTGCTGATTCCGTTATGTATAGAGAACACACGTGCACTCATTAAGAAGCGTCATCCTCATTTTCTCTGTTTGACACCCTCAATGTTGGCATGATAAGCCACAAGCTCTTAGAAAGCAGGTGCTGAAGAACACTAAAACATTACACTTTGTTTCAAGTTGACCTTTTTCAGTGAGGGTGTGAATGTAAAAAGGTCATCGGAATGTAATTATAGAAGGTCTGGTTTGGCTAATTCACCTTTTTTTCAAAGTAGAAGTTCTTTGATTGGTATGAGCAAAAAAACATGGTGAATATATACAATTTTACACTTACTAGTGTATCAATCTATAATTGTATAAAAACAAAAAAAGTGTTACCATTCCCTCCGATGATACAAATATCTGCTAAAGCAATTACTATCTCCTTATTTGAAAACCCAACCAAAATGTATAATTTAACGTATTATGTATAATTTAACCACCATAGGCATTTTGCACACTTGGGAATCCGAATAGGTTGTATTTCTCACAAGTTTCAGAATTTTTTTGAATATTATAAATAATATAATGGTCAATGCTTTAATATTTGTTATTAGGGGTGTCAACATTAGTACATTTATTTTGAGTTAATTTAAAGTTCCTTTAACGCCACTAATTGTTTTAATCTGCGATTAATGTCCGACCCTTACTTGAAAAAGCCTGTACTGAGGGAACGCAACAGACACATCCACGTCATAATTCAGCAGTAACAAATGTAATAATAATGCATATATTTGTGGAGACTGTATTCAGGTTGTATTTTACATTTTTAAAAATGTGCAGAATTTCATAAGTCACTTCATGTTAAAGATTACATAGTTCTTAATATGAAAAGAAAAATGCACCAATGTCTTACAAATGCAATTATGTAATCTAGTGTCAGAAAAATGACCTAAACACAAATCGATGTCACATTCATTTTTAAAATTACAGTACATCTTTTAAATATTAACTAAATTGTATGAATTATGAAATTACTATATCAATGACTAAAAGATGCAGCCATATTTCTATTAGTTTAATATTCTTTCCCACTTTTATTTTAAGAATATGAAACTTAGGGAAAAAAATACTATTTTATTGTCCATTTAGAACAGATATAAAATGTGTGATTAATCGTGAATTAACTATTGAAGTCATGCGATTAATAACGATAAAAAAAATTAACCACCCCTATTTGTTATACATTTGTACCACAACAAGATCGTTAGATTCGGGTGGTTTGAGAGCACAGTTTTTACTGATTTCAAAATGGAAGGAGCTGATGGGCGGGGCCAAATAGTGTATATTGCACTCTGGCCTAGCATGAATTAGTCAGACAGGGCTCAGGGCACAGAAAACATCAAGAAGCAGTTTATCCATTATCCATCCAACTTGCACAAAAGGAGGGAAATAGGAGCGATCTAAGCGGGTTGGAGTGAAAGTGTTCACTTATGCAAAATAAACCAGGTTATCTATTTGGTGAATCCCTGCTACCCTTAATAAATCAGCTTACGATGCAGCCTAATGGCTCCACTCGCTTCACAAATCTCTGCAATGCAATAACATGCGCCAACGCGCGCAGATTAATTTAATAAGTCTTTAATATTCTTCATGAAAAAGAACCAGCGACCAGAGAGGCCAGGGCATATGGGGTGGGAGGTGAGGGAGGGAAGGGGGGAGGTGCGGGCGCTATCTGTGGAATAGGATATTGCAGCAGCAACAGATTGAATATTACATAATGATGTCATTTATATTCCATTCCGAGTGCTGGCCTCCCAGACCTTGCCTCAAATAGGACTGGGGATTTGTCGGAGAGATGACTGGGGAGAAGACGTTTGGCCGGTGGGTCTTCAAAAAGACAGCTCACAGGGCACATTTATCGCAAAACGCCCCAAAGACAGCAGCTCGTGCTCGCAATATGTTGGAATGATCATCGTGTTAAAGGTGAACATTTCATTACGGTAAATAAGTGGCGCTGTTCTGTGCCAAATGTTTTGATAGACCACATTTTGATGTTGTTTTTCAAAAGACTTATGTTTAATAATACCGTCTTATAAGGAAGTGTATAATCACTGTACATTTAGTTGTTTCATCATCATTATATGAAGAACAATTCATCACGTGAAAAATGATGTCAGATATATTGGGCATTATAAATGAAGAACACAAAAAGCTATTTCACAATGATCACTAGCGCTTAAAGCAAACAAGTGTTTATCAAATAATGACACAGACCAAACAGCTTCTGCAGACATAACAATGAGAACGTGCTCCGTGTGTCAGCCTGTCGTGTCGGGTCCACTCCCTCATGTCTTGTTTGCAGGATGAAGGGACGAGACGAGCAGTCCACAGCGAACTCCTGTGGCAGCAGGTGGTACTGCAGTGACTTGTATAACGATAAGTGGGAAATGGACAATTGTGTACAACTTGGGTCAAAGGCTGCATAGTTATTGCAGGAAAATTATCAAAAAAAAATATGGCACAGTTACTTTTTTTATTTTTGTCTTTTTCAGCTTCTTCCAATACTTATTCTCAACAACAACAAAAAACTGCTGTTCAATTTAAAAAAACAATGTTATCTAAACTGTTTAGCTAATCCACATGTAAATAATGTCGATCTTTTATCGACTCGTACAATACACTCATCTTTTGATGTCAACTGCCAAAATAATGCAATTTGCTTCAGTGGTCCAATACTTTTGAAGGAGCGCGTATATGAGTTCTTGTGTTCAGCTTTTCTTAAAGCATCATGGGAAGTGCCTGCCTGTCAATAAAGATTTGTTTGCATATTAGGTGATGGTTGTTTGTGGAGGAAGTTTAAACGTTAAAAGGTCAGTGTGAACCTGTTAAAAGCACTCAACAGAGAATGACATTACAGTTGTTATTAATGTGTGTATTTAAGCTATGTACACTCATGCTTTGTGTGTGTGTGTGTGTATGAAGGGAGTGTGAGAGGCTTTTAGTTAGATCAACATGCAAAGTAAGCAAACAAGCTCAACAGTGGCTCTTAAGATGTTATAGCTTCACTTGTCTTCAGCTGGAAGAGAAACGCAGCACAAGCTTCGTCTCAACGGCTTTCACAAGCAAACGTGAATTTCCTCACTGGACACAACATTGGTCACCTTGCAAATTTGACAATATCCAAACTAATATTCTACCTTCTACCTAAAATAATGCTCATTCTGCTGTTCTTTTATTCATGTTGACGTGCTTTTTCGCCAGTTTATTATTTAGAATTGGAATCATTTTCCTGTTTATTTTTTTGTTTTGTTTTTAAATACAACCTAAGGGACTTTCGACTTTAGAGGTTCTACTTTATTACGGTACGTCTGATTAACGATTTCTTGGGGGTATTTTCATATCTGCAGTGTGTGTATTAGGGCCACGTATACTTTTTTTTCCCCAGAGGGGGGTATTATTCCAAGAAAAAACTAGCAAATTTGCGAGAAAAAAACCCTCAGAAACTTACGACAAATACACATAGCGTAGCTATAGTCTAATGTGAGGATTTGTTGGTGGTTAATGGGACACTGTTTATATACGGTGGCCCTGAAGTGCAAAACGCAAAAACAAAAAAGTGAACACGACTTCAAACTAAAAAACACAAACTGAATAAAAAACTACACGAAAACAAAAACGAAACATGACAGCAATTTTTTTTAAATCACAAAAACAAAAAGGTAATTGCAAACACAAATCAAAAAACACAAATACAAAAAGAAACATACACAAAAAAAGTAATCGCAAACAAACAAAAAACACAAACACAAAAAATGAAACTAAACGAAAAGGTCATCACAAATGAAAAAACAAAAACAAAATATGAACTAAAAAAGTTGTAGGCAGGATTTGGAGACTGATTCATTCTTAATTTAGACTTTACGCTTTTATCAGCTGATTAACACGAACCAATCAGAAGCTAGCATACTTTAGGTAAATGCAAGTGAATGACGGAGAGCAGCAGATTCGACACAACAAAAAAATACCAAAATGTTTGAATGTGTAAACAATAATTCTGGAAACATAAATGTACAAGTAAATACTGTATACATTTTAAGAAATTAACTTAAATGATTGATCCTCAGGGCGTGAACATTCGCAAAGCGGGGCGTCTTCGTCGCTGGCAGTACCCAATGCTTCAAAGAGCGAATGCTTATGGTAGTCTTTGCTAAAGCAATTAATATCTCCTTATTTGAAAACCCAACCGAAAAGTATTGGCATAACATCCGAGTCGTAAGCCATGTGTATTTCTCGTTAGTTTCTGAGGGTTTTTTTTCCCCTTGCAAATTTGCCACTTTAAAGTCACAAATTTGCCTTTTTTTCCTCTGAATATTGCCCCACCCTCTAAATAAAATATAATATATATATATTTTATATATATATTATACATATAAAATATATATATAAAATATATTATATATATATTATATATATAAAATATATATATATATATATATATATATATATATATATTATATATATATAAAATATATATATATAAAATATATATATATAAATATATATAAATATATATATATAATATATATATATATAAATAAATATAATGTATATATACACACACGGCCCTAATACACCGTCATAGCAGTTAAACTATTTTTGTGCAATAACGAAAAAAAAGTGACAGTGCAACCTTTTCAGTCTGTTGTGTTTTTTCATGCAATATGTACAGTATATGTGATGTGACACCCACTTCAAGCATGATCTAGGTTTAAAACTATGTTCACCAAGGTGAGACCGGAAAATTGATAAGGGAGCTCTCTAATAGTGTAAGACACTCCTATTGACGGTGAACACACACAAATACATACAAACAGACCCACACACACTGCTGTCCAAACAGTGTTTTGTTGACTGGAGGTTGAAATAAGTGAAGGTTCACGGCGAATAGGGTTACCACACATCTTTCAAGACAACGGGGTAGTCATTTAGAGGAAATGGATTAAATCAATATACTTAAATGAAGACTCAGAAATAACACACAAAAGAATGTTATGGCCTAATACCAAGTTTGAAAGCAAACACTGGGCGGCAGGTTGTGTTGAGGCCTGTTTAAAAGTCATTAGTGTGTGTTTGACTTAAAGGAGGCCTTTAATGAAGTGGGGCCGTCATGTGCTATTTGCTCGTGCACTACGTGAAGGTTTGTCAGTTAAACAGGCAGGAAGGAAGGGTCAATATTTTCACAAGCAGCCGAGGGTTGACAAGGCCTGATGAAGCCATTTCCCACATCCTTATCACTTGCAAAAGTCTACAACACAGGATGGAAAGCACGCTGGACAACACAACCAACCAACCAACCAAGAAAGACCAGATGACTTTTCCAGGCCAATTAAGATTTCAATTATAAAGCAAAGTTACGAGTTGTGCAATAAATCTAATACAAATTATGCTTTTATGTGTAACTGTCAAAAAATTGTGACAGAATTAGCAGTTGGTCAACAGTTCACATCTGATAAGTTCATGTATTATTCAAAGCGTATAAACTGCATATTAACATAAGATATCATCCTAATTTCCTGGGAAGCAAAAAAGGCTACAATTTATGCAACTCTAGAAGACAGTAATAATGAGTCAGCGTCCATATAGGGGGCTTTTGGTCTAAAAATGTTTCGTGATTTATTTATTTTCACCATGAAAGTAGCCTAAAGATGGTACAGTCTTACTTTATTTTCAATAAAGCACATTTTGACAAAATATTCCACATCCAAATTATTCACACGCTCTAAATAAAGACATAGCCAATAGAGCCAACATTTCAACTCATCAAGTATTTAAAGCATGGATTTGGTATGCCCGATTAAGAACTGCCTGCACTTTATGTTTCTGTTGATAATTTTGACAGCAGTATATAGACTTGTACCGACGGTCCTCTAAATAATCACACAGGTCACCTTAGTTTAATACATTTAATGTCACTGAAGTGTGTCTTATAATGCATTTTTTTCTTAACAGGAGAAGATGGGGGGCATCATTGCACTTACTTACAGGACATCGATTTCAACAAAATCTACTTCACATCTCTATACAGTTGATGCTGGTCACACAATTTACGACCACAATATTAAGCAAGTCCTGATGCCTCCCCCCCCCCCACAAAAAGAAAATAAAAAAAGTACAATATCAATTTGTGTGGTAGTAAATACTTCTGGTCTAGTCTTTTAAAGTTCATATACTTGGTGCACAAAAATACAAGGCAAGAAAACTAACATTAATAAATCCAGCACATTGTGATTATGTATCTTAATGCAATTTTTAATGCAGTGTATTGCACTCTAAAAGGGTCACAATAGGTGTATGTATTTAAAAAAAATAAAAAAATGTGCATTGTTCCTTCATGTTCCAGTAGGCCAACAGGCAGTGCGCCATGTTGCTACTCAGAGAAAAAAATAAATCATTACGGCTTCCTGCGTCTACACGGATGAGAGAAATGAGACATAAATGAGAAATTAAGCAAACATAACTGAAGATACAGATCAACAACTACAGTAAAAGGCAGAAAAAGCTGTACACTTACTTTTGATGTCCATTGGCAGCGCTTGTGCTGGGAACAAAAGGCTGTCAAGAACAAAATAGAAAGGACGTAGATTAATTCTGTGTAAACCACCTGAAGTAAATGGGGCAAAACACGAATGAGACAAATATATCATTGCAAAAGACAAGCATCTGATGTTCAAATCTCACAGATTCGAGTAAAATCAACAAATCTGACGCTTGTAACAATGTCACATGCTGCAAAATTGCAGTTGCTGTATGTAACTGTTGTGAATTTAATTAAATGTGTGTTAAGAATAAAAAAAAAAAACAACAACCTACCTTTCTATGTACTGAGGAATTTAACATTTGGTTTAGAGTGCCCCCTGCTGTTCTAATTGAGTGTTGCATTGAAAGTTGCAAAAAGAGGTCATGTGATAAAAAAAAAAAAGCCTGCATACAAGCACAATATACCGCAAGATGTACACTTTCTTAGAAAGAAAATTGTTTTCAAAAGGCCAAATGAACATGGTTATTGTATGTTATTGATGTGTATTTGTTTTCAAAATGAACATGATGTTGAGAGCTATCGAGTCTGGTTTACAGAGCCAGCTAAATATGAGAGGAAGTCGTCTGAACTCAAAGAAACCTATGAGGAGCAGTTCTAGTTGCTGAGCCACATTCAAGTGGGCGTTTAATAGTCTGCACTAAATCACACGATCTAGGAACGAATACATTAAATCACCACATAGTTCTTTATTTCACTATTTGTTCCATTCTGCACATCTCGTACTGAGTGGTCGGTACCTGAAGAAAATTATGAGTAGCTAACTATAGTTTTAAAATCCAAATACATTTAAAAAGGAGGAACATTGACTTGTCTAAACAACTGGCGTTCTCTGGTTGGAAAAGAAAATTGACCATACCCAGTTCTCTCGGTCCTCCACGTTATCTGCAGACTTTGATCTCCTCTTGCGACTGTAACAAGACAACACTTGGGTCAAATAAAGACGGCTTTCACTGCTAAAATTGTTGGGAACTTTAGTGACTGAGCGCTTCCAAGTGGTTGTATTGCTATATGAACAGCAGTGCACCGAAAAGACTTGAACTACTGAAGAAACAGATTTTTACTAATATTATTATTAGAACATGGTATTAACTTAATACAGTACTTAATACTTAATATATAGTTAAATATATTTCAACATTTAGAGACTCCGATTGAAATTGTTTATGAAATGAATTATTTGGCATAATCTTTGGATACCCTTAACTATCCTTGCCCCACACAGCCGAAAGTCTGGCTGCGCCAGTGTTTAGGAAGAAACAGAATTGCAATTATTCTGACATATTGTGATTGATTAAATTTAGGATTTTCTTCAAGTCAACCTTCAGTGCAATATATTATTCACCATTGTATGGTAACAACTACATAGCCTGGCAAGCCACACCCACTTTATTGAAAGACAAAGTGGTGTCTGGAAAGGCTGCCATTGCGTGCCACTCGGTCGGCCCGGCTTGGAACACCTTTAAAAAGCACATTTTGCCACTTGCTGTCAACTGTAAATGACATCACAGGTGTTCAGAGCTCAGGCAACAACCAATCACGGCTCACCTGTTTTCTGTGTTTGTTCATGTGGCTGAGCCAAGATTGGTCGTTAGCCGAGCCCTGAACACGTGACGTCATTTTCAGTGTGTGTTGGGAAAGGTATTCAACGTACATGAAATATAATGCCATCCCTCCATTATCTGAAGTTATCAAATGAATCATAGACATAAGATCATATTTTTATTGCTGAAATAGCTAAATAAGTATCCCTTAAAAACATTCCCTGAATTGTCAGAAAATGGCAATTTGGGGTGTGAATTAAGTCTCAATTGAAAAGTGATTAGATTTGAATAACAGCATAAGGGAACAAACTATGTTTTACTTTGGGAGTTCAACTGAAAGACGAGGGTACCTTGGTGCAACTGGGCACTCTTGTCTGAGTGTCTCAACATCTGTGAACTCGACAGCCTGGCCACCACTTCTGGTTTTAAAAACATTGCCCTGTGGGAATAAAACAGAGAGTAATAGCAGGTTAATATGACAGCGCAGGGCAGGGAATTGGTGGGGGGGGATGAATGATGTCACTTTAATACCTGAAATAACCAATGACTGAAATCAAATACGTAGAATCATCTCTCATCTTTTTTACCTTGATCAACTTGGTGGCAATCTCCCCGTCCGAGGCAAGCTCTTGATGTCTAAGCACATACTTGTGGCATTTAGACAGAGCTTTCTCGCTGGGGGAAGTCACTTGGATTGCATTGGGTATTACTGGCTGCATGACAGTGCCTAGGTCCACATTAGAAGCTGGTTTGTGGTCTACCCATTTCTCCCCACCTGCAGAGTGTGAACGTCTGTGCACTGGATTAATTTCCCCAGCCGCCTGATGTGCCCAGTGTGAAAGAGGAAAAACCAGGAAATTATTCAGATTTATGACAATTCAACTTTGAATGTACTCATCAAGAGACTGAGTGGGTTTGTCCAGGTGCTGTGAGAATAACTGTACTACTGGAAGTCATGGGTCACAGGGTCAAGTTTCTTTTCACACTTTAGGGCTGCCACAAACGAATATTTTGCTAGTCAACTAGTCACCGGTAGGATTTGGTCATCAACATAGTCGCAGCCAGGCGTCTAATTTTGCCAGGCCTACTGTAAACAGAGCTGGACTGGCCATCTGGCATACAGGGAAGATGCCTGGTGGGTCAGCAACTTTTGGAGCCGTTCCGGTGCAATTAAATTTTTCCCTCCATTTTACCCCAAGAGACGTTAATCTATGTATTTACAATTTTACAGCAAACTGAACCAATCAACAGAGCTGTGCTGTAACCACCAGGGGTGGTTCGGAGCTGAGTTGGGGCGAGGACAAGTCAAAATGCCAGGGGCGTTTATTTGTGTCTGTCCAGCCCTGACTCTCTGTAAATGTTTACTTTTGCAAGAACCAAACCTGGAATGATATTAAGAGTAGAAATATGATATTGCAAAATATTTGGTGACTCTTCCAGCAATACTCTTATTCAACACTACATCTGAAAACACCCAGTGAGGAAAAAATCCCAGTAGTTTGTGAGTTCTCATGCAAAAACAAAGGGAAGTGAAACTGCATGCATATTTAAAACAGAAGTGTTTGATTAGAATTAGGGATGCTCCTATTCGATACTTGTTATGTATCGGATATCAGCCCCGATATTGGAAAATTGTATTATGTCCCAATCCACAGACATCTTATTTGCACTGACAAATCCTTTATTAACTCATTTGCTCCCCAAAACATTATATTTAAAATATTGTCGTGGGCCCAAAAACGTATATATATATATGTTTTTTTAAATTTAATTTTTTTATTTATTTATGCTAGAGCATACAGAAGGCTTTGATGCAGCCTCTGAACTGAAGAAGTCGCTTAAAGTAATGATAGTTATTACAAAAATGGCCAGCAGGTGGCATCAGAGTATAAGAGATCAACCAGGGCCATGTTGAAAAAAAAGGAAGCAGGTTTGTGAATAATGATGAAATGTAGCTATATTCTAATGATAATTGCTGCAAAACGAAAACCTATACAAATATACTTTTTTTTCCTAATGAAAGAAGAGACTCTAATCTTTCTTTTGGTAGGTTCCACGTTTTTATAGCAATACACAATCTGTGGGCCTTGCGAAATCTGTCAAAACTGTTGTTTCGGTGAAAATGGCTGGGAGTGAATGAGTTAAAAGGTTTTGTTCCTGATTATATTTTGTGTTGCCAAGCTAGGGGAGTTGTTGGTTCATTAACAACTGTTCTATTGTTGCTTAGTTATTAAAAAAACAATTCATAAGATTTATATATCCCCCTGTATACAAACTTGGAATAGGGTGTTTCTGTATGCTGAACCCAAAGTATCAGTATTGAAAAAGGTGAATCGGAGCAGCCCCAATCAGGATTTAAACATGCATAACGTGAACAGATTTCAAAAGTCCAAAGAGGCCACTGAGGAAAAAGTCTGAGTAAGATAGACGCAACGTAACTACTCATAAATGTTACTACTTGGGAAAAGCTTAGGATAGGAGTCGACATTATGACGACCATTTGAACCACAAAGGGCATGTCACAACTGATACACAGCCACTAGAAGATGCAAATGTAAACTAGTGGATGCTCATACATGTCACAAACACATCTAGGTGACTGGCACACACTAACCCTTATGCCTGCCTCTAGGTCTAGCCCATGGACCAGACGCGTTGCAGGGGCCTCGGTTTCGGAGGCAAAGCGTTGGCCTCTCCTGCGATTGGCTCGGTCGGCGTCATGGCTGCATTGAGGGGTCCCAGCTTCTCTATACTGAGAGTCTACGGGGCGCCTCTGCTCCCACTCAGAGATGAAGGTTGCTACTGAAGGATAAGATGAGGTGGGGGAATTGTCCTGAACTGCCCTAATCTTAGCTTGACTTTGATGGGAAGGTGTTTGTCGCAGATCCTGAAAAGTGATGAGGGAACGATGCCAGAGCATTGTGGGTGTTAAGTAGTCAGAAATACACCGTGTCACATACAGTATAAAAGCAGCTACAAGTATGCACAATGGATCAACTACACAAAAAATAAAAAATAAAACCTTGAGGGTCTAATGGAGGGGCATTCAATGAACCGTCCTTGCTCAATATATCACACGATTTTTGTTGATATGAATAAACGGCCGTCACTTACTGGAAGCGGTGACGGCTCTCCATGGTTGCGATCTCGGTCTCTTGAGGGCCTTTCTGGTCCGCCTGTGCTGCTGCTGCTCTCGGAAACGATCGCTTTGAGCTGCTTCAGCTTTTCATCCTTGACCCACAACTTGTTCTGCATTTCCAGCTGTTTGGCATTCACCCGTCTCTCCTGGACAAGCAAAGAGTGACAGCTCTCAGAGCACGGTGGCATTAGGCAAGGCTGACAATAACTCATTTGCTCCCAAAGACATATACATTCTATTTTAAATGTTTTTAAGTGACCCAAAGACGTATGTATACGTTTTTTTAATGCTAGAGCCTACAGAAGGCTTTGATGCAGCTTCTCAACTGAAAAGAAAGGTTGAAAAAAAATGGTAGTTATAACACAAACGGCAAGCGAAGCAAAAAATGAACCAGGATCATGTTGAAAAAAAAACTAAATTACTCAGAATTCAAAATAGATTGCTATATTCTAATACTAATTGCTGCAAAACTGAAACAGCCCTAGATACAAATATACTTTTTTTTCCTAATGAAAGAAGAGACTTTAATCTTTCTTTTGGTAGGTTTCATGTTTTTATAGCAATAGAACACAATATTCTGTGGGCCTTGCAAAATCTGTCAGAATTCAGTAAAACAGCCGGGAGTGAAGGGAATTGCTTCAGTGAAAATGGCTGGGAGTGAATGAGTTAAAGGGGAAGTCAAACAAATTATTTTAACAATAATATGTTCTATGCAGCCCCAATAGTCTAAATATGGTATTCTGGTTAAAAATTGTTGTGTTTAGTGGAATATGACTGGAGCAGCAAAATCCAGCAGTTTTTATCCATCTCAGGGGGCGGCCATTTTGTCACTTGCTGTCGACTGAAGATGACATTAATGTTGCTCAGGTCTCAGCAGGTAACAACCAATCACAGCTTAACTTCAGAAAACAGGTAAGCTGTGATTGGTCGTTGCCTGAGCAACATTGATGTCACCTTCAGTCGACAGCAAGTGGCAAAATGGCCGCCTACTGAGATGAATAAAAACGGCTGGATTTTGCTTCATAACTCATATTCCACAAATGTAATCCTAATCAGAATGTCATGTTTAGACTAGTGAGGTCACATATAACATATTATTGTCAAGAAATGTTTAAGGTTGACTTCCACTTTAAGGTTTATGCTGTATAATCGTGTCATATCTCGTCAACAAAAGAGTCACCGTTCTCCTTATTTCTATCCACAAGAAACTTCAAAGAATTTTTGAAAATAGGGCTTCTACGCGTGATTTCACTCACACACTCCTTCTCCCACTTGTATTTGGCATCTGTGACCATGCCCTGCATGCGCTGCTCCATTTGCTTCCTCTCCGACAGTTCCTGCTGGAGCTTATGAGCACGAGTGTCCAATTCCTGCTCGAGTGAGCGTTTGTCGTTGGCGTACAAGTCGGTCGTCTTCTGCAGGATATCAATCTAGACAGCAGAGACGTAAGAACAAATGTGCTGTCACTGAAGGAGATCCACTGAAATTCACAACAGGTGATTGATCTATGCATGGACCGATGCATTTCCAAGCAAGTCCACGTCTATGCCTTTCTGTTACTCTTCCAGTCTCTTTGCATCTCTGTTGCAATCTGCTGATGTACAGTTGATCAATTGTTAGGTGGCATCTTGGTCTCATGATGACAAAATGTGAACAGCATGATGAAGACGACCGTTTCAATAAATGGGCAGGTCGATTCACAGATCAAACACTTGTTAGAAATTTTGTTGATTAAGTCTATGTCAGAGAACACTAAGACGCACAATACGTCAAAACACTGACAGTTGGATGTGTGTGTTCAAGTTAAGAGAAGCAAAGTTCAGTTAACCTAGCAATAGTAGTTTTAAGTTCATCTTGAAATTGCACCTGAGAGCCCAATATCCTTCACTTGTTGAGAGTACGATAAGTTTATTTCTTATCCGAAAACAGTGAAGAAAATTGGTTAATGTAAATAAATGTGTTTGGTGTCATGGAAGAACACATTTTCTGATGACTTTTAAAAACATGGAGGGGGTTAAATGAACATAATGGAGCAAATACTGTAGACCAAAATTTGCCAGCCGACACTTGTTACAGAAAATAATGAGCCGCTCTGCTTAAAAAGTTATTTTGTTCAGCATTTTGCTTGAAAGCGTTGCACTACCATATTTAAGGATCCGGGGCCAATCGGGTGCCTGTATTCACTATACAAACTAGGGGTGTGCCCCCCCCAAAAAAAATCTATTCTCATTTAGTACGATTCAGAATCGATTTTAAATGTCTCAAAATAGATTTTATACTGTCTTGCCTTTGTCTGTGTGTGCCTTTATTTGGAGCGTTGTTCACGTTGTACCTTTGGCCACTGAGGGGCAGTAAGGTTCCACGCGGTCTAATACACTGTTAAGTTGTAGCCACATTAGAGAGTAGAAGGGAAAAGTCCCGATCAAGTTATTCCAATAAAAGTTTTGTTTTTGTTTTTTTCAGCGTGGAGCCGTTCTTTTGAGCGATAAAAGCGCCGCAAGTAGCGCGCTAATTAGCATTAGCGAGTCAGACTGGAGTACATCATTACAATTCCTTGCACATCTATAGATTGAAGCAAAAATCATTGTCAATCAAATCAGTTTGAATCAAAAATCGATTCTGAATCGAATGGCAGACCCAAAAATCGTTATCGAATCAAATCGTGAGACATTCAAAAATTCCCACCTCTAATACAAACACCCGATTGGCTGCCCCGCCCAAATCATCATGTTACCACATACTAGATACGCTGAACGAAAGTGTGGCTTAACTTTCTTCAAATAAATGATCAGTTGCAACTCTTACAAATACACCTTGGGATGGGTATGTGGTGTAGAAGTAAAGGACGTGCTACTTCCGATGAAGTCAGCATCAACATTTGGCCTCGCATTTAACAGGCAAGTAAATGTGCTATGACAATAATGAGCCAGATAAAAAGGTGAAGTAGTTCTAAAATGGTTGGTCAACTGTAATGCATGCCCTCCTGGTACTAGTCTGAGATCTGAAAAAAAATTAGATAGAACCATATCGGGGGAGAAAAAATGTCCGGGGCCAAACTATGGTTGCCAACCCATGCTGTAAAGAGATACCTTGTATTCCAAGGTCCTGGATTTTTTTTCTAGTCGTTCAATCTCTGTCTTTTGGTCGCTGATAACTTTGTTCCTCTCGCTGACTTTGCTTTGATGTTCTTGGATTAAGCTCTCCTTTACGCCAAGCTGATCATCAAACTGCTGAGCCATGGAAATCAGCTGATTGGCTGCACAAGAAAACACAGTGTGAGCCACGAACAAGAAAATAAAGAGGACTTGACTATGTTTGAAAATAAGTTAAATTCTGACAATGCCACAGGTGGAATATTAAACCATAATCAATCAGAAAGTTATGTGACTACCAATGCTGTGTAAATGTTGTACCATTTTTTTTTAACTGCTCTGCCATCAGCTGGCGGATATGATGTCTCCTCTCCAGAACCTCAATCAGGCGTGGCAGTGTCTGATCATCTGCTGGGTCCACCAACTCACAGGGAGGCAGAGGTGGAAAGCTTTCAATGAGTTGATCTAGCAGAGCTCCATCATCTACCATAGGAAAGGTGTGACAATGGAAAATTAGGACATTGGTCAAGAAATACATGCAAAGTCTCCTATACATTGAACAAGACGACAGTGATAGTCGGATACACTTAATTAGATCTTAACAATTCCAAAAAATAATCTAATTCTAATTGCTATTATTTTCCTTAAAGAGGAAGTCAACCCTAAAAGTTTTTTTTGACAATAATATGTTCTATGCAGCTCCTCTAGCCTAAATACGGTATTCTGGATAATATTGCGTTAGTGGGATGTCACTTAAGCAGCAAAATTTTGTATCCATCTCAAGGGGCGGCCATTTTGCCACTTGCTGTCGACTGAAGATGACATCACAGTTGCTCAGGTAACAACCAATCATAGTTCAGCTTCAGAAAACAGGTGACTGGAATGTGGAAATACCCAGTTGGCGGCCATTTTAACGGCCAATTCGCTACTTAATTCCAGTCAGCACCGATTTATGCTCAGCCCTACTGCACATGGAAATTAAAATAATAATAATAATAATAAATAATAAAATTAAAGCCTACTAATGACCAACCAAAATGAAGCTGAGGGTTTTTTTGGGTCACCCCACACCCATCCCTAAATTGCAGCCTTTGCAATTTGAAAATTGCATACAACTACATTGTGATATAGATTTCAATTTGATTAAATGTTCAGCCCTACTTATAAAGCTGTCAAAATTAATTGATTAATCGACAAGTAATCGATTATCAAATTAATCAACAGCTGTTTTAATAATAGAGTAATCGTTTGTAGCCATTTTTTATTTAAGATTGTCCAAATCCTCTGAGTTCAGAATATCAACAGCTAATTGATTTCTGTAGTCCTTCATGAAAGAAGATTGATTATTTTGTGTTTTTAATCAAAATAAGACATTTGCAAACATCCATTTTTACTTTGGAAAACAATGACCAAACCGGCAACATAGCACAACATCAAACCCCCTTTTCTTTAATCACTATGCGATACGAGGTATGAAATAAACAGCAATCACTGGTTAATAAACAGTAATCAGAGGGGGTGGAATTTTTTATTTATTTAATACACTTAATCAAAAATGAATAATCGATTCTAAAACTAGTCGCTAGTGAGAGCACTACCTACTTACCAGCATTACAGGGACTTTGCCGATCATCCAGCCGACGTGTCAGCTCTTCCCTGAATGCCTGATTTCTTTGCCTGCGTCCAGCAGCAAGACCACAGATTGGCCTGTCAACCGGCCGCGCAACTTCCACCTCCTGCGTCATCTCTGCAAACCGCATTACGAGCTGCAGCACCAAAAACAATTGTTACAAACTTAAAACGCAACTATCCAAGTTGAACGGATCTTATGTACTGTACATCATAGACAAAACCATTTTTGAGGCAGATGCAGATCATTTGAGGGACAGATGGGGAAAAGCCAAGTTGAGACAGTTGGCTTTTCATTAAAAGACATATCAGTGAAAAGTCTATCAAATCTCCAGTGAAATTAAGTCATTCCAAGTGGCCTCAGTGGCTATTTGCTGTAAGGTACCTGACAACAATGGGAATATGTATTACCATGGTTTCCTCATAATCATCAGCTTTTGGGTTGACACAAACAATCATCTTAACTTTCCCTTCTCCGTCAAAGTAGTTCTTAAAAAGATGAGTCACTTTAGAGTCCCTGTATGGCACCATCTGGGAAAAAAGGACAACGTGAAAGTGATAAAAAAAAAAAAATCCTGACTGTTACTCTCATAAGCAGCAAAACTTCAGGTGAAACAATGTCACACACAAATACTAGAGCTCATTCACCTTATTTGTCCCGCACAACTGGTTCTCTCGCAGGACTTCCATACATGTGCGCAGAGTCATCAAAGACTGATTTATATTCCCTGCCGGTGAGACATAAACAACATATGAACATGAATTTGCTTTTACTGTCAATTCTTGACAATAAAAGAGACTAACCTGCTTCACGCAGACGGCTCCCCTCTGCTCTTGTTCTACTGGTGCGCTCGCTTCCTGCTAGGTCAACCAAACACAGCTGGCTCACATTCACCTGGGTTTTGTCCTAAAATTCAACAACAGATTGAAGAGAAACATGATGGACAGGCATGGCATACCCGGCAGGCTGCTTTTGTGTCACACCAATTGATGACAAATATAATGGCCATATTGTGGAAGGAAAACCCTGTTTTCAAGTCACTTTTGGAGTGGCACGTTACCTGCAGAATGTGATCGCCATCGGCATCGAGAGGTGCCTGAACCAGCTTTAAAGTGAAGACACTGTGGGAACGACTGGATTCGCGGTTCAGTTGAGTGTTGGCAATCCTCCTTTTCTTTTGCCCTACAAGAAGCACTCATTTTAACGTTTCGCAAAAGCTCCACATATTTACATCTACTGATTTGAATGATCAAATTTATGCAACACACTGAAATAAGTTAAAACAATAAAAGGTAAAAAGACCAGAAAAATATACAGTATTTATATATATATACAGGCCAAAAGTTTGGATACACCTCAAGTTTATATCAAAGGTGTCAGGCAATTAAAATGTGTCATCGAAATTAATCGCATTGCTTCAATAATTAACAAACGATTAATCGCAAATTTTATATCTGTTCAAAATGTACAATTAAATATTTATCATTAATTAATAGTTTTCATACTCATGTTAAGATAAAAGTGGGGGAAAAATGGGACTAATAAAATAGAGTTAAATTCAAAAAACTGCACTGTACTGAAAAAAACAAGTGTAATATTGATTTGTGTTTGTCATTTTTCTGCCACTAGATGGCATAACAGCATTTGTAAGAGGATGACAGCTCAGTGCATTTTTTTTTTCAAATTAAGAGTTATCTAATCTTTAACATGAAGTAACTTGTGAAATTCTGCACATTTTTAAAATTCCAAAATACAATTTGACCCCGGTCTCCACAAATATATGCATTATTATTACTGCCAAATTTTGACGTGGACGTGTGTGCTGCATTGCGACTGGAATTCCCCCAGTACAGGCTTTCCAAGTAAGGGGCGGTCATTAATCGCGCGTTAAATTACATATATTTTTTTTGACACCTTTAGTTTTTATATACCAAACAGGCAATCTCTTGATGACTTTTGAAAGTTTAATAAAAATATTTTTTTCTCCAATATATTGAGATTTGTTGTTGTTGACACTCAATTAAGACCAAGGCAACCATGGTGACAAAAGATACTGAATTTGCAAGTTTATCATTTTGAATTACCATCACTGTCTTTATGTGCAATATTCCTACCCTGAAAAACGCAATACAGCAAAATTAAGCATCTCAAAATACAACACTTCATGTTTTTTAATTGTTTCTTTAATATTTATCGCGGAGAAGTGTATTTCATTAAACAATTTACCACGGTCTTTACTATGGCATTAACACAAGTTAGTGGTGGACAACTGTGATTTCTGACGCCATACAAATTCAGGTACGTTGTCATACTGCACTGTCTTAAAAATTGGCGATCAGATCTCAAGGAGTATTGCAAGGCTTAAAATAAAATAAAAAATCCTGAGCCTGAACTTTTATCAGGGAGCGGTAGTGCAGTGCCCAACGTGCCGATTCGTTGTTCGACCAACATTAGGCCATTAATTACTATTCCTTTCGTCGCCGTGGATGGACTGGGCATTTGGGAAACTCATGAAATTCCCGATGGTCAGTCCTCCCTAAGTGTCATCAGGTCATCTCTTTCATTAGCCATTTATATTATGTATAGTACAGTATAGCACAAACCCCTCTCGTGCTGCAGCTATCGAATATTTTGATAATCAAATATCCTACGGAAGATTCTATAGAATAATCAGGTATTTGGATAAAAATAATATTTTTGCAAGGTGAAAGAACAATTATGAAAACAGAAGACATCAAAAATATATTTCCACTTACTAATGATCAACCAACTGTTTTTTTGTTTTTAATTAAATTTAAATTGTGCTTAACAGCACATTATATTCCTCTTTAGAAAGTTAGGGAGATTTTAGACAAATCTCTCCCCATGGATTTTGGAATGACGTTCCGTTAAATATTAGACAACCTCCCTCTCTACCCACTCTTAAAACACATTTTTTATTGACTTATTTATTTACCCACTTAAGATAATTATTCATTTATTTGGTATTATTTTTGTTTTACCTGTCTTTGACTGATTTTTACTCCATGTAAAGCACTTTGTATGAAATGAAACTCCGAGTTGAGTAGTTTTTGGTCTGTGAGACAAAGTGAGGTCAGAACCAAGGTTGTCATTTTGCCGACTGTCAAGTGCACAAATGACTGAGCTTGATTTATCTATTAGGATCGGCAACTGTGTTCGGCTGTCAGGTGTGCAAATCATCACGTCGATTAGACTGCCTTTGAAAAGTAGTCCGATTACTCTAGCTGCAGGAGCTAGCACCGTTAGCACGCTAACACTGTAGACGCCCTAAATACTGGCAACAGGCACCAGGCAACAGGCACAGTGCAATACAATGTCAGCGTAATTAAGTCTTCTTTTAGTGCCCTTAATTGGTGATCGAACGTGATTTCGGTATGAAGTTGTTTTGTTGACTTTGGTCGCAATTGTTTATGCCGGCAATAAGAACGGCAAACACACGTACCGCTGGACTAGTCAAGTAATCCGTTGCGCCGCGGCCCGCGACTGGCAAAACGCTTCCGGGAACAACTTCAAAATAAAAGCATTCATTGGCATCGAGCTCCACATATCACGTGGTATGGGGAGGTTTATTTTGAAGTTGGCCTTTTTTTTTGCCAGACGTGTCAAATGTTTACTTTTCTGGATTGCGCTAGAGCTTACTCCGGAAATCCGGCACCGTGCGGGAGTATTTTAAGCCCTGTATTGGAACAAAACTGAGTGTGGTTATAAATGATGCGAGTTTCTCGGGGGAGTAATTAACCCAATTTTCACTCACCCTTCCAGAAGACTTGAAAAGCCTCCTTTGTAGATTTGACCTCAACTTCTGTGCATCCAGCAACATACATGTTATGATTCTGATCTTCGCGAAGAATTTTGGATTGAGGGGCTCTGAAAGACCCAAAAGAAAACAAAACATTATCGTACAATGACAGATATTTGACAGTAAAAGGTGACAACATGATAACGTGTCACATATGCAGACAACAGTGGTGCAGCCTCATGCATACAGTAAAGATGAAGCCATTCAGTGAGGACTAATCTAGTGATAGCTCAAAGCCACACGAGAAAGTCAGAATGAGACAAAGCGAGTAAACCGTGTTAATAGTGCTAAATCACAAGCCGTATCTACTGCATAAATAACCGCTTCTGACAAATGGCAAATAATTGCTACACAGTGAAGCTAAGGCTACAAATAAATACTTTGGGGGCACATACAAAGTCAGAGTTCTTTACAGGTGTGCCAGTACCAAGCCACCTAACAAAAGACAAGTCTTTTTTAAGTGACTCCAAATTACAGCATAAAAGGGCTTCAATATACTTCATCTATTGCAAATCATGTACATTAAATATTCTTGGAACATTTGCATGACATAACAGGAATTGGAGACCAGATGCTGCTCTCGTAAAAGGAATCAGGTGCCTGTAGTGATTCAAAGGAAAATCATTTCCAAAAATGTGACAAAGAAAGAAAATGCTGCCTCTTACTTTGGTCTGATGGGATCAAAGGGGGCATCTTCGAGAAGATCGTAGATGTAGTTGTTATAGACCTCAACGTAGGACACCAAGATGCTGTAACAACAGTCTTCATCCACATTTTCAGCTTTACATGCCTCGTCTGGACTGATCATGTCTGCAAATTCTGGGTCCGCCTTCTGCCTAAACAGAACAGAAAATAAGGAGCAGAACGTTTAATGAATTTTTAACAAAGTCCCTGGCAGGGTCAGAAAAAGGGTTAGTGAACACGACACTTTAGATTAGTACCTGGAGGTGGGTGTTTTGGGCACTAAAGGTTGAGAGTCTCGCCTCTGTCTCTCCAGCAGAGCGTCAACATCATTCTGGATGTCAATCCCATTTTTGTCATCTGGCCTGAACACCTATAACAACAAGCATGTTGTTTCTTTCACAAAAAAACAGCCATAAATACTTCTTCATAATATTTGAACATAAAATAGGTTTTTCAAGTTTCTCAGATAATATTCAATCTCTCTCCATCTTGTCTTAATTTGAAAAATGCCGGACTAGATTGTGCATGATTGTATTATATTATTATTATGATAAGCAAAGTCTTACAAATCGTTTGGCCTGGAAGGGGCCGATACTGTTGAAGAGCATGTCAAGTGACCGAGGGAGAAGTCCACCCTCTCCAGGCGAGCCCGTCATAGTGAAGGTCTTACCACTTCCTGTGACTCCATATGTAAATAGCAGACCTTGGCGGAATAGAAAAAAAAATACAAGGCCCCTTTCAAAACATGAAGAAAACAAGGTGTAAAATAGTCCTGAAGCAGCTTAAGCCCTCACCATTTTTGCATTGAATAAGATCCTCAACTAGCGGCTTGGCGACCTCCTCAAACAGCTCCATTTGAGTGGTATTAATACCAAATACTTTTTTGAAGGAGTACTGCGTCTAAAACAGCATCAGTCAGCAAACAATGCAATGTCAGTTTTATACAATGTGTTGCCCATGGCGTGACCTGATGTTTTGAACTGTAAATTCAAATAACTGCTGAGTGATACTGAACCAAGCAAAACAGTTTACTTTACACTATTAATGCTGGAAAACTATAGGCTGGTTGTGACAAGTGATGCCTCCCTGATTACACACATACATTTTGCAAAGTAGAGACACTGCAGATAATATTGGCCTGGTTAAATGAGATACTACCTCTTTGAATTCTCCATTGCGGTTGGCTTTGAGGCCATCAGGAGCATGCAGCTGAATGGTGGAGTTGCTGATCATTTCTACACAACATTCCTCATTCTCTGCTCCAAGTGGGCGTATACGACAGTACACCTACAAATAAAACAACAGCACACATATTGAGAGTATTGTATATCAATCACCAAAGTTGTTTTATTTATAGCATATTGACTCACTCTATTTGACTTTCCCATAATTGGTTTAATGAGAGATGAACCATAAATGTGTGGCTAACATCATTGTGTTATGCTAAAGACCAATCAGTGCATTTGCTCAACATATAAAAATAGCCTGTGTCTCTGTTTAGTACATTTCAAACACATAAACTTAAATAATAGTTCATTTTCATTGAGTTGCGTGCAACCTATCGCATTATTGTGATTTTTTGTCCTTTTTCCCGATGATTACATCAAGAGAACAGCGCTTGAGCTTCGCTGGCATAATGCTTAGCCAATAGTCAGTATTATTGGTAGAATTATTAAAAAAGTGACAATCAACCACGGTTATGAGTTGTGTTCACTTACGCCAACAGGATCTTTCTCTGTATTTGAAGCCTTTTTTAGGCCAGGCCTGCGAGGAGTCTTGTATTTCCTGAAGATTAAAAAAAAAATCAATGATTGACAATGTAATTTCAAATGGACTAGGTGCCACTTGTACGAAGAATGACTGACAAAAAGCAGCTAAAATAATTCTCGACCAGCAAACGAGTTCGGGCCACAGGCGCAGCCAGTTTACATAAAACCAATTTACGTTGGTTTGTGTTGCACAATCCCGTTTTTGTGCAGTTGTCCCTTTAGCTCGGTTAGTTTAACTGTCAAAATGAGAAATTAGCTAGTCTTCGCGGTTTTGGACAGGCATTGATAATGTTCCGCATTATGTCAAATAACCGGGACCAAACAACACGAGGTTTTGTAAAACAGAAGGTAATACATACGGTCTATACATTTTTTATGCTGTTTAACGCCTGGACACAGTGAACAGGAAACTTCACGCAAAAGCGCCTCGTCTCTGTTTTTTGAAATTTCCACCTTGACAAACGGTTTCCAACGATCTGGTACATTTAACCAATCACAGTGCAGTACGAAACGCTAGGGGACGGAAGTTCCGCCTTCAAATAGAATGACGCATTCAAATGCAATGCGTGTTTTCAATAACCATTTAATTTTGAGTTCTACACCAAAGAAACCGGCCGCAGTACGGTATTTAATTTCAATTCTTAATAATTGAGAGGCTTGTGGAGATTTTTTTTAATATGTCTGACGTGGGACTTCCATGTCAACTTCTCGTCGATTATAACTCCTAAAAATGTCGTCTCATTATTGTTTTCAATCTGAACACAATCAATTGTTATATGCAATTCATAATTATTCTTAACAAACATCATAACTTTTATCAATGTTCAATTAATGCTTCAGTAATTTTACAGTAACGGTCAATGTGGATCGTTCATAAAGTTGTTTTTTTTTGGTCACACTCATGGTCTGTTTGTTCAGTCAAAGTTGTTTAAATTACACGACCTTATAAAGTAGAATACTTAAAAAAATGTGTCTGTGCGTGGGGTCAAACTTTGGAACAACTTAGAGGTACAACACAAGCAATGCCAAAACATCCACAGATTCAAACTGTTGTATAAACATATGGTTTGGTTTCAGTATTTGGAAAGTGTTTACATCTTACTTACATCAATCTTCCATCTTATTGTGATAGTATATGCTTGCTGTTTTTTTTTTTTTATCATTGTGGGCATATTATCCATTACCATTGTTGGTATACTTTTGTCTTGGAATCATTGATATGTGCTGTTTGTGCTTTTGTTTTGTTTTTGGTTTGTCTCTTACCCAAGCTGGTATTGTTAGTTTTCATTACCATTGCCGGTATGAGCTTTTAATGCAGTCCCTTTTGAACATATAAACTCTTTTCTTTCTTCCTATTCTTGTTTTTCTTTTTTACTTAAACTTTAGTTATATGTTGTCCAAGTGCGTAACACAGTTGAGGGGCAGGAAGAGGTGCAGCTATCTTATACATATGCAAATGGTTGCGCAGCCAATCCCAGCTGACTGGCGTGAGCGGCAGGCTCCACCCTGGAGTGGTCGCCAGCCACGCAAACAAACAAACAAAACATTGGAAGGGGAAAATGGGTTTTGATTGGAGGAGCCAAATGGAATGCTTCCATTGGAATGTTGTCAGCTTGGGAGGCTGCCGATCTACGCCCTGAGCCATGCAGCTTCTGCTGTGTGTTGCGGTAGTATATCACTCGTGTCAGCTGGAATCTTCTTAACTCCGAGACCCCAAAATTCTTGGAGCTAAGCAAACAGTATAAGTGGCGTATCTCAGATGGTACTGCGGCCATCCCCCAACCTGAAAGTTCCTCAAACCTTCAGTGACTTTTATTTATTTTTTGTCAATTCTTTATTTTACTCTCTTCCAAGTGAAAATATTACTCTAAACTGAGTCTATTTGATCCCACTCAAAATAGAGTAAAATTTACTCTAAATAGAGTCAAATTTACTCTACAGAATTTACTGTGCAGTCACTATCATCACTTTCCCCCTCTTGGCCATCCATACGCTGCTCTTTGTTTGGCCAAAGGTTTTCATCCATGTCACAGCTGATATTTTCCCTTGCAATGGTGCGAGGGGGAAAAAATGGTCTGAATGTCTCAACCGTCCTCTACACTGATCCCCTGTGATATGCTTGACTAATTTTGACAATTGAACAGATAATTTTGCACAATATGACTTACACACCGAAATCCTGATGACATGTTTTGGAGAGGACAGCCATTAGACTGAAAAACAACTAATCCAGTTCGATCAGCAAGATCTATCCATTCGGAAAATGTGCTAAAAGTGGGCACATTGTGCTAACTGTAGGCTAAATGTACACAACCCTTTGCACAGATCCAATTGTAGGGTAGTTTTGGAATTTGTCCATGGTATCTTGAAAATGTCATCTTGGTTTCAAGAAATGTGCCAAACCTATAGAGATAAACTGTAATAAAGTATTGTGGTAGTGAATGTGGAATATGAGTTAAGCAGCAAAATGCAGCATTTATTTTATCAAGATAAGAAGGCGGCCATTTTGCCACTTGAAAATGACATAATTGTTGGTCAGGTCTCAGGCAACAACCAATCAGAGCTCAACTTCGGAAAATAGGTCAGCTGTGATTGGTCAATGCCTTCGCCCTGAGCAACTGTGATGTCATCTTCAGTCGACAGCAAATGGCAAAATGGCTGCCCCCTGATTTGGATCCAAACGTCTGCAATTTGCGTTATCAATCAGAATGTCATGTTTAGACTAGTGAGATCACATAGAGCATATTATAGACATTTTTCACAAAACCCGTAAGTTAAGTGATCGTTGTGTGCTCCAACTTCCGGTGTCGTTCACAGCGACTGTAACAATAGTGCAGGCAAAAAATAAAAGCCATTGACGAGTGCATGGGTGGATGGACGGATATGTTTTCATTTAAGTCGTTTATCTACTTTTGCAAATTTTTTAAATTGTTATGGAAGATGCGTGTCATTGATGATGTTTGTGTGTTGTGTACTTTTTTCTTTTTTGTTTTAAGTTTACATATGCATTTATTTATTTATTTTGCTTCACGTTATAACAGGTGTACCCCTAAGGTTTTTTGTATACATTTTAGACTTAAGGGTTGTCAAATCCAGTTCCAGAAAGAAAAGCCACAGTTTGGCTTTAACCACAGGTGCTGTGGCTAAAGCCAAATTGAGGCATGAGGTTTTTACATTCTGTACTTGGATTTAACGCCTCTGCAGACTTATATTTGTAACACCGCCCTCTGTTGACAACTTCGGGAGTCAATCAGTGATCTCTTGTTTTCAGGATTTGTGATTGCAGAAGCAAAACAACCCCCACAATTTCATTGTCATAATCAATTTGAAAGACATTTGATACGTTTTGTAAAAATAAAAAAACATTAAAAGTACATGTCATTTTAGGGGAACTTCAACATCCCTAAAAAAAAAGGCCTACTGACACCACTGCAATGTGTTTTACAAGTAAATTCATCTTTTTGAGGATGCAAATGTTGCAAAAAATGTTACGAGTCATTAAGGTTAGCATTTGTTAGCATCTGATGCGAGCATATTTGATTATGCTGGCATACTGTTAATGCTATTGCCTGGAATTCACAATGCCTATTTCTCTTGTTAATTCATGTTGTAGACAATACATTTTTGGGTGGTATTTGAAGGCTGCTTTATTTCTTTACATTATGATTCTAGGTAGAAAAGGTTGTTAGGTGGACGTTTAGCACGGTTCTAATGATGTTCATCTACTTTTCTACTTTTGACAACATTTACAAAAAAAAGAGAAAGTGGAAGCTCATTCAGCCAATGACGAGTCCTGGTATATGCTGGGATGCTTTTATTATTGAATGGTAACATGTGGTGGTAGCAGTGAGTGCTTATGATGGTTGAACAAAAAGTTGCATTAGCGCTTACAATAGAATTGAGTTCCAAAAAACACTACATTAAACAGAATAAAACAATAATGAAAAAGAAAAAAAGTAGTAATGAGGGAAGTCCCAGGCAGAGCACATGGCCGTCGGTTGAGGGCAGTTGCCGATACTTCTCATTTTGAAAAAACTTTTTTTTTAATGAGATGGCCAATAAGAGATTTGTTTTCTTTGACTCTCTGACTGCATCAGAGCCAAAATGCTGGCAATTTGTTTTTGTAGAACCAAGATGAACATTTGACTTCAAGTGTCAATTTGGAAAAGTTGATTTGCTGTTGAGATCTTGAGGGAGCCAAATAGTTTTCGGTGGACTTGAGGTGACGTGCCGCTGAGCCTGGGAGCTCCTTGCACTTTTTTTTTTTAATAACCATCTGAAAACAAACATGTCTATCATGTAAATAGAAAGCAAAAAAGAGACCTTTAACATGTTGCAAATCCAAAAAGCAAGTTAGTACTATTCCAAATTTTGACGCCAATGTTTACTGCGACGGTTGACGTGAAAACAGGAAGTAGCGGCTCCGATTTTGCGGCGATCACATGAGCTGGACGTACATCAGACCCACGTCCCCCCCACCGATGCTTTGTGGGAAGTAGCTGGAGCACGGCTGGTGAAAGAGGAATATAATTATTTGTCCTCTTTGCGTGTTCCAAAACTTGAAGACAGATTTAATGTAAGAAAAAACACCTTTGCAAAAATGAATTTAATCTAACAGAGATCTCTGGACATCGTGACATGCTCCGAACATCACATAACAGGTGGAACTTCAGAGTGCCGAATGTGTCTCTTCCGCGTGTAAAATGGCTTCTTATAGTTAAAACCGACTGCCTCTCTTTCATTTGTAGACAAAACATACTCTCTGGGTACTTTTCCATGAGCGATGGCGAAAACAGAGTCAGGGGTGCGTGTTCAAAACAGATTCTGTTCTCAAGGACCAAATGTGTTTTCCCACAGAGAAGGAACTTCTAGACCAAATAATATGTCCCAGCTTAAGGTCAAATTATACTGAGCTCATCACTACCTGCTATCCACGTCCACAAAACATTTCGACAAGGTTAATATAAAGAATTAAAATGTTAACAATGTATAACAATGGTTAATATATGAAAATAAAGAATTTAAATGTTAATAATATCTAACACTGGACGGGCTCGCGATGGGCTGAATCCAGCCAGTAAGCGCCGTCCACGCTCATGTGGAAACGCTCTGCCTCGCAGCTGATGACAATCGAAAGACCAACAAGAGGGCCGGCAGCGTCAACATGTTGCTCGTGATCCACCAAACGGGATTTTGGACGGGCGGCTGTCACGTTTGTTACCTCAAAGTCACGTTGCGGTACAAAGGGGAAGTCCTCCTGCGTCTCCCCCTGGACTTTCCAGCTGACCAAGCTGTTGGAGTTGAGCGTGGTGTTTTGTGTTTGGAGGTCAGGGAGCCCGGTCAGCACCGGGCCATCGTCTGCACGCAGGCTGAAGGTAAAACTGCCCAGACACAAACAAGTGGCCAGGTGACGTGAGGCCACATGTGCCCACGTGCGCTTACGTACCTCTTTGCCGCCTCTCTGACTCGTCCTTGGATGGCGATGCAGCGTCCAACGCCTAAAAGGCCAGAAAAGTCAGCTAGGAATTCATCCTGCGCACCAGCACAAACGATTTGTAAGACACGACAACAATAAGGACGCGGGAATTCATTTCAACTCACTTGCTTGCTGCGTGTACAAAGTAAGCATGCTGGAAGCGTCCATGTTGTTGGCCGTGGATGCCGGATGGGACGTCACCTTGTGCTGGTGTTGGTTGGAGGGCACGACAAGGAAGGCAAGGAGGAGGAGTGGGGGGGTAGGTTGGCTGAGGAGGAGTAGAGGGGTTGTCTGCTGGGATCCAATGCATTTAAAAGGAGTACGCATATTAAAAGACAAACATGCAAATGTTCAGTTATTGGTAATGCACTTCCCCGTTTGTCCATGAGGTGACAGCCCCAAATCAAGATGTGGACTCACCCAATGTGCTCTTGCAGATGTAGATCCACTGTCTGTCACATTTAAGGTCGTTCAAGAAACCATTGGACAACATCTCAAAACAGAATTCATCATATTGGTTATTTGGTTCCCCATGTGTTTGGTGCCATCTTAAGGTTAAACACTGAGATAAACACAATTTGGCTGTTTGCCCTCTCATTACACGAGAAGTTACACCTGTTGGATTACCTTTTAACATTTCAAAGTTGCAAGACGAGCAGAGGATAGCAAACAGTTCGCCTCAAGGAAAACATTGTCGCCAATACCAGTTTGGTCTTGAAAAGTAATTGATACTCCAGTGATGACTATTTTGTCAAATAAAACCGACTGCAGTCTTTTCAGTGATTTTGTCCATGAGCAACAAAAAGTCTTTATCATCATCTGTAGTGAGCGGAGGAACAATTTGAGTGATACCAGATGAACACTTACAATCCAGTGTAAAGACTTCTGTCTACCCACTTCCACACGTCATTAGCGTCGTTTAACCACAGGCCGACCCAGGCACGAGACAATCGGAGTTGAGACCACATCCAGGAATATAACTGAGACTAGATGCACAGAGTGATTGGTTGAGTGAGCGAGACAGGGACATTAATAAGAGAGACAGTAAAGTGGAGAGAGAGAGAGACAGACATAGAGCGAGAGAGAAAGAGAAAGAGAAAATATATTGGGATATGAATTTTGGCGACCAGCATGGACGAGTGCTCTTTGGAGGAAGACTTGGAGAAGAGGGAGTGCAGCGTGGCCATCATATAGTAGCCACGCTTCCTCTTCACCGACACCAGACCGGATACCCTGTCGGGGAGAACGCCATCAATTGCTTCACATGCCATCAGATTATATAGTCTCTAGTTAATCGGTGTAGGAATTGCTCAAAATGTGATAAAACACCAAGATTGCTGTGTTGCATAGCAACGGTTGCTAAGCAAAGCATTTACCTTGGCAACCGGCAGCAAAGAAGCAATTTCTGAACTACCATGAGTTGTTATGACTTTATACTTTTATTTATAATCCTATATTCACTCCTAAAATGATACAAAAGATTATGAGAAAGCACTAAATTGGTAATTTCCATGTTTGATGTTAATTAAATACCTTTTTTTTTTTTTTACAATTATCTGAAAATATCCTGTCCAAGTCATCACCTGCCTTTTATGAAGATACTATGGGTCATATAAAGTAACAATGGCATAGATATGTTAACACAATTGCAGTAAAATAAATAAATAAATAAACAAGCAGTATGTATACAACAGAGTGAACTGTGTGTTCGCTACTCCGCCCGGGAGACCATGTTAGTATGTATGAGTGAGCGTAGCGGGGGAAAGTGACACACACATAGTGTATTTTGATTAAAAGCTACAGTTCATGACAGCAAATAACCACGTAAAGTTTTACTTATTAAAAAAAAAAAAAATCAAAAAACGTTACACAAATAAGCTTTAATTTCGAATAAATAAATATAGCCTACATTTTAAAAATGTTCAGGCAAAAAATAATAATCTGTGTAAAATTCCATAGGTTGTGTACAAGCACAATGCAGATGAAAGCGTCAAGGTTAAAAGCAGTAAACAAAACACTGTACGACAGTGCTATTTTCACTTTTTGCTCACTTAATCATTTCAAGCTCTTCAATAATTATCCTCATGTGTGGATCATGAAGAGGAATAAAATTATTTGTCCTCTTTGCGTGTTCCAAAATTTGAAGACAGATTTAATGTAAGAAAAAATACCTTTGCAAAAATGATTTAATAAAAAAAAACTGAGATCTCTGGACATCGTGACAGACTCCAAACATCACGTAACAGGTGGAATTTCAGAGTCTGAATGTGTCTCTTCCGCGTGTAAAATGGCTTCTTATAGTTAAACAGACCGCCTCTCTTTCATTTGTAGACAAAACATACTCTCTGGGTACTTTTCCGTGAGCGATGGCGAAAACAGAGTCAGGGTCAGGGGTGTGTGTGTTCGAGACAGATTCTGTTCTCAAGGACCAAATGTGTGTTTTCGCACAGAACACTGAGAAGGAATTTTTTAGACCAAACAATATGTTCCATCTTAAGGTCAAATTATACTGAGTTCAACACTACCTCACATCTACAAAACATTTTGACAAGGTTAATATAAAGAATATAAATGTTAATAATGTATAACAATGGTTAATATATGAAATAAATAATTTAAATGTTAATAATATCTAACAATCATCATCAGAGAATGCAGAAAATCTAATTTAGTTCACTGTTTCACACAAATGTTGATGTAATCGACATACTTTGGCACTTTGCCGTTATAGGTTTGAAGAAATAAATATTGTTATTTATTTAGATGTAGCCCGTATTTTCATTGTGTTTATGTAACATACTAAGATCATCAATTTGCATCACATACAACAGCAGTCATCACAGTAATTTAAAGGCTAACTATCACTATCTTTTCAGTGTGGATAGAATCTTGTGATTCACATAGACAGCTCATCAGTTTCCAAAAAAACAACAAGAACAAAAAACATGTTTCATAGCCTACTCCACATAACAATAGATGTTGATTTATCCAAAGACCAGCTTGGAGTTCTGTGCCATACCACAAGCCAAAAGTCAGTGTGCCTTTACTTGTCTCTTATGTTCCTTTTGCTGACCGATTGGTGCAGAAAGGAGAGGTAGGCTGAAGATGAGGATGATGATCAGGTTGGCCAGTAGACAAAGTAGTGTTACACCCAACGAGTTGGCAAAGGTGATAGGTAGGGAGTGGTCGAGAAGCCAGGAACGTCGCAATACCATGTCTTGCTCAACGGCCATCATTTGGAAGTGGGTGCAAAGGATGGCAAAGACATGGAAAAGTTGATGACTGTGACCTGCAGAAGGAGGCATAACACAGTTACAGTTTTTAACAGTTGTTTACACACTGAAATGAACATTTTCACACTGTAGCTGTGTATGGTAAGAAATCAATACGTTCCGTCTGCAGCATCACTTGCTTGCTTGGTAAGTTTATAATATTTGTGTATTTTCTTTGCATAATAAATACTGTAGGTTTGTCATTATCTTTTTTAAAAAAAAAAATCTAAATTATCCCATAGGCCTACATAAAAATGCCCGGCAAAAAAGTCTAGCACATGCTATTTCCTGAAATAGGGTTTTTTACAAATGTGTTTTGCATCGATCACAGTCGTGTGTAACTGGTGTCTGATCATTTAAAGACTGACAACAAACAGCATTTTTTTTTCATAAATGTGTGTGTATAAGTGCTTGTGGGGATTGTCCGCTACTGACTGTTGTTTAATTTTGACTTTTTGTCAAAAAACAAACAAAAAAAAAGGCGAATAAAGAAAGAACTAGTCGATCATCAAATTAGCCAACAACTATTTTAAATAGAGAGTAAAGAGCCTCTGATTGCAGCTTCTCAACAGTAATTATTCTCCGATTTTTGTATTCTTTCATGAAAGCAGGCTGACTGGGAAAATGTTTAAAAATAGAATAAAATGTGATCTGACTATCTAATTAATTTATTGAATAATCACTAGAATACTAAATTTTCTGAACCCCTGATCTTCACCGTTTTAGATGTCAATCAGTTGTTATTTATATTGACTGAGCAGTTTCTGTTTGTTATAGTTAATGTTGAATAATTCAACCCAAGGATTACATTTGCTTGAACTTGGTTTTCATGCATGAGACAAAAGGCAATTCTCAACTTAGTCTGCCCCAAGAATGAAACAATTGACATCTCAGATTGGACTCACCAAAATAGTCGAAGCTGCCAGGCGCCAGGCGCTCAGGTAAATGCGTTGCATACAGGAAGCCAGTGAGAAAAGCCAATGCCATGTGGGTGTAGTGGAAGGCATTGGCATCGTTATCTGTGCAGCCTTCCCCTTCACATAGGAACAGCTGGGAAAAGAGTGCACTATGGTAAATATAATCAACTTGTTTCAAGGTGTATCACTGCAGCAGCTGGAAATATTTCTTTTAGTCTTAATAATACTATACTTTGTTACATGTAGTTTAATATGGGGTTCCATGAGTGCCAAAAATATGTCTTTGCGCCTATGTCTTATATATGAGTGTCATATGTCTGTGTCTAAGATATGTCTGTCTATTGAATGTTGAACTGTCCTTGTGTCCATGCTAAGTGTATATGTACATGCCTATGATAGGCGCATATGCTAGGTGAATATGTTATGTGTCCATACTAGGTTAGGGTGACCAAATGTGTCGTCTTTAGGTAGGACAGACCATTTTCTTACGTCCTGTTCGGGCATCCAGGATATTTATAAATTCATGAAAATGTCCGGGTGCATTGCATGACCAATATGAGGTAAAGTACACTGTGTAACTGCGACTGGTACCACAATTTCAAGGCCTGGGCAAGTGTCCTCTTTTTTGGAAATAGGAATATGATCACACTATGCTAGGTGTATATGCTATGTGCATATGCTACGTGTCTATGCTAATTGTATATGCTAGGTGCAGAGGAGTCGAGCTCCATTAACATACTTTAACGTAACGTACTTGTTGGTTGGAGCTGGCGTAGCGTGCCGTCCTCGGCCAACGGAGTTCTCCGAGCCGATCTAGAAGCTACAGTACCAGTATGGGCGCCGCTGCCGGTGCCACGGCGGTACCAATAAAGCATAACCACGTTGAAATAGCACATCCAAACGACACAAGGTAACAAGTAGCAATGACATTGTCCAATAACAGGTAGCATATACAACTAGCATAGACACGTAGCATATACAACTAGCATATACACCTATCATGAACATATAGCATATGCACTAGCCTATACGCCTATCATAAGCACGTACATATACACCTAGCATGGACATAAGGACAGTTCAACATTCGATAGACACAGACACATGTCACGTCACACACCCATAGACATAAGACACAGGCGCAAAGACATATTTTTGGTACTCATGGAACCTTGTTGTTTTACATCACTTATCCAATAAAACTAACCTGTCACCCTCTTTATATGCCACTCATAAGTTCAAGAAGCCATCAGCAATTAACAAGGAACATTACAAGTAATGTCCTAAATGGCCACAGGAATGTGGGAGGAAGTTGGAGTATCCACACAAGCAAGGAAGTGTAAACGACCCACTGACCGACCCCGCAGTCCTGAGCATGCTTGAGGTGAGATGTGCCTTTCGCAGCATTAACACCAGAAAGGCGGCTGGTCCAGATGGAGTTCTAGGCCGCGTGCTGAAAGACTGTGCTGCGGAGCTGGCAGACGTCTTCACCTCTATCTACAACAGCTCACTGTCCAGCTCGCTGGTCCCTGCCTGCTTTAAAGCAGCTTCCTTTTCCAAAAGTCCAAGGTCACATGTCTGGATGACTTCAGACCTGTGTCTCTCACCTCCATCCCTGCCAAATGCCTGGAGAGACTGGTCATCAAACACATTAAAGCTGCCCTACCACCATCATTGGACCCGCACCAATTTGCATACAGAATGAACCGGTCAACTGAGAACGCCATTGCCACGGTGCTGCATGTACTTTTAGAGCACCTAGAGCTTAAAAACAACCATGCATGGCTCCTCTTTGTGGACTAGCTCTGCCTTTAACACCGTCCGGCCATTTAAACTACGGTCAAAGCTCCACCATATGGGACTCAACACCCCCCTGTGCAATTGGACTGTGGACTTTTTAACCAACCGCACGCAGAGTGACAGAGCGGGCAAAGACACCTCCTCCACCCTTGTCATCAACACCGGTGCCCCTCAAGGGTGTGTTCTGGGCCCTCTGCGTTACACCCTGTACACTCATGACTGCTCTGCCTCCTCTTCGTCAAACCTCATCGTCAAGTTTGCCGATTACACCACCGTGCTCGGACTCATCTCCAATGACAATGAGGCAAACTATAGGAGAGAGGTGCAAGATCTGCAGTCATGGTGCCACAACAACAACTTGGCTCTAAACACCAAAAAGACCAAGGAGATTGTGGTGGATTTCCGTAGGAAAAAAACACATCAACCATCAACCTCTCTCTATAGGCAACGATGTGGTGGAGAGGAGAAGAAGCTTCCATTTTCTGGTGTTAACAGTGACTGAGGACCTGTCCTGAGGTGATCACATTTCCACAGCAGTGGGCAAGGCACAACAACGCCTCTACTATTTGAGGAAGCAGAGAAGCGCTTACATTCCCAGATCTCTGATGGTGAACTTTTACAACCGTGCCATCAGAAGCATTCTAACATGTGGATTCTTAGTGTGGTTCTCTAGCTGCACTCAGGACATTATCGCAACATCTTACGGGACCAGCACCATCCGACTCACCACCTTTTCCACCTGCTGCCCTCAGGGAGAAGGTACAGGTCCATACGGGCCAGAACATCAAGACTGGCCAACAGTCTGTATCCACAGGCTGTGAGTTTACTGAACTCTGCTCCTCTTCCCTCTCTGCCTCCCCTTTATAGACAATAAAAACATCCAACAACAACAATAACTTTGATCCGGTTTTGCACTGATACACAATGTCATTTTCAGGTATGTGAATATGTCTGATCTGCACTTTATTAATGACAAGACCTTAAGTTGCGCTTAGTCTTTGTTGTACTATGTCCTATGTCGAATGTTTACTCTGGGTTATTTTATGGGTTTTTATTTTGTGGGATTTTGCACTTTACCAACTCTGCTATATGGATGCTCCAAACGAAGTTTCGTTGTTCCTTTGTGACAATGACAATAAATATTCTGAATACTGAAACTCCGCACAGGATGGGCTGGCACTGCTTTATAGTGCCAACCAATGGACTACTGTGCTGAGCATGGCAAAGTCCCATGTCATCCATGCATGTATCATTTCATGAATGGAGCATTGAGTTTTGCGCAAGGGAACCACTAAATTAAATTCAGTTTTATTTTTGTTGTTGTCTTTTTTTTTTTTGCTATTTTGGACCCTTAATACAAGTGTGGCCCTACCCTGTAAAAGAGAGGAATGCTGTCAAACAAGGAAGGGTAGGCAAAAGCAAGAAGACGGAGCGCTTTACTGAACCGTGGACTCTGACACTCAGGGAATCTGAAATAAATGAAAAGAAATCATGTTCATGCTTTTTGCATGGCCTTACAATTTATAAATGCATCAATTTACAACATTGAAATACATGTCGTCCTACGGGAAAAAAAACATGTAAAATGAGTATGCTTGGGGGCTGAATTTTTAAAAAGATCCCATCGCAATAACAGTTTACATTATATAATATTCACCCTCCGATACAAGCTTTTTCTGTCACACTTTTTGTTACATTAAAATGGGACAATGCCAAAAGTTTTGACTTAATTAAAGTCAGGAGGTTTCTTTAAAACAAGTTTTGCCTCTGTTTATTGTTCCAAGCACTTTCAGCTGAAACTACAAATGCAGTTTATCGCTGTTTGGAGTTGCTCTTCCTCTAGTTATAACAACAAAAGATTGTCTGAAGGTGAAAGACAATGACACAATCCCAAGGGTGGAAAACTGACATATTTTTGGACACATTGCAATAAAGGAAATGCAAAATGCTTACCTCTTTACAACATCATGATTATTATGAAGGAATGGTGATCCAAGCCTGGCAAAATACATCAACAAATGGGAGGGGTGGAAGAAAAATCATCTGATGACAGGATCTACTATCCACAACTCAAGTGTGCTTAGTACTTCAATGTGATGATTTACATACACAATATAACAGCCTGAATTTAGATGTTGCCTTTGCAGCTCGCCGGTAAGACATGAAAGACTTCCCTAAATCATATATTCACTCAATAGAATAATTATGCATACTATGCATACTGCGTAATTGCCACTAACAGTTAACAGATACTGTAGCTGTCATCCCAATTCACACGGCAATAGCTGGTGTGTTGCCAAGCATGACATGCCCCTCCCAAAGAGATAACATTTCTTACCATACCTGGAGTAGCAGGACAAGCCAGTGCATATGATGGAGTTAAGCAGAGCAACGGGGATAAAGCAATGGTGGAAGATGCTGTTTACCCACTTGTCTGGGAACACGTAAGCTGAATATGTAACAGCAATACCTGAAATGCAGCACATTTGTTTTGGAAACTTCACTTTCAACGGTTTGAGTCACAACTGTAAATTATTCTATGATGTTTTATTCATCAGTATCTGGGTACGGTAGATCAAGTAGTGCACATAATAAGAAAAGAAAATAATGCACCCATTAACATGGTTTGGTTACTTTTAGGGATGGGCGTGTGCTAATGCCAGGTATCGGTACTGGGCTGATACCCGGCCTTATTTCAAGCTATCGGTACTCGCGACTGCCATTTTACAATGAGCAACTATAAATTTGAAAAATAGAAAATTGCCATTGATTTCATGCAATTTTAAGAAAAATGCTGGATCTCATTCTGCTTCATCTATCCCTCCTTCCTATCCTCTGGTCTCTTGATTTCTCCCTAATTTGTTGAAATTGAGATGTTTCTGGGGTTGGTGAAAGATTCTGGTTTTATAACTCTAGGTGGTGTCTGGTTGGTGTTGGATTTAACTTTGTTTCATCTTTCTTTTCTTTGATCCTTCCTCTGGTCTCCTGACAACTTCACGACTCTGGCGGGACTCTGTATTAATAGAATTAATGAGCACAAACTCACACTTATGCACGCACGCGCGCGAAAAAAATAAAAAATAAAAGAGCGATGAAGATGACTTGTTGATTCGGGCAGGCTGACAAATGAATAATATTGAGCTTTCAAAAAAAAATGGCTTGGTTACTTTTAGGGATGGGCAAATGTACCACGTACCAGGTATTGTGCAATTTTAAGGAAAATGCAAATTGGGATATTATATGTAGGTCTTTGTTGAAAATTTTTTGTCATTGTTTTTTGGGGGGGGAAATTTCATGTATCAAAAATAACAGTGGTATCGGCACTAGGTATCAATATTGGTGAATACTCAATAGTTCAGTACTGGTATCTGCCTGGGAAAAAAAAGTAGTATCGAAACATCCGTATTTACTTAAAACCATAAAACAATTCTAATAATGTTTCTGTATACACAGTGAACAACCGAAACAGAATAATCATCTGAAAAGGTCAAATACAGAGCAAAAATTCTACCTTTTTAACCGTTACTCAGTTTCGATTGAGACTTGAGAAAAGGTAATCTAACAACATGTTTAACATAATACATGGCTCCAGACTACCCCCCGAATCATTGTGACCCCAAACCTGAATTTGTAGGGGTGCAAGAAGAAAATCGATCCATCTAAAATCTCTCCTTGTTCAATCCATCCATTTTCTTAACCGCTTGTCCTCACAAGGGTCGCGGGCAGTAGGCGGGATACACCCTGAACTGGTTGCCAACCAATTGCATATTACTGATAAATGGGCTGAAGCGTGGAGCAGGAAATGGTCAAAAAAAAAAAAAAAAAAAGTTCAATAATAATACTAAATATTTAAACAGCAAATGTGTTAATGGTTGCACATGTGCGAGTAGATGAAAAATGTACTTCCACTGTCTCAAATTTTAAGGGCAAAATGAATCCATTTAGGGGCAGTCTGGAACCCTGTCATAAATACAATATGCTTGGCAGTGGTGTCCAACCATATTGCATCATAGCAAAAGCTAGATTTTTATTGACCTATGAGTGTATTGTAATGAGGTGCACACAACACTCACCCAGGCTGTAGAGACTTAAGGCTCCATAATCAAAATAAAAGCATATGTGTCGCACCCGCGCTGACATGCTGTTGAAGGTGTGAGCGCAGCTCGATGCCAGTGGATATATGCAGGTGGAAATGCTTAAAACCACCAGAGGCCAGTTGAACTGGTGCCGCCATGCAGTTTGGATCAGCACCATGCTTACGAGTTTCCATAGGAAATACCTGCAGGGGGGAACAATTGGATTAGAGTCATTCAAACACATTTTCATCCTTTTGGCTCCAGCAGAATCAAATTCAGACCATTTCAAGCTGTGGCTGTAGCTATGTGAAATTTTGGGGGTCATAATTATGATCATAAGTAATGCAAAGAAGAAAAAAACTACATTCAAAATAATAGGAAGTGACTGTTTTTTTTAAAACTACTATATGGACAATTATATGCAATGCTACAAAAAGTAACAAAAACAAATAAAAATAAAATAATAATAATAATGCTTGTAAAATGATAATGAAATCATTCTATTGTTAATGTCTGTCTATTGTTAAACTCAAGGCTGCAAATAATGTGTTGCCAGGGAACATTTGTGAGTCTGTTGTAGGCCTGGCACACACTTTGTAGGAGGCATAACATACAAAAAAAATGTTTAAACAAGTCTATTGCCATGCAGTTTATCCCACTTGAATGAATTTAAACTGATTGTGACTCTTGTGAGTGATTACAAAAAAGTTGGGCCATTTGGTTTTACTGCTGATGCTTTAATTCTATTACTTTTATTGATAATAGTAATAGATGACAAAATACATTATAACATCAATATACTCACTAGTGAGTGAGTTGGGAAAACAACCTTTTTTGTGTGTGTAATAAAGCTTTATTGGTCTAAATTTAGCACTCAATGCAGCTGACATTCCAACAGGCTTTTAAATAGATTAGTATCATATTATGCAAAAGAAAAAAAATTCAGCTACCAAATACAAAACACTGCAATTTATTGTGTTTTGATGTTAAAATAGAGCATGAAAGCATGTAAGAGTAAAAATGTCAAATACACAATGAGCGCAGGCACATGTCAAAAAGATGTTGCAGGTGCTTACCAGGTGGGCAAAAAGTGAGTCCAAATGTTAAGGGTCTCATTGGTCAGCTGAAAGAGACTCAAAATGCAGTCCGTGGCTGAGCTGTGCGGGTTACGGTAGCCGGAGATAATGCTGTGCTCTTGGAAATCCTCAGCAAGACACAAGAAAAATAAATTAGTATGTGGTGGGAAAATATTTTCATAAACAAGATTTTCAAGTCACTCATAAAACTTACAGAAGCTACCAGGGAGCTACTGTTTGTGGGGGGCTCCTAAAAACTGCTCCAACAGGCCAAAAGGACCATCTAATGATGATTTTAATATTTTTAAATTTGGTGGACGCTTTGAGATGTTTTGCTTCATGTTGATCTAAATGTTTTTTTTAAATGGCTATTTGGGGGACCTATTAATTAAAAAAAAATAATAATAATAATAATAATAATAGCCATCCATTTTCAAAGCAACCTGTCTTCATCATGGTTGCGACTGAGCTGCATGTCTCAGTTGACTTTGGGTGCGAGGCTGGTTACACCCTGGACTAGTTGCCATACCAAATAAAAATACATTATAATGAATAAACAAGATAAAACAAATACATAACAATTAAAGCATGCTACCACGTATTACAGGGTTTGAAAATGATTGATTTGCTTGAGATTTGATTCTCTCATGGCATAATATTGTATTGCAGTATTATATATTGTTTGCTACATAAAAAAAAAAAAACATCCACAGAAGCTTTTTGCAAGAAAATATTTGTTGAAGAAAACGTTTCACTTTCACTTAAAGTGCAATAAATCACGGTCGCTCAGCCCTGAGCCCAGTTTTATTTTTTCTAGTCTTGGTACATTCAGTTTCTACTGAGCCTAAACGTGAAATAAAACCATATTTGAAGTACAAATATACCTCAAATGAAACCATTGTTGCTTTTTTAGTTACTTTTAAGTGATGACAGAGCACTGTAGATTTCCCAACCATCTATGTTGCAATGAAAGATACAGCAAACTTACTTTGGGCACTTGATTGATGGTGACGAGCCTTGGTAATTTCATGAGGCTGAGCATGCTTACTGCAAAGTGTCTGCATGCGAGTGAGCTGACTTGAGACTACCGGCGGGGTGTGCCTCGTATCTTTATAAGCATTGTGTTGCCATGCCGTCCCATCGGAATCCTCCCTTCACCACCCCAGCCCACACCCTTTCAAACCCAGCGAGAATATCCAGTATACCTGTGGCACTCCCTCTTCTAGTTTCTCCTCCTCCGATCTTCATACTACACACAGACAGACAAACAGAAAGTCAAAACAGATCACAACATTGTGACACACATCGACAAGAGGTGTTCAACAACTGACATTAAACGTTTGATAGAGTTGAAAGATGCGCCAACAAGGCATAAATGACTTTATAATACAAAGTAAGTTTCAGGTCGTCACGTGAATAAGAAGTGTGTGAGAGGCCATGGGAAGGTAAACACAGCCACTTCCTTGCTGACATGCCACCATCTGTCTTCTTCAGACAAGACAAGGAGAGATGGACTATCCTGACCAGAACTCCCGGGCCTGTCACC
This sequence comes from Vanacampus margaritifer, assembly GCF_051991255.1. Lineage (NCBI taxonomy): Eukaryota > Metazoa > Chordata > Actinopteri > Syngnathiformes > Syngnathidae > Vanacampus > Vanacampus margaritifer. The sequence goes on from NC_135435.1 coordinate 9,264,025, forward strand.
TGCTTTTTACTAATGAGAATGCTCACTGTTGCCAACAACAACAACAAAAAAACACTTCTTGTTTGAAATTTCTCTGAAAGAAGACATTGCATGACATTTCTGTTTTGATTGATTTGATGTATTGCCATTCTGGTATTTTTATTTTATAAATTAATATAAATATAAATATATATTTTTTATAAATTTGTAAAAAAATATATATATATATATTTATAAGGTGTGACCTGCTAAAATCAGTAGCTATTATGAAACAAACTTGCTTGGTTCAAACCCAATAGCCAAGTTAATGTTTTATCTCAAAAGTTGATGGAAAACCTACTTATTAATACCTTACTACTTTAGTATTTGGCTTATGCTACGTGACAAGTCCACGAGCATGTATGGAAAAAAATTGCCTGTTGTTGTAATATTGAGGACTAAAGTCTTGGAAGTTGGACTGCTGTGTTTTTGTTTGAAACTACAAACAAACACAACAAGACAACGTTGAAAACTAAATTGAGCGCACCTAAGGGATCTCATTCTGCTCTCTCTCAGGGGCTACAACACCGGAGCAACACAGCAGCTTTGAGGGGGAGGTATAAGAATTACCAAGAGATGCATTAGGCTTCCTGTACACCTGAAGGGGAGTGTCTCATTAGGATGAGTTGAAAAATAGATAAATACAAATACATAAACAAAGTAAAGCGCAGACACACGCACGCACACACAACAAAACAGAGAGACGAGCAGCGAGTTGCAGTTGCAGTCAGAAGGTATCACCTCGAGCAGGCACTTTTTTTTTTTAACATCAACACGTATCTGATAACTTTCCCTGGCAAAATACCCCCCCCCCCCCTTTCTACTTTTTTTTTTAATGAATTGAGTTGTGTTGACTCAGTGACGTCTTCGCTGCGCTCGGAGTCAGATTTGTGTCCCATAACCCCATATGACCAGAAGGTGTCAGTGTTTTCAAGAGAAACGTTAAAGGAGTAAACTTGTTCTTCTCAAATCTTAACTTTGCCCAGAGGTTGACGTTACTTGACATGGCAAGTCAACATCTAAATTCAGGCTGTTATATTGTGTATGTAAATCATCACATTGAAGTACTAAGCACACTTGAGTTGTGGATAGTAGATTTTTTTTCCACCCCTCCCATCTGTTGATGTATTTTGCCAGGCTTGGATCACCATTCCTTCATAATAATCATGACGTTGTAAAGAGGTAAACATTTTGCACTTCCCTTATTGCAATGTGTCCAAAAATATGTCAGTTTTCCACCCTTGGGATTGTGTCATTGTCTTTCACCTTCAGACAATCTTTTGTTGTTATAACTAAAGAAAGAGCAACTCCAAACAGCGATTAACTGCATTTGTGGTTTCAGCTGAAAGTGGTTGGAACAATAAACAGAGGCAAAACTTGTTTTAAAGAAACCTCCTGACTCTTTGACTGCCAAAAACGTTAAATAACGTTTAGTAAAATCCTATGGAGGAGTGCCAAAGACGTTAAAAGACGTTTGTTTCAAAACAGAGGTTAAACTAACCATTTTCTATTGTTGATTACTCAAAAACGGAATAAGGTAGAAACAAACTTTTTTTTCTGATGAAAGATGAGAGTCCAATCTTTCATTTGGTAGTATGTGTGTTTCCATAGTCCAAACACATAACTTTCTGTGGACCTAGATCAGTCAAAAGATCAGTCAAAATGCTTAAATCGGCTGGCACCCACGGAATCCCTTTTCTGAAAACGTCTGGCAGTCAAAGAAGTCAAAACTTTTTGCATTGTCCCATTTGAATGTAACAAAAAGTGTGACAGAAAAAGCTTGTATCGGAGGGTGAATATTATATAATGTAAACTGTTATGGTGACGGTATCTTTTTAAAAACTCAGCCCCCCAAGCATACTCATTTTACATGTTTTTTTCCGTAGGACTACATGTATTCCAATGTTGTAAATTGATAAAACATTTTTTGTTATCATTTAAAGAGCATCAAAATCAATCAAAGTGTTAGAATGCTGCTGGAAGGCATAATGGTGGCCTAATGGTTAGCAAATCTGTCTCAAAATGTTCTTTTTTTTTTATTATGAATACGGTCTAACGGTTTGGGCCTTCCTGTGAGGAGTTTGCATGTTCACGTTGCGTGTTTTCTACGACCTCCTTTAATGCTCCAAAACGTTTTTTAAGTTAACTCTACATTTTCCATAGGCATGAATTTGAATATGAATGGCGCTTTGGCTGTAGGCTATGTGGCCTAAGATTGACTGGTGCATGGTTAACAGCGCCTCTCGCCGGATGTAAGCGCGACAGACTCCAGCTCACTCATGACCCTAATGAGGACAAGTGCCAGAAATGAATGGCTCAATGCTCATGAGAAAAAAAGTCAAAAGCTTCAGGCTTGCATCTCTTGACCATATGCCACATAGAACTTCTTGTGGAAGAAAACAGCAAATGGGGTCCACTCACAAGATGTGTTTGTGCAGGAGAATTATTGTCATTCAAAGACGATGTGAGGTGGTACTGAAAGTAGGCCTACAGTTTTACTGCCAACAATTCATATGAATGCAAATGTTTAGAACGAATTAGAATACAAAGACTATATCTGGGGCAACGCTGTCAATAGTGGTTAGCGTGTCTGTCTCACAGTTCTGAAGTTCTGGGGTTTGAATCTCAGCTCATGTCCTCCTGCATGAAGCTTGAATCAGACAGATAATTACACGTTTTGCATAAATAGATGAATATGATCACACGCATGCCCCTGTGCACTACATTATACATTAATTAATTAAAAATAAATGTTTACAAGTATTTACGGTTTCTTCCTTTTTAATTACTCCACTAAACAATAATTAACTGTTTATGTCTACACATTTTCCACTTGTAATGATGGCATAATATGTGTGACAAAAAGAAACAGATGTCTATTCGAACGCTGCTGTTGCTCGGTGTCCCTTGAGTTTCTGTTGCAGACATGTGTATCCAAACGAGTAGTATGCACAGCAGGCGTTCTTCTGATGCATTATTAATAGTTGCTCACTCCAGGCACTTCTTGCTCTCTTTTGAATTTCCACCGTCTTACTTTTTGACTGTAGAGAGTGGACTTTTCCAAATTAAATCTCAATTTTTACTCAATAAAATTTATTTATTTTTTAATCTAGAAAAAAATAACATCAGTGATTTGGCTTTTTCTTCAAGCACTGGTGCAAGTGTGATTTCATCCTGAGTTGCGGAAATCAAAGATAGATCAATAGGCCCCTCCGTGCTCAGGCCCTAATAACTTGGATTTATAGAGGACCATTTAAGGGCCCCATTGATGATACAGCTGACATTGCTCCCTTTATTTCAACAGTGAATCAGAGTAGAGACTTGAGTCCAGCTGATAATTAGGTTGGAGTGAGACCATGATGTCACAGGTCTGGAGAAAATTGTATATTGCACAGTGATTGTAAGCATACGGGTTGACAAATAAATAACACACGTTTTTCTACAAAAACAAACAAAGCATGTACTTTATAGTACATACAGTGTGCATTGTCCCTGTGCAAGTCAAAGAACTGTACTATAATGTGCATTTTGCCAGATACTGAATATATTCATTGAATATATGAATATACAGAAAGTGTCTCAAAGGGTTGTTTTCAGTATGTTCCATATACTGTGGCTGGCTAAAACCACACAGACTGTAGCTAGTTCACAAGAAGCCTCCAATAGTGTTCCTGCAAGATGTTGGGTAGGGACCCAAATGTGGTTTGAGAGCCTAAAAATAATACATAAATAAAATTACATACATTATAATTGTTACTATGAATTTTCAGCTACATCACAGTGAACCAAGTTCCCACATGGAACATAATTAGGTAAGCGTCAGGAAGTGTAGCTGCCACTATCTACTCTGCAACATTATGTGTAGCCATGATGATGTCCGCTAGCAAGAAGATGCTCTTGCTAGCGGACGTCATGACGAGCGATAAGCTTTTGGTGATACATCAAACACATTTTAAACATCATTTGAAATGTGTGTTGCCTGAACATAAAATACTTTATTGCTCTCAAGGTCTGTAAAATTGGTCGCAATAGGGGCTTTTCCAACGCCGGAACTTCTGGAGAACATTTCAATTACCTTGGTAAAATTCAGATTGCGCGTTTTTCCACCAACAACAATTTCCGGGGTAATTAAATTCCCCAGGGGGCATCCGAGTACTATCTCAGCAGCAGGGTCTTGCTGAGCCAGGCCGGAACTTTAAAGGGGTCGGGCTGCGCTAATGGAGGACCAAAAGTGCCAAAATTAAAAAATAAATGACTTCAAGTTAAAACAAAATCGGATATAAAAAATATAATTCAAACATTAAATCCCAAAAATAAATATACTGTACATCGAAATAAAAATAACAAAAAATACAAATATGCATAAATAAATAAAAATTAAAAATTAAAAAAGAGATTCAAAAAATAAAAATAAAAATAGTCTAAATAAATATATAAATAGAATTAAATATCAATCAATCAATAAAAACACTCTCACATTTATTTATTTCATGCTGCAGATAAATAAATAAATTTATAAATTTATATATATATATATAAATATATATATACACCGACCAAGGCTGATTGGTTGGTCAATTTTGGGGGTGGGTGTTGTTTTTGCATCGGCGGGGCTCATCAAACTCATTTGCATTAATTACCGAGAACTCTAAGATGCTGTGGAAACACAAATTATAAATTCTCTGCCGAACTCTTATGACCAAAACTCCCTTTACCCGGAACTCAAAGATCCTGGGATTTGTTGGTGGAAAAGCAACTAATATACAACAAAAGGAAAATGTGTGTCCCAGGATGACAACGATTGAGACGAAGACTCCTCAAAACAGGCAAAGGAAGCTAATAGTGTAGGAGGGTTCAACAGAGAGTTAATTTCATCAAGTGGTTGAATTTATGAAGACCATAAAGCCAGAGGCCGTCTCAAAGGCATCTGAATGGCAGCCGAGGCGACGGGAAGGCCCGTACAGGAGCCATGAAGAGACTGAGCTTATCGGCTTTATGATAGGCTAATCACAGGACGGGGAGACTGCACTCAAAAGTCAGGAGGGATGCTAATATCATTAGATCTGAACAAAGCATAGGGATGGAGGAATGTCTTGCTGCTACACAAATTGCGGCTAGACTGCAAACATTCCAGAAGGGAATGAAAAATGCAAGCAGGTGTCTGCATTCCTCACTACAAGAGAAAAGCATAATTATTCATCCATCTACAGGATCAAATATTAATATGGATACGGGTTTACCTATCATCGTAAAGGCTTAGGTATTAATGTTTGTCTACTGTAAAATTTGAGTAGTTCAAAATTAATGAACAATTGAGTGAGGCAAAACAGTCAAACCAGAAACAAAAATAAAGTGGCAAAAGATCACTGAGCTCTGACGGCCAAATTGTTTCTAAATACTTTTATCTAGCATCAAAGAAGATAAATTAACCGTGTGACAGGATGCCATGCTTGAGTGCAAGTGCAATTGAACTTAATTATAACAAATATTATAACAGTGGATGACCATCAGGGTTGGCTAGACCTATCGAAGCTTTGACCCACATTTACAACTTAAATTATAGTATTTGTTCTATGAAATCTTTCTTTTATTTCCCAAGTTTTTCTTCATTTTGAAACATTTGTTTTAATTGTGTGCCATTTGTTACCCTGAAATGTCATGTCGTAAATCGAGCACCCACATTTACAGTTGATTTTGTGGAACGGCTCATCACATGTTTGTGTCCAGCTCTTGATTACATCTCAAACCGTTTGAGGCCTAATGAAAATTACAGGAAAATTACACCCATGTCCTCCACTACGGTATAACTCCACAAGACAGCAATATTTAATTCATCTAGGATGGAAACAAGAAAGCCGAATATTTAGAGGATAAAACACTTTCCTCAAATTATATTCAGCATGATTATAGGGAGCAAGCTAGCAGACTGACAAGCAGGAGCTGGCGGGAACAGCAAGCTAGATTGGAGAGTGAAGAGGTTAAATTTATTCCTCTTTTGCGTGTTCCAAAAATATGAAGACAGATTTCTTGTAAGAAAAAACACCATTGCAAAGATGATTTATTAAAACAGAGATCTCCGGACATCGGGACGACCCTGAACATCACGTAGGAGGTGGAATTGCCCATTGTGCCCCCTCCCTTTGGGAAGAGGGCTTCTTATAGTCAAAACGCCCCTTTTCCTACCTTCCGAGAATGAGCAGAACAGATTGGCTCTCACTCACTCAGCATGTCACACAACATCATCCCCGTAAACAGACCGCACCTGTCTTTCATTTTTAGACAAAATATACTCTCTGGGTACTTTTTCTCAAAACAATATCTTACAAACAAGTTGAACTAGATTTAGAGTGGCCGTGAGCGATGGCGCAAACAGAGTGTGTGTGTGTGTGTGTTCGAAGCAGATTCTGTTCTCACGAACAGACTGTGTTTTCGCACAGAACACTGAGAAGGAATTTTTTAGACCAAACATTATGTTCCAGCTTAGGTTAAGGTCAAATTATACTGAGTTCAACGTTATTTCACTTACTTTACACATCTATAAACATTTCAACATGGTTAATATATGAAATAAAAAATTAAAATGTTAATAATATCTAACAAGAGTAAGAATTTTCTAGAGGGGCTAAAAAGAGCGGCTAGCGTGAACTAGCTGGAGAAGCTAATAAGAGCGGCTAGCGGGAGACGCTAGCAAAAGGTAAAGAGAGCAAAGCCGAGGGAGACAAGTGGCGAGAGTCCGAATCATGGGACTGAGAGGACCACTTGCAGGGCCCAGCTTTGGAAGGTAAGCTGTCCCATTGGGTACAACACGAGGTGCAAGCACCTCCAGAGGAACATGAACGAAACATGTCAGCCTCGTGTAAGGCGCAGTGCGACCTATGTTATATAATGAGGGATTACTAGACCCACAATTATATATGTGTGTGTATGTATATACATATACACATATAAAAAAGTATGTTGAAATGATATCTTTTTTTTCTGTTGCATATTGTGAAATTAAGTTTTTCAAAATGATTAGTTTGCCACTAGATGGTGCCAAATACTAAACACTGTCCAATAAGAAAATTTAGTTAGAGCCGTCCCTCGTCTTAAACATATACCGGGAAACATTTCAGAAAACACACAGGGAGATTAAGAAAATGCATTTATTTCGTTTTTCTCCTTTTACATTTTTGAAAAAAGCTAGTTTTAAAGCACAAAGTTTTACTTTGTGTATAAACACATCTATTTATGCGACTAAAAAAAAATGGTAGCATTTGCACATTGTGCTTCAACTGGGAAATCTGTAGTACAACCACTCTGGGTCTCCTGTGGTGACACAATCAAAGTAAACATTTTATTGCATAAATTAAGCAGACTCAGTGGCAATTATGTAAGCAGATAGTGAGGGGAAAATATGAGGGGAAAAAATTAGGAAAAAGAAAGTTGTATAGTTATAAGACATTGAATAATAATAGCATTTTTTTTGTAAATGTTATGTGTTGCACCTCATATCACGGAAAGAAACAGGGAAGCCAAAATAGACACACACGCATATATTTTAAAGTATCTTAAATAGATCTTGTGCTTTTGTCTGAATAACAAAACATTCAACTATTCCACAAATTAGTCTCAGCAAAAGAGACAAACAGACCCAACCTGCACCCTCTTTTAAATGAAACTATCAAACAAAAGAACATCTTTTTGTCCATTTCAGTTTAAAAAGAACCCCGACTGTAATGACAAGTATGCTCTATATTATTAATTGGTTGTCAGTAAAATAACTATGAGATTCATTTTTCAAAAATCCTTTCCAGTTTAATACATTTTGTAAAAAACTTTATTTAGACATACGCCACCATTGTTATTTATGTCGCAACGCATTCAGTGCATAGAGACGTTGAATGGCAGCTGGCTCTCTGCCAAGCAATGTGAAACGCCAATAAAGAAAGGAAGATAAGTAAGCCTCGTAACGTTCCTAAAGAAACAACATGCGATCGGGAGAGTCACCCTCCCCCACGCCGTGCTTTCGTCATTCACCAGACGCATTCAAGAGTTTTGATCGTCCCTTTGGGAACACCACGAGGCTTAACTTGCTTTCGGCGTTTCACATTACTCGGCAGCATTCTACGTCACTATGTACTGAATGTGTTGCGACGTAAACAACAATGGCGGCGTAGGTCCAAATAAAGTTTCTACAAAATGTATTACACTGGAAATGTTTTTTTGGAAAACGAAACTCATAGTTATTTTAGTAACAATCAAATAAATAATATAGAGCAAACATGTCATTACAGTCTGGGTTCCTTTTAAAAGAATCGGTACAAGCATTTGTAGATAAAAGGCATCACATGGACAAGATGACTTAAGTTCATGAAATGCTTTAAGTTTTGCACAAAAATATATACACATTTAAGTATCCTTACAATGCAACTTTGGTATAAACAAAACAGAGTTGCTACTGTGATAATGACATGAAATTAGTTCCTGGGAAGAAAGACTATAATATTAAAAAATGAATAAATAAAAAGAACTAGCATTCATTAAAAAAAAAAAACTATTAGATTTAGTTTTATGTTGCAAACTATGTAACAAAAAAGAAACCCTGTAGACTAGCATAAGCATAGCAAAATAATCACAGGAAACCGGAACTGATTTAACCTTAGTCCAGACGGCTATGTATAACTCACAAGATCAATTCCGAACCATGCCGAGTAGAACCTAATGATGGAGAACTAGAGTCACATCACCTCTAATATGAAATTATCAGGACAAAATATCATTAAAATATACTTAAACCAACATGTCACATTATATCTCTCACACATGAATTGAATCTTCATCTTAAACACTGTTTACATTTACTGTCAACGCATCAAAACATATTTGAATCAAAAGCACTGTCAAGAATGGAGCCAATCATCAACTACTACATTTTGACGTCCTTGAATCAAGTTGATTAACCCAACAATATGAGTTCTTACGTGACAAAGGAGTCATTTTGGTGAACGCAATCCGATGTGCAAAAGGTCAAAATCAGGTGAGTAAATTTGCCAACTTTGAATTATGCCGTCTTCAATATAAAATGTAGCGGCAACGCTTTGATAAAATCATTTCCTTTGTGCAAGCACGTAGTTTTACTTTGGCATGTAAAGGAGATTTGAGGCCTACTCTAAAATAGGACGACCTTCAGCCTCCAGGAATTTATTTGAATTAAATTAAAATGGAAAGAAAACAAAAACAAAAAAACCTTAAGAGTGGCTGTTGAAAGCAGAGAGCTTGATTACTGGCTAGTGTGCTTCCACTGTACGCTAGGTCAATAGTAGTGTCTTTCAGAAAGTCTCTTGGTTTTACGGACTCAACCCACTGTGTGCAGGCGTTCCAGTCCTAGTTTAGATGGCTGAAATGTAGGTTTCTTGGCATGACTCAGTCTTATCACACAGGGAACTTGGCAACACTGAAAATTCCGAGTTTTTTGATGTATGATGCACTGAAGGAAAAATGAGAACCCACTGGGGAGGGGAAACCATTGAAGTCTGTCAATAAGTCCCTTCAGGCTTCTTGAATAGTTTATCTACATTTTTCAATAATCTAGATTTTGAAATTATCTGACCTGGCAACTACACTTGTCAGCTCAATTCATAAATTGGAATTATGAGTTGAGATGAGAGAACAATTTCTAGAACTGGGCAAATGGCATATTGAAAACAAACGAAAGGCGCTAAAAAACAACATTTCATAGAAGTGGCTGTGCAAAGCTGTCTTACACCATTTTGATTGAGGTCCCTACTGTAATGAACAAAATATTGACAGCAGCTTATTTTCATCCACTTTGCATATGTGGGGAAAAGAAAGCTGTCCATGTTCAAAAGTTGCCCGATTCCAAATCATGCAAAAATAGGCTTACTCGACAATTATTGCCCATCTTGACAGGTTTAAGACCGTTTGCATCCGTTTAGCCAAGAGCGCAAATGCTACAGTGTTTTCATTTACCTTACCTCCCATGTACAGTAAAAGATTGGATTGTTTTCTGTGATCCTTAAAACGGAAGTCAAGCCAAAATTCTTCTTCTTTAAAATAATTTGTTGCGGGCCCCACTAATCTTAAAATGGTATTCAGATTAATACTGTGTTTGTGCAAAATAGACTTTTTCAGTCTTGTTGTGAATTTTCAGTCACCAGCAAAATGGCCGTCCCCCACAGATGGATAAAAACAAGCGGATTTTGTTGCTTGATTCATATTCCAAAAACATAATATTAATCAGTGCTTTGACTAGTGGGGGCGCATACAATAGATGACTCTAAAGCAAATTCTTGGGTTGGCTTCCCCTTTAATGAACAGGCTATAAAGTATAATGAAAGATGCCATCTGTAAAATAGATAAAGCTAGTACACAGATGCTTCTTTCTATGTATGTTTATTCAAGTTGTTCTAACACACACTTGCCAATATGTTTCATGATGATGTCTAACCTTTGGATTGTGATGCAAACTATTTGCTAAGATTATTTATTGGCAATTTCCTCTTCCAAACGTTATAATATATTCAGTTATTTACATTTACTTCCACATATATCTATGATGAAAAGTAAAAAAATACATCTGAGGAGAATGATGAATGATTGTTGAAACGGTCTCACAATTTAAGTTATTTAAAATTAGTTCCTGAAGACAAAAACACGTGAACAATACAGTCTGTGCATAATTACAAACACTAGCTCTTGAAAAAAAGGGCGTGCTACAATTGGTGCTGCAGAGAACACAACACCCGTAACAGAGCGCACACGTTCTAATGTTGAAAGCTGCAGCTACTTAAACATCCTTGGGATTAAAAAACACACATTCTACACTGCAATGCATTCAGAGTGACGCACACTATAAGCTTACTCTTCACATTCAGTCAATTTGAAGTCTGCCTAGTTGTGCTTTGCGCGATTCCCTTTCAAGTAGCTCTTCCAGCGCTTCACTACATCCTTGAAGAGGGGCGAGTTATCTATTGATGCCAGCAGCTGGAGCTGGTTAATGTGCGTGGTGTGATAGTCCCAGCGTGCCAAGTTGGGCGCAGTGCCCAACATGAAGTGGCGCAGGTCGTAGATGCTCCCCGAGCCGGTGTCAAAGAGCGGCAGCATGGCCTTCAGCGACTCCATGCCGCGGCTAAACAGCTGCCCGGCCTCCTTGCCCAGCTTCTCACCCGCTGTCTCGCTCAAATCGTAGAGTCCCAGCAGGGAGTAGATGAAGCCGTTAAGGACAAAGGAACTCGGTGAGGTGGGATACTCTTCATACCAGTCAAATTTGTTCATAAATACCGCTTTGACCCCGTGCTGCGCTGATGGCACCCTATAGGGTCCGACTGCCTTCAGCGCAGCGTTGAGGTAAGCGTGGTCCTTGGTGAGGAGGTATGCTCTCACAAGGGTGGACATGGCCTGACCTTGGGCCATTGCCGAGTACCAGCCAGGGTCTAGTGGCCGGAAGCCCTCGCCCAATTTACGCGTCACCATGATGGGCCAGCCGCCATGTTCGTCCTGGTTGCGCCTCAGCCAGTCGCTGGCAGCAAAGAAGGCGGCCATGTGGGCAGTGGTGGAGATGGTGATGTTGTCAACAAATCCACGCCCTTGAAAGAGTAATCGCACAACTCGCTTGGGCATGATCTAAGGATAGAAAGCAGTTGAAGTTTCACTTAAGACCACCACTCATAAAAAATGAATAGTCCAAACTTTGCATTTCAGTTGACACATGTTAATGTGTCATTTGATTAAAAATGTATGTGAAAGAGCAGCTGAAGCAGTTTCCAGGGAACCTCAACAGTCAAATTGATGATTTTGTTTTGGAAAAACTCCGCCTACTACAAGATGGTGTCACATATGTCACAACACATGGCAAAGAAACATTTGTTGTGCTTATAAGAACAGGACATTAAAAAAAAATGCGACATAGGAAAGTACACACATGTCAAAGTCAGGCTACTTGATACTAGAGTATGGCAAAGTAGACAATAAGTTTGACTGCAATTTTTAAGTGAACTGCATTTAGTATTTGTGTGGAGCATCTCCCAAAGCAGAGGCATTAATCTCCTTCAGCACATTATATTAGTCACTCATCAAAGTACGCAAGTTGTACTGCTCACAGAAGTGAATACATAGTTACTTAAGCTTGTGTGATAGTTAAAAATGGTTTTAAAAAAGTCAAATACATGATGATTTTATGAATGATGTTCAATACCACTTTTTTTTCCCCAGACCGAAACCAGTACGAATACTCAACTCTTGAGTAGTCACAGACCGATGCCAAATACCAGTAGTACATAAAATTCCCCAAAACTAAAATGACACAATTTTAAAGAAAGATAAATATATCCATTTTTCCTTATTAAAATTGCATGAAATTAATAGCAAATTTCTATTCTTCTTATTTCTAGTTAATTATCATAAAATGGCCCCAAGAGGGTGGCCAATCACGAGTACCGATACCTAAAGCTATTGAACGCAGAAAATTCAATTTTGAATCGCCACTGCAACTTGTCGCTGAAAAATTGAACTGCACAACCGCAGACAGAGGCCGGGAAATTCAAACCCGAATCCAGTCTGTGCAGGAGTACCCGTTGTGAAAGGTAAGATTTTAATCTATTAATTAGAAGATGTTCCAGCCGTAAATGGTCAAATAAAAAGGCTGTTGTAAATATATTTTGAGGCAAATTGTTACATCGAGCAGCTTTAAAATAAAGCTGGTATCGAAGCTGACTTGCCTTTAAAGGACTAATTTCCCCTTTTTACGCCCATGGGTCCGTCATCGGTCAACAAAATTAAAGTTGATAAGAGAACACATTTAATTGTCCCAAATCACCCGGTGGATTTAACTTGTGATGAAAATTAGTGTACTTTTTGATAGCGGTGCACAACACTAAATAGCCCAAATTTTAGGAAGATGGGGTTTGACAGCCGAATTTTGACATTTTAGGCAAAAAGGGGCAAGGCCGCCTTCCTTTGAACCCTTACATCTTAGTAACTACTGGGTCAATCTTTACAAAACAAGTATTTGTTGGAAAGGGAGTTCAACAAAAACTCAAATTCAGGAATAATTTAGAAGATTGGTGCATATTTTTGTAAATTGCGTGACATTAACAAAACGTTCCATTAACTGTAATCAGCGATGTCAATTTTTTGTTTAGCAGCAAAAATGTCTTTATTTATTTATTTATTTTTTAGAATGTTACTTAAAACATCGGCAATGGACTTAAAGAAGACAATATAACAGCAACAACTTGACTCTAAAATAGGTGAATTCTTTTACCACAATTTCCTATGGGATGATTTAATTCTACTGTAAATCTGAACAAAAAACAGCAGCCCACCAACCTTTGTGGCTTTGACAGCCTTGGTGTTTGACAAACCAACACCTTTCCTCAGGTCTGTGAGGAGGTCACGCGTCAGGGTGCTCCACGTGGTCCGTGGTCCGATGCCGTAGGTGATTTCACGATCTTTGAAGGCGATGAGTTGCGTATTGGTGACATAGCGGATGGCGAAGGGCGAGCCTTTCTCTGTAGTGTCGAGGATCACAGACAAGCTGCCGTTGGAGGTGAACTTGAGGTCCAAGCTGAGGATGAAGTCTTTGGTGTTATCTAGAGGGAGCGATACTGCCTCCGAAGACTCTGTGTGGAGATAGAGTAGTGGCTAATGGGTTAAAATGCAGGGTAAGAACCAAAGCTCACAAAAATGCAGACGATTTCAAATAATTTTTTGCTCCAATATGTCTGGCCCCAAAAAATCTGCATGATCAAATATGACAACAGACTATTTTTAACCCTCTGTTTGTATTCTCAAGATAAGCAAGATTTAAAAAAAGTCACACGTTACAATTTCCAATAAAGACATGCTTTTCACTATTGGTGTACCTTGCACGCACTCACACACACAGTGGAAAGCTATTTCAGGACACACAAGACAGATGTGTCATTGCATGCTGTGCTTAATTAAAAGTAACAGAAGGGAAAGATGAAGAAGAGACAGAAATCAGGTAAAGTACAACACCAGGTGGCATTGCAGTAACTTCGTTTTCATCAGAACTTGCAGCCTGATGTTGGTCTGCCACAAAAGGCCCTTTCACTCAATTATGTCTGTCCAAGCTCAGCACAATTTTTTCAGTAAGTTTGAGGAATTCACTTCAATCCCCTGAAGTGCCAGCAGTTCTCAGAATAATCCTCTCTTTGGCCATGTCACTTCTGCACAGCCAAAAGAGCTCAAATTACTCAAACATCAAGACCCCTTCAAAGTTGGTGAGAGGTGAAAGGGGAAAAAAAGGATCCCAAGAGAAGTAATGGAATGATGGGTCATAAGAAAAATTTAAGGCAGCCAGACAGCACAAGAAGTGAAAATGAGCCAACGGAGAAGGCAATTGGCAACCAGAGACATATTTCTGACAAAACATACGGCAAGATAGTAGAACAAGGAGAGGACCACAGACACAAAGGCGGTCATCAGAAGGAAATGAAGGCGAGCGCCAGTCTGGCAGGGGCCTCTGAATGACTACGGCTCTTTAATGCACTCATAAATCCATTACTTAAGGCAATGCAAAGAGTAAGTGGATTTGTACTCAAGACTCTGTGATTACCCTGCCATCAATAAAGGATGGCTAAAGAATATAGACAAGATTCCACCTCTTCTGTTCTTCACTTGACTGTGGCGGTTTAGCAGCAGGTGACAGGGATGTCGTAGTTAAACTACTAGAGTGACTGATCCTGTTCACACAAGGCACAAAGGCAGGCAAAAGGATCCGATTGTCAACAGTTAATACATGCTTTATTTATGCATGACTGTGCACAAGACAGATGTAGAGTAGTGTGACTCAAATAAGTTATTATAAAATGATTACTATGTTATGTAAGATGCAATGCCAAAGTGAAAACAGAATACCAAGAAGCGTATCCCAACAATCTCTATTGACTAAAAGAATCATTTACCCTGTCTAATTCAGAACTTGAGGTGTATCTTTGACAGTACTGACAGTTTTGTAGCTTGATTTCACACACTTTATATAGATACAAAATGAACTGGTCACATTCAGCTCGGTTAACAACAATTTTGCCACAGACGTCCCACTTCAGGATTTTCTCAACTGTCATCACGCGGACGACTTTAAATCTTGTTGTGACAACTTCAAATCTCATCTTGTCTTTTCTGGCTAGGTGACTCTCATACTCTTCCATTAGTGTTCTAACTGATGCTTTCAATGCAGCTTGAAGCATAGTTTTCCTGCCCTCTGAATGCTAATCATTAGAGCCTCGTTTCCACTGACGGTATCTGCTCTGCTCTGCTCGCCCCCCACTCCCATCCATGAGATTGTGGGTTCGATCCTCACCCCTGCTGACCACGTCGAAGTGTCCTTGAGCAAGACATTGAACACTAATTTGCTCCTAGTGAATCTGGCAGCGCTATAGCTAAAAAAACGCTATATAAATAGCAGTCGATTCCATCAAAATGGGCGAACAGGGTTTAAACTAGACTTGTATGACAATTGCTAAATTGTTACTTGCAGTACAGTACAGTTAATGTTTTTTTTACGGGACTGGTTTTCCACAGAAAATAACCTAATTTATTTATTTGGAACAATTTCAATTTGTTTTGAAATTAAGTAAAACTGTCCATTTACCTATTAGCGAATATTTTTCAATATTTTCTTTTGATAAAAAAAAAATTGATGCATGAATGCATTTTTGAGGATGTTTTCATGTAAAATGCACACTGTAGGTTTGTCAACGATTCTTTGAAGATTTTTTTTAAAGTTAAAAACCCCCAAAAAACAAAAACTATTGTTTCCCCCGATGTATATCAATGAGCGTCGCAAACAATTTTCGCTATTAATTATAATAATTATAATTATTAATTATAATTAATTAATTAATTAATTATAATTAATTAATTCCAATAGCTCTACTCAACTATAAGGGCCATTCTTTTAAAAACTAATAGCCCTACTACTGAAATGATTTGTGATGCACTAAACCAGGGGTGGCCAAGTTCGGTCCTCGAGAGCCACTATCCAGCCTGTTTTCCATGTTTCTCTCCACTAACACACCTGATTCATGATCAGGATCGTTGTCAGGCTTCTGCAAGCTTGCTGATGAGCTGATCATTAGAATCAGCTGCGCTGAAGGAGGAAGACATGGAAAACAGGCTGGATAGTGGCTCTCGAGGACCGAACTTGGCCACCCCTGCACTAAACTGAAAATGCTTGGCCATAATTGAAAACTAAAATTGCTGTGGCAGGAGAATTTTGGGGTCATATCCACACCGTCCTCCTCAGCGCTGTCAGTTCAGCAGGCAGTTGGAATATGCCGCCGTGGCTGCTCTAGGTGCACTTGGTCGGCCACGGCGGCGTGGCGTACTGCGAACACCAGCTCGATCTTTTTTTAACCCTGTTTTTCTCTTACACCCTTTTTTCTTTTAAGACTTATTTTACCACAAACTCCTAAGCAGTGTCCCGCGATGTCATGGTGCCAGCAACTTCCTACTAGAGAAAGCAGGGTTTCTCGTTGGTTGACACTTGCTTTTGCATGCGTCATCATAACATCATGTTTTCGGCTGTGTCTCTCTATCTTCTTTCGCCGAAAACCAAAAATGCACTTTTGGGCCATTGTCAGCCAAACATTTATTGTGATAAGATTTTTAAGTGCATCCCTAAAATTGATTTATGTCATTTATACTACAAAGTTTCTGAAAAGTAGAGCTGCAAGCGCACAATGATTGGCTCTGTAAAATCAATATTAAAAAGAAAAAGTTTATCAAGGATGAGCTGGAAATATGTCAATTTGTTTAAAAGGCTAAATCTGATTCATTCAAATAAATTAGCATAATGGTGGTGGTTTATTTTTTGCACACTTGTCTCTTTTACTGCAGTGACAGAAAATGGTGCAGTGGATTTTGGACACTTCGACAAACCGTGTGGCAATAAAGGTGCTCAAGTAGTGGGCAGTGCAGGAATGTGCAGATTCCGGGCAGTGCAGGAATGTGCAGATCCCAGACAGTAGGTTATTATCAGCGGACTGACAAATTGATCCACTTGTCAGAGGATTTGAGATGGTGCTCAACACTTGTGCCCTAGATACAGTAAGAACCAAAATGTGAGGAGGAGATAGTGGAAGGAAGCAGGAGTAGACTAAGACAGAAACAATACATCAGCGGAGGAAAACGATAATGTATGTAAAGATGGACTTTCTGATTAAAGAGCAGAATACAGACTCCCAACAGATGGAGTAAGTATGACTGCAAATTGCAATGGTGGGTGGAAAACAGAAAACAGTGGTAGACGACAGCGTGAAATCTGCAGCTAGACAAGGGAGATAAATGGAGGATTAAGAGCGCCGAGAAGAGACTAAAGAGTAATGACAAAAACGCCAAAGCAAGAGAGCGATGATTGCACGTTGAGCCGAAAAGCAAGGTGAGCAAGGACAGGAGAGAGAGGGGAAAAAAGTGTAGAGCCTGGCACTGCAAAGAAATTGTTGATGATGAGAGGCTGGAAAGGGGAGGGGGATAAGAGGAAAATTACAGTACAGACAGCAGCTCAGTAGAGGACAACTAGAGAGAAAACAGCAGGTGCTCTGGACAATCATGACAGCTCACACACTAAGCTTTGGTTGGATAATTTTCATTTCTGTTACACATACAGTCACATGTTCCTTATACTATACCTTAAATATTCACACATTACACTGAGTACTGCACAAATAAACCACATGCACGCACATACACCCACTATTAAAGTATTTGCACATAATCTGCACACTGCGCTCACTTCTTTAGCCAGCTGCTGCCACAGATTGTTCTTCTCCTTTGCTTGTTTTATTGACAGAATGACTGGCAAAATGTTGGATGATGGAAATAGTCAATTCCAGCATCACATATCAAGTCACTTTAAAACAGGGGTGGGCAATAAATTTTATAAAGGGACCATGTAAAAACCTAGAACGGTTGTCAAGGGCCACATCAACATGTACATGTACAGCACAGTACTGTATTATTTTTATGGTAATCCACTGTAGAATTAAGAGTATGATACTGGCGATTCTAGCTGCCAGTAGTTTACCGAAAAATAACGGTAATTTTGTTAGTGTGTAAAAAAACAGTCAAATGCAAACGAAGGGTTGACAGAATAATACTGTAATTTAAATTTTTGGAACAGCCCAGTACTGCATTATTTTTTACGGTAATCAATCACAGTAGTACACTGTAAAATAACACCATGCTGCCGGCACTCTTCGCTGCCAGTAGTTTATTGTAAATTGATGTTTGTTTGTTTTTTTACAGTGAGTATTTGATTTTTTTTATTGAGTTACAGTTTCAATTCACAATCAAAATTATTCCACAAGTAAACTCCTTTCACTGACCATTAAGGCAGCAGCCACGCTAATTTCTTATTACCATTATTTTCGTGTCATTGTGTCAAGATTGTAGTCTCGTTTTAACTATTATTGCATGTATACCAGTTGCTGCAGCCTCTATCTATCCAGCCTGAAGAATGTTTAGTCTGCTCATTGAACTAGCCTCAATCTTATAATAGTCTGAAACCTATCATGTTTGATTTGAGTTCTTCTGTGTATTTAAGTTTTAGCTTTTTTTTGTCTGTCTTTGGCATTATTAGTGTCAAATAAAGACAGAAAGAGCAGCACAGGCTAACTGGTACAGAGCCATAAAGAGATGGCTATCAACGTCGCAATGTCACAGCTTCGCTCATCGCCGGCAAATATGACTGCGAGAAATACAGTAGCTGTCATGGCGTCTCAACAAATACGTTCCGGGAGCTATTACAAGCTTGCTTTAATACAACTAGTGTAACGCAAAACACGTTTGGATGCACTTTATCTTGATATTTCTCCTTCAGACTACCACAGGTACACTTTTAACATTATGAGTAGTTTTTCCCCATCTTACCTTAATAAAAGTGAATGTCATTGTCATCATCGCATTGTCGGATCCTTTTCTTTAATCAATTTATTCCTCGTATTAATTTAATGCTTTCATGCAGTGCTGTATCCTGGGCAGAGCCACACTTGTAATCATGAACGAAACATCACTGGGAAATCTGTAGTCATGTCAAACTCACATTGAGTTTGGATGACAATGTGCATATTGGAACACAATGACGTTTATGATATTGTTTGTATTGCTTTTGTTATGATAAAGCCAAACCATAAGGCTTATACTCTGTTGTTCATTCCAGATTATGAATTCATGGCTGTAGTTCACCAAATTGGAAGATGGTAAACAGTATTATCTTCAACAGATTATGATGTCATGGCCGTTATGTGAAAATTGTTGCCCACTTTCAATTTCAGCCGAGGCATCCTTGAAGGGGGATCCCTACTTTTGTGGATTTCAAGCATTCTTCCTTTATCTCCAAATAGGTTTTGAGTTTTTCCTTCCCTGGTTTGGGGGTTGAGGTCAGGGGATATCTTGACTACGAACAAAAAGCCCACTGGACAGATCCTGAAACAAATCAAGGGTGAACCTAAATGCTATCTTTCCGAGGTGAACCAGTCACAGGCAGCCGTTTATGACACTGCATGACTGAGTCGCACACATACAAAGCGTACTGCCCTGAGCGTGTAAATTATATCGAACCTCCTCCTACAGCTGTAGTTAACAAGCGCTAAACCTCTTGCCTCAAGGCCATCTGGACTTATGGAATGCTTACATACCTGGAGCACTGAATTGGCGAACTGAGGAAGCACGGCTCTTGTCCTGGACACGGCTGAGACTGCAGCCCTTTGGCACATTCCAAGTTGCCGCGCTTGCTCGGCTATCTCTCTCCTCGGCTGTATCATAGACCACCAGGTGGGGTGGGCGCTCTGTTAGGTTTTTGCTGTAATGACTCAAGCCATACTGGGCAATCTGGATGGCATAGAAGTAGCCCTGAGGACCCCACTGAGTGGACAACGGCACGCCTGTGGAAGAGAAAGGAGAAAATCTTCACAAGCTGCATGGACATTTTGTTAAGTTCTGCAGAGTAACACAAGCCTGACAATGTAGTAATAACCACGCCTAAATAATACCACTTCACATTTCAAATCGCAACAAAACTAATGGAACTAATGGTTGGACCTACATGAAGAACAGTTACAGAACCTTGCAAAGCGCAACAGTTCAGTGGCGTTCGGTCACCAGGCTCAGTCTGCAGAGGCCAAAGTAGTCAACCTGGACACCACACCATATGTGGAATTAACTCATAAGCTTCCATGGCTTTTTTAATCTTCAAACTTAGTGCTGCACAGAATCATGTGGTGACAACTGTTACATTTTTTCCCCCCAATTTAATTTCCTCTTCTATAACTCTAGTTTTGAACAGATGCCAAATCTATGGAGTCTGGGTAAATAACTGTCCGCAGGCAACGTATATTTTCATGTACTAACAATCAAGCAAATGAAGACAAAGTGAATCATGAGTTGTCTCTGACAAACCCACGACTGAACTCCTAATAGTCTTGTTTTGCAAATGGTTTTAGTAGATGACAGTATTCATGCAGCTGAGAAGCAGTCTTTTAAGAGGTGCAGAAGCACAAATGTGTCAACAGACAACAGTTTGCGAATGCAATATGGAAGCTTAATAGACTTAGAACACTCAATGTACTGCACATAAAAATTGCACAGTGTGCAGCTTTCTTGACTGTGTGCTTGCAGGCCTTTTCAGTTGAGCTATAATTATTTACATTTTTCACATTAATTAATTAAAAATAACATCTAAATCCTGTATAGATCACAATGATCACCATTTGAAATGAAGAGCATGTTGAATGCTCTGAAAATGAGGGTGTAAATACAAAAAAATAAACATTAGGCAGACTGAGGAGCCCCAGAAATAATGGACAACAGAAGGAAATTATATTTTTACTCAACCTCAATTTTTTGGTAACGATTAATGTATATACGTTTGTCCATAAAGTAATTGGACAACTCTTGTGCTCCAATTTAATAATGAATAAACAACCGGAGACATGCAAAGTCTTGTAAAAGCAGATCAAATAAAAGTATATCTACGCAAACAGCCTTACCTTCCACTCCACTTATGCATTTCACTCGGTCACGGACCTCCACATTGTATCCCTCAAATGACATAAAGACCCCATTTGGGTGGTAGGGCTCCCGTTGAGCATAAACCTTTGAGTAACTATGTTGAAACTCAAAGCGATCATAGCCATCATATTGCACTACTTTGCCATACACCTCAAAGTATTTTTCCATCCAACTGAAGGGCATGTAGATCTCTCCACCCTCACGTCTGCCTTTGACTGTGGATTCATCATTAATCAGGCAGTCAATTTCCTCATGCTTGTTTCCACCAACAACAGGTGGGGGTTCTGGAGGTTGTGGAGGATGTTGCTGGCTGCTGAAGCTAGCATCCCCATCCTTGGGACTTGGGGCCACCAAAGCAGGTCGAGGCAAAAATCGTAGGGTGGTGTTGCTAGAGCATCGATTCCACAGCAACACAGTGATGAGTGTGAAAAGGGCGCAGATGACAATGAGGGTCTTATAGTTGACTCGAGCAGCTAGGCAACGCATGGTCACAAGTCCCCTAAAAGAAGAACAAAAAACACTGTATCAAAATTGGAATGCAATTGTTGGGTCCACAAAACAAATATTTTTTGCTAACAGTCAGCAATTTAGTCTGTTACAATATATGAAATATGAGTAGTACCAGTATTTGTCAAAATACATTAAACTGAATCCTTCTAATTTGAGACCAAGGATAAAAAGGACAGTGTTCAGTAGAATGGATCAATAGTCAGATTCAGCATTGTAATTAAAACAGTTTGACTTGGCCTCTGAGAGGACTAATCAATCTGGATACGTGGTTATATGCTTTTCTCCAGCATACTTCAGAGCCAATAAAAAAAATCTATCGCAAAATCCATTCATCCATCTATCTATCTATCTTCTCTCCCGCATATTCTCACTACATTCGCGAGTATGCAGGAGCCTATCACAGCTAACGTTTTTGGAATGCTAGTTTATTTTTCACTGACCACACCAAGCCTGATTACATCTAGACCTGGTCAATCAAGAAATCACGTAAATAGAATCTGTCTAACAAAATGAAGTTGGCCAAAATATCTAAAAAAGATGCAACAAAATGCCACGATCCAGCGTTTACATATTGTCCCACTCATTAGACCTTTCTTAAGAAGTTGACACCACCCATATAAAATTTATATACAAAAATATATACTCGCACATTAAAACTAGAGCTGCTACCAATGATTATTGTACTTGTCGATTAATCTCTGGTTACTTTTGTGATTAGTCGTCTATAATCAGATATGTCGTGAATCATGATGGGCTCTTTAAGCAGTGATGGAGCAAACAGAAGAAATAAGACAAGAGGACAATGTTAAGGTACTGCGAAAGCAAAAGGATGATAAAGTCAGTAAGATTGAGAACATGTGTGAGTGAATATTCAAGTCAAGTGTCAGTTGCACTCCCATTTATGATTGTCGAGGAAGCTTGTAACTTTGGGACTAGTACAAAAAAAATATTCAGCATTTGAGAGGTTCCTATATTAAGTCTTTTTGGTGATAGCCTTGTGGAGCTACTGTGAGCCATGTTGTGGTGGCCCTGCCAGAACCCACACTGACTCTGCATGCAGTCATTATATAAATAACATGATAATTTTCAACGATAGTACAGTATTTCAAATTTACCAGCATCTTTATAGTGCATTATTTAACCTCTTAAAAAGCTTTTTCTGTCTAGCTTCTTTTTTTTTGGTATGTTACAGGGCTTTTTGCCGTGTAAAATCAAAACATAATTGTTTTGTACGGATATAACCTGACTTGCAGAAAATGTGTGCAGCATGGTAAAAAGATCAACGATTATTGAACAATGTCAATGTCAATATACCATAAAATATTGAGTATTGAATATTTAAAAAGTAAAAATATTTGATTTCATCCTATTCTTTTAAACCACATTTGTATTGGGCCAGCGTCAGTGTTCCGAGTCACAAGACCATTTTACTGTAGAAAGTTAAAACTAGTTTGATTCCATCAAATACTCAAAAAAATAAGCATACAATAGTTGAATCAGACAGGATTCTTAAACAATACATAATCATATATGGCTCCAAAATATGAATTTGACCTCTGTGTCCGTCACAAGATGCTCTGAATGTGTATGTTGCATTTTGGTGGAAAAAAGAGGGCTGTACTCCAGCTGACTTTCACACAAAGACAAGACTTGCATCTTCAGAACGTTGTTAGTTCACTGAAAAGGCCACTGACTACTTTGGAATATTAAGCAGCTCATGCTGTTGGTAGTCAAAAAGGATTTTGATGGAGAGCAAGAAGCTTCAAAGACGCTTTGAAGGTATACAGTATAATGCTCGGTCTGGGGCAGATATTACAGGATGGAATATGAAAACAAGGGAACAAAGGGTTTGCGATGGGAGGAGGGTCAAAGAGGTGATTCTTTTCTTTCTGCATAAGCAAATATCACAATTCATCTGAAAAAGTTGCTCTTAAAATGTCAACACTTCAGACTAGTGATTGTGAGTAACTGGAGTGTTTTTTTTTTAAAGAAGGAAAAAAAGAAAAGTGGTGTGCAGAAGTTATTTCACCAACACTCTTACATTCAAGTAAACAACATTTTTGCACTTAAGAAAATGTAGGAATGGAACATTGTCACTCTTACTTCTTGTGCATAGGTGATGTAAGCATGTTGTGCCACTTAAACTCGTTTTTGTTTTGTTTTTTACTTTGACTGAAATTGCAATGAGAATCTGCTTAATTTGAGCCTAGGCTAACTCCTTCCTAATAACAAACATTGATTCACAGTTAAATGCCTGGTAATGATAATAATGTGTTGTCACTGAGCAAGTTAAGAAATTTGTTACGTTCTTTACTTGATGTGACTGAATAATGTGCACGCCCGCATTTGGCTTGTGGCTCAGTCGAGAAGAGGAGGGAGGGATTGGATGGATCAAACCATTTATGAGGCAAAAGGATGGGAACTCAGTGTTTCCCACAGATTTTAAATCTACTTGGGTGGGTGGACTCGGGGTGTGTGTGTGTGGGGGGGGGCTGTCAGTCTTGCTACTCTAACCTCATGATCCACAAGTGAGTGACGCCGAACTAATGTTACATGCAATTTTTTTTTTCAATTTTCTACTTGGATGGTGGCCAGTTCACTTGGGTGGCTCGCCCAAGTATTAAGATGGTGTGGGAAACACTGGAATTGTATTTCGGTGAAAAAATATTAGGTTTCTATCGAGTACTGTATGGTTTGAACCTATTTCTAGCTTGTAAAAAAGGGCATATAGTAAATACATTTTGAGTGTGCTTGAATTTATTTAGGAGTGTTTTAGCACACCCAAAATCATGGCCAGGAACTTCCAGCTTTGCACAGAGAGGCATGATAAACCAAGTGTACTGGTGGCAGTAAAGCATACCATAGTCTAAATTGGAAAGCCCAGTCAATTCAATAAAGGCTTAAAGAGTCTCCTGGGCCAAGGTCATGATTCCCTTCGCAAATGAGGGGAAACTTGATTTGCAATCCAAATGAAGCATGAATGTCAGAGATGTGTAGAAAGCATCCACCACTCGCCACTATATGCACTCAAAGATTAAACAAAGATCAGATCATTGCAATACTGCGTGGGAGAAGAAAAAAATCAGTGTATAAAATAGTGATGCAGCGAATATTCGGCCACCAAAATTTTCGGCCGATAATGGCTATTTTTATTATATTTATGCCCTGCTTCCCTGCGTTTGGGTCCGCAACCACCACTACCCCCTGACAATTTTCTTTCTTTGTGGAGCAGTTATGCTAATCAATGACTTAATTTGAGAAGCGACTTCTAATTTTGAGGACCATGTTTTTGCAGGTTAATCCCAGACACATTAAAAATGTTTGAAAAGAAAAAGAAAAAAACAACTGGCTAACCAACGGTTTTATTTCTTAAATTCACATTGTGCTCAGCTGCACACTGTATTTTCCTGTCGAAACATTTGCAGTGGGGCAATTTAAATAACAAATGTAAATTTCAGTTTAAACTTAGTAGTTCTGAACGGGTTGTATGGTCTTTTAGCACAGCTAAATTGAGTAAAAGCCAATTACAGTCAACTAGAAAATGGAGCCAAGCCACACAATTGTCATTTAATAATGCAGAGACAAGCGAAATGTCACACTCCACCCACCACCACAAGTCAAACCGCAACCTGTGAGAAATGCCATATACCACATTACATTATCACTGCGCAAGAATCCACTTTAGCAAGCATGGACACAACAAAAGGATGAAGGCATGTGATGCGTAACTGTTAAGACATGTTTTAGATTCCTTTGCCTTACTCAGCTCAACTCAACCTTATTTATAGAGCACTTAAAAAAACAAAACAATAGCTGTATACAAAGTGATGTACTACATAAAGTAAAAATCAGAAACATAAAAACAAAGTTAAAACAAATTAATAACAATACAAGACTAAAACAATGCCTGAGGGCAACTCAACCACTGAGGGAAGTGTGCGTTTGAGTTTGATCATCAACCATCATGGCAGAGAACAGCTGCATCAACAAAGTAATTGGGGGTAAAAAAAAAAAAGGTGGGGGGAGGGGGGGTCCCAAAGGTTGTGGGTTCCATCCTAAGCCCCTCTGACCATGTCAAAAGCATCCTTGAGCAAGATACTACTGACTCATTAGTTGCTCCAAGTATGTGCATTCGATTCAATTTCCTGCATTGAGCAGTGTCATTCCTTCCTTCATGTGCTATGGGAAAGATGCACTTTACCACTCAGAAACTCGCAATTACGACTGAGTCCCGTTCATGTGCTTTTGTCATAAAAAATACACATGGCAGCTGCTGTCGTCTTCGCTCCTAAAACCGAACATTTACGTCAAATGAAAAGTTGTAAAAGGACAGAACATTAAATTGTGTACGTTATGTAATTGTGTAGGTTCTAAAAACTTCTAGCTAGTGTTGTGTCGTTCAAAAAGAACAAGTCTTTTCAGTGAACATGAGTGAACGGATCACTTGCTGAAGGGATTCGCTCTTTTCTCAGTTTATTTGAGCTCAGCCGCGGGCATGTCGTCAATTTTCACAAATAACCATTCAGTGTCAGACCAAACGGGGGCGTAACTTTACTGATCGTACTACCGCCCTATTGGCACTGCTGAATGAGACAGTGACGGGGCTTCCCGTTCACGAAGACGCCAACGTATCAGTGAGTGAATGTGCTACTTTGCCCGTTCGCCTACGAATCGTTGAGTGAATGTACTGCCACATCAGTTCAGTCAGTGAACGTAGTCTTGCCATAAGTGATTCACGATTCGCCAACAATTCACCGAAACACCACTCCTTTTGTGCTTGCGGGGACAAGCTTTCATTGGCATGCGTTTCTCCAAGCTAAAGGCTAATGCGGAGTCCATCCAAGTGCTGGGGGAAACACACCTTTCATGCTGTGTGTGGGGTGAACAATTATTTCTTTTAAATGAACCGATTGTAATGGTTCAGTTCACTTAAAGAACTGACATGCCCATCACTAACGATAACACCTTTATCCATCCATTTTCTTAACCGCTTATTACTCACAAGGGTCGCAGGGGTGCTGGAGCCTATCCCAGCCAATCTAGGGCACACACAGAGACGACTCACACTCACAATAACACCTAGGGACAATTTAGAGTGTTCAATTAACCTGCTGTGCATGTCTTTGGAATGTGGGAGGAAACCGGAGTACCTGGAGAAAACCCAATCAGGCACGGGGAGAACATGCAAACTCTACCCGGGAAGCCTGAAGCCCGGACTCGATCTCACGTCCTTTCTACTGGGAGGCAGACGTGCAAACCAGTCATCCACCGTGCCGCCTGATAACACCTTTATAAAAGTGTTAATATTTTTTACAATTCACAAATCTGTCGGTGCTGTCCACTATGTCGAAAGTTGAAAAGCTCTCAGCTCAGAAACCCGGGTATAAAAATACATTTCCAGTTCTCCAGTGGAAAACAAGACATGAGGGGGTGTTCATGACGTGTAGTTTTAAAATTGATCCGACATTATTTACCATAATTTCAATACCACATGAAGGGAACATTAGTGTAAATGCTTGTCTACATGTGTCCTGTGATTGACTGATGACCAATCTACCCCACATATTGGCCAAAGTCAGGTTAGGTAGATTCGAGCTCACTCACTCACCCTTATGAGAAATTTTACTGTACACAAAATATGTAGCATTAACTAATGCCCTCAAAATATCGAATACAGTACTAATGCAAAGTCGTATGTTAATGCTTTGTATACTGTTAAACAGCATAGATTGTAGAGGTGTGCCCCAAAAAAATGGATTCTCATAAGAATCACAATTCTCATTTAGTATGATTCAGAATCGATTTTAAATGTCCCAAAATCGATTTTTTTTAAATTATTTATACTTTCTTCCCTTTGTTTGTGTGTGCCTTTATTTGGAGCGCTGTTCATATTGTACCCGATTTGGCCACTTAGGGGCAGTGTGGTTCCACGCGGTCTGATACACTGTTAATTTGTAGCCACATTAGAGAGTAGAAGGACAAAGTCACAATCAAGTTATTCTAATAAAAGTTTATTTTCTGCAGCGTGGAGCCGTTCTTTTGAGTGATAAAAGTGCTGCGAGTAGAGCACTAATTAGCAAATCATTTTCAATCAAAAATTGTTATTAATCGAAAATTGATTCAGAATCGAATCGCACACCCAAAAATCGGAATCGAATCGAAAGACATTCAGATTCCCACCCCTATTAATTTTTTTTTTTTTTAGGACTACTGTTAAGAACATTCTAATGTAGTGTCAACATCATGCACAGGTCTATCAGGTGTATTAACATGCTCACTGCTGCATTGCATTTGAATAGATTTCAAACAAACAACACAAAACACCTCTGTGCTACTCAATGTTTTTACTTTTCTACTGTTCATGCATCCACTAAGTCAGAGAACAAACAAAGATATTGATGTGCTGCTGCATCAATATCTATGCATTTAACAACAACTCTATTATTTATAAGTGTAATTAATAAATATACAAAGAACTTTAAGTTCCGTTTTTGCAGTCTTTGTATTGACATTGTATCGTTTCAATATCGCTATCGAGGTATTCTAAAAAAGGTAAAATGAAAGAAAGAACTTGTAAATGTCAGTGAAGTAGATCGCATACCTTGACCGACGCGTGGTTGACTGTCTCCCCTCAGTTTACAATAACTGGACAGCGGCAGATAAAGCGAACCCTTTGTATTGTCACTTCATTCCGTGTATTTTGCAAAGGGATGGAATCAGGATGATTACAGTGAGAACAGATTAAAAGGCAACAGCTAAGCCCGGGTCAAATGTGTGTGTTCTGTCGGGGAATAAACAAGGGTAGATAAGTTCACACAACTGCTGGTAGGGATCCGAAACTACCAACTAGTGCAGAGCCTCCTTGCGTAGCCACCTCACAAGTCACAACAATGGCAATAACAAAAATGACGATTTGACCACTGAACAATAAGTGAGCACAGTCCCCCAGCAAGTGGACCAATTTATCTTAAGCAGACATGTCGTTAGCATACAAGCTAAAGGGTGGTTTCAGATGCCAGTGAGGACACCGAGCTTTGAAGTTACTGCATTCTTTTTCTAGTTCAGTTATCAAGAACCGATGTTCTCGATGCTGTCACATACACGGGACGGGAAAGTAATTTAAAGCACACATGTGTTTTTAGAGAGGAACTGTGAAGGGGTGTTTCTCTCTCTCTTTTTGGAGTGGCTCGTTATGAATATAAGTGTGGTCCAGCTAGCTGTGCATTTGAGTGTGTAAAAAAGGAAGCCAAAATACGGGCTGTTAGCGAGCTTACCTGCAGCCAGTGGTGATGAACGGAGCAGAGCCGAATCTTGTTTGCCACGCCGACAGTAGTTTTTTTCCCTGTAGGTTAGTTGAAAAGAATCCTACTTCACCCTAGGCAGAATCAACCAGGGAGGACAGACAGCAGGCATCGCCTCCCAAGCACAACAGCGACTGAGCACTGGCGGTGAGCACCGTCGGGTAGAGACAGCAAGGGTTTCTGATATCGCGAGATAAAACGACAACTCCACGAACCAATCAAAACGACGCATTTCTTTGCCAACTCTCCAACTCAAGGAGAACGAGAACCATCTGTAGTCTTATATATTTGTCAATAAAATCATGACCATTTCATTGAACGATTTGTTGTTTTTTACGCCTCTTAAATAGAGACAAAATTATCAAAGTCATTTAAATATTCCCATGATTACTGTAGTCGGGGGGAATCCAGAATATAGCAGAATTTCACACGTTGGGACTTGTCTCGTTCTTTCCTCTTGATTATATACAACATGATTGACATTAAATTCTCAGTGTAGTTCAACACTCATCTTTCATATATATATATATATATATATATATATATATATATATATATTATTTTTATTTATTTATTATTTTTTTACTGCTCCCTTAAGGCATGTCATTTGAGTTATATTGCTTTACCATGCCAGTACGGTGAAATAGTGGTTGCTCACAGAGCTGAGATTCTGGGTTAAATTTCAGATCCAATCTTCTTGTATGTAGTTTGCATCTTCTAGCAAATTTCTCCCACATTTCTAAAACACATTTTCTAGGTTAATTGAAGACTCTAAATTGCCCATTGATGTTAACTGGACTAGGTAGGCTCCAGATCTATAAAGGACCAAAACTGCCCAAATTAAAAATAAGTAGGCTAAATGAATATATAAATAAATAAATAAATGAAAACAAAAGCGGATATAAAATATTGTTCAAAAATTACATTTAAATAATGAATAGAAATGGAAATAAAAGCAAAAAATATCTATCCAAAAACAAATAAATAAACGTAATAAATGAATAATGCTCTCAAATTTATTTATTTCATGCTGCAGATGCCATGTCAGCATGGAGAGCTCCAGCAATGGATGACTATCTTGACCACTGTCACCACAATTTGTTCAAGTCGCAAGTTCTATCTTGTCCACTGTCACAACTTGCTCAAGTTGCTTTGGATAACAAAATGTCATTTTAGCCTATTTTCTGAGCTACAAACTCATAACCAAATCACAATTATTTTGTAGAGAAAAATAATAGTTATTTTAATGTATAACAAAAAAGAATCATTATTCTCAGTCACAGCATGAATAACACGTAATTGACATTAAGTTTAACCTAAAGTAGCCTCAGAAGTGTTTGTCAAACTAGCTGTTCACATTCATCAGCATCCAAGCTCTCGTTAGCTCTCAGTTTTTAAAAGCATTTATTAGCATTAATTATTTGGTGAATACAGCATTGCTCCCTATCATATGATGTTGCTTAATTGTTGTTTATTTAATTATCAAACCACACCAAATTAACAACTATAATCGGTTCATTAACAGTCAAATATTTTGCAATATATTTTAACGAAAAATAACTTTTATCCAATTATTTGATTAATCAATGAATGTAGCCGCAAGGGGGCACAAGCCATTGTCTTCTTGTGCCGGTCCCAAGCCCGGATAAATACAGAGGGTTGTGTCAGGAAGGGCATCCGACTTAGAGTTGGGCCAAATCAAATATGCAAATCAAATATGCAAATCAAATATATGACTTCCATACCCGATTGGTCGAGGCCCAGGTAACAATGACCGCCATTGGTGCTGTTGACCTACAGGATGCCGATGGAAACTGGACTACTGTAGAAGGATAGGAGGAAGGTGTGTTCGTAGGAAGAAAGAGAAGAGGAACACAAAGAGTCTAAGACTGAGAGTTTGGACTTTGAATGTTGCAACAATGACAGGAAAAGGTAGAGAGCTGGTTGACATGATGCAGGAGACCAGATGGAAAGGGAGCAAAGCTAGAAGTTTAGGAGCAGGGTTCAAGTTGTTCTATCATAGTGTAGATAGGAAGAGAAATTGAGTAGGAGTTATAGTGAAGGAGGAATTTGTTAGGTGTCCCTACAACAAACTGATCTATACAGATTGGCAAGGCAGAGAGACAGAGACGGACGGGAAGGACGTGCAGCAGGTTAGGGTAAAAAAGGATAGTGATGGAAGTGTGTTGACAGATGCCAGTAGTGTGATGGGAAGATGGAAATAGCACTTTGAAGAGTTGATGAATGAGGAAAATGAGAGAGAACGAAGAGTAGAAGAGGTGACTGTTGTGGACCAGGAAGTAGCAAAGATTAGTGAGAGGTGAGGATGAAGTGTGGAAAGGCACTTGGTCCTGATATACCAGTAAAGGTATGGAAGTGTCTAGGAGAGGTAGCAGTAGAATTTCTGACTGGGTTGTTCAACAGGATCTTAGATAGTGAGAAGATACCTGAGGAATGAAGGAGAAGTGTGCTGGTGCCCATTTTTAAGAACAAGGGAGTTGTTGTGGCAACTACAGAGGAATAGAGCTGATGAGCCACACAATGAAACTATGGGAAAGAGTAGTTGAAGCTAGACTGAGGGCAGAGGGGAACATATGTGAGAAGCAGTATGCTTTCATGACAAAAAAAGTACCAAAGATGCAACATTTGCGTTGAGGATGTTGATAGAGAAGTACAGAGAAGGTCAGAAGGAGCTGCATTGTGTCTTTGTACATCTGGAGAAAGCTTATGACAGGGTACCCAAAGAGGAACTGTGGTTTTGTATATGGAAGTCTGGAGTGGCAAAGAAGAGGACTGTAAGACAGTGGTGAGGTGTGCTGTAGGAGGAAAAGACAGGAGAAAGAGCTGGAAGTGGCATGGATGAAGATGCTGAGGTTCTCTTTGGGAGTGACCAGGATGGATAGAATCAGGAATGAGTACAACAGAAGGACAGCACACGTTAGAAGCTAAGATGGTTTGGACATGTCCAGAGGAGTGATAGTCATTGTATTGGCAGAAGGTTGCTGAGTTTCCAAATACCAGGCAGGAGGTCTAGAGGAAGACCAAAGAGGAGGTTTATGGATGGAGTTAAAAAAGACATAAAGGTAGTTGGTGTGAGAGCAGAGGATGCAGAGGACAGGGTTAGATGGAGGCAACTGATTCGCTGTGACGACCCCTGAAGGAAAAAGCCGAAAGGAAAAGAAGAAGATTTGATTAATCAGTAGAATAACAGATAGAAGAATATGTATTCGAAAAACATTTGATAGTACAGCCCTAGCTGACTGCTAAACTATTGTTTGGAGTATTAGACAATGAAGATGTTGCTTGCTTAAGAAATAATGGTAGTCAATCTCAACGTGAAATTCTCTTCTTTAATACTACACAGTTATGTAGCATTTTTTGTACATTTTTAATTTTTTTGTTTGCAAAATGATGGCGTTAATAAAAGGTATAGATTACGTAATTTAGGTCACCAGTGACGGCCCAGGTCCGAAACTTCCCGCCCTCCACTGCAATTGAGCAGGCGGCACAAGCAGGCATTGAGATGAGGTCTCTGCAGGAGGCTCCGCCCATCCACACTAACAAGGTGACTAAAGGATGCAAAAAACACAACATAGCAAACAGATAACAGGATCATGACAGAATTTCTGTAAAGAATTTACAAGTTGTGCATATGTTTTGTAAAGAGCAAGGAGGAAACTGTGTTGCTTTTTTGGTGCTCTAATGTATTTTGCATGAGACAGTGCAAGGCCACTTTACCAAAGGCTTAAATAATTAAAGCCTTCTTAATGCTGATGCCAAATCTTGTGAAATAATCTGTGAGATGGAATAAACAAAAAGTGTCAGGTCACAGAGCACAAGGCATGCATGATGCAAGATCTTGGAAAAGAATGTCGAGTCGAGACAATATAAATTGTCCCACATTCCCATAGCTGACTAGTTATGATGCTGTACTTCTAAAAATAACATTCATTCTGTTCTTAAATAAAATAAAAACAATATTTTCAGTGGATACAAACACCTATGTTCAAATGTTTTGTGGAAAACAAAAAAGTAAACCAAGCTCATTTAAACTTTTTTTCTACCATTAATCTGTACAACTCAATTTATTTTTAATCTGTTTGAGAAGGGAAGTAAAAAATAAACAACTGTTATAATTTGGTGGAACAAGACAAGGCAGTTGTATTAGTCACGATTAGTCAATATATGGTGAAATGGATAAGTAAAATTAGGAAAAAGCAAAATATAAATATATATATAGAGAGAGAGTCACTACCGTTATACATTAGCTGTGTTTTGTTGGGATTCTATATAAACTCATGATTTAAATGTATAGAGACAACATCAGGACCATTTATAATATTTTGAATTTAATATTGATAACATTCATTGTTACCTGTAGGGGTGGCCACTGAGGTAGCAAGGCTATTTGGCAAAGGTGGCAGCTGCTACCCATTGCCACCCTGTAAAACCGCCTATGCTCTAGACTAGAGTATGGAACGGAACGTTTACAGTATGTGGTTTGAAGAGTCCAGACTCTTACTGTCTCCATTTCAATGTAATCAGATTTCTTGGGGGCCTCAGTCTACTTACCATGGTCAACAGCTCCACGGCAGAAGTAAATGCAAGAAAACTTCTTTATCTCCATGGTTCTTGTTAATTTCTCATTTTGAGTGATGCTTCCTTGATTTTTGCAGTTTCCTACCAAAAACAGAGGCGAGTACCCTCCTTTAAAAAGCCATTTTCTGTGCAAAAACCTGCTTTTACTTTTTCCAAGACTGATTAAACACAGCCCATCTGCAGAACTGTGATTTTAATCTTTCTTTTGGTGACTTGAATTAAACAAGATCTCTTAGCTAATGTATAAAAATGTGGGCTCACTGACGCAATTTTAAAGAAGCTTCAAACAGCAGTCCCCATGTCTGATTCTGTCAGAAATAGTTATTAAGCGACACTATCAGATAATGGGCATTTGCAGATTTAAAGCATCGGTTGAAACATAAAATGTTACCCAGACTTCAGAATTAAGAAATAGGTTAGTAATCTGAATACTGTATGATATTTGAGGAAGGATTCAAAGTGTTCACTTGTCTAGCTGGGGAGGCCACTTTACTGTTCACGGATCTTTGTAGCAGGCACTAACTCTAAACTGACTGACTGGGAGAGATAAGACACTCACCACCCCTAGCATTGATTTGATCTATGGCTCATTTGTATTCTAAGCCCTTCTCTCATTTTGAATTTTGGAAAGAGAGGAGGCCCACACTTTAATATGACATTCCCCCTATATGATATCAAATTCAGGCACAGGGGAGCAAAATAAATTGATGGACAGAGCTGTGTGGACAGAGATTGTTTGTGCCTGTGGGTGCTTATAGTGAATGTAGACATTAATTTGAAACTCCTGTCACAGCTCTATCACTATGATGTCTTTGTCCGCAGTTATTTGGCCAAGCTCTCGATTATCATGCACCGATTTCTGTGCCTGCACTAGATAAGCTCATCTTATCATCTTCATTTTCCACTCATATGTGTTTAGGGTGGCAGAATATTTTTACGGATGAAAAGGGGTTCACACACATAAAGGTTCTTTTGCTTTACTTCCATGCAAACAGCGTGGATTCTGTTCCCACTCAGTAACTGTGAATGTGAGCATGAGCTGCTGTCTATTATCTTGGACTTTAAAAACATTGGAATTGTTTTAATGATGCAACATTGAGAGCTGGGAAAATAATCACATGTTAATTATATTAGCCATACAGGGTTAGCGTACCAATGGCGGTAACGTTATAGGCAAGTATAATTAGGATGAATTCATATATGAATTCAATAATAAGGGTTATCTTATAACATAATGCAGCATAATGAGATCCACTACAGAATCTCATATTTTGCTTTAACAGTTGGGAGTTCAGTTCATTTTTGTGGTTGTAGAGAATGAACAAGTGCACCTCATCAGAGTGAGAGCTGTGTGTAATATTTGAGTGACCTTATGCAGGCAGCTATACACGACAAAAGCTATCACTTCACTTGGCCTCAGCTTTTTAACTCACAATCCACCACTGTTAAAAGCGGTGGCAAATTTGACGCTGAGTACCTTTTAGTGGTCTCATTTGCTGGAAAGCAAAATTGTACCAATTAATGTCTGTTTTAGGAGTTCATTTTTGACTCAGTGAGCCTTACTTGCTTCCATCTTATCTAAAAGGCAGCTTTTGCATATTCCTTTTTCAGATTTTACTAGCAGTTGTTAACTGTTAGCCAGTGCAACCTGGAATCTACTGTCTCAAGTGAAGTAGGCTATTCATGATGAGTCACCTTATTTAACTCACATTTAGTTTTCAAGTTGTGGTGATAGGTTGCTTGTGACTATATCTTGGTTTTGAAAGCTCAAAGCACTTTACATTTTGACCACTCATTCAAGTACTGATGATGCAAAATGAGGAGCAACTGAAGGTTCAGTATCTTGCCCAAGGATACTTCCACATGGTCACAATGGCCTGTGATCAGATTTACAACTTCAGAGTTGGCAAGAATGGCCACTACTGTGTCACATCATGGGCGCTTTGCGTTTACATTAGACTCTTCTCATTGGAAGTCACATTTGTTTTTGTAATGTGAACGAGTACATTAAAATATCATATTTAACAAAAATCTGAGTTGGGAGAAACAATTTATTTAATGTTGCTTAAAAAATGTGTACACACCAATTAAAGTCTGACAAAGCAAGTATTTCCGACAGGTGAGTTATCGTACCAATCTTGTTTTTGCTTAATTATAGATTCTACGTTAAATGAGTAAAATAAGAGAAGCATCAGCATCACATATGTTATTATGTTGCCTGTTATTATAAATAATACTATTGATTTCATGTTGGAACGTGATGAGGGAAGAGGGATGGTGGACCCAAATGTAGGGACACAGGAATCAAGTGCAATGCGTGGTACTTTTATTAACCATAGGGAGAAAGGTGAGCAGACAACCATGACTGGCCGGGACGTGAATAGATTGATCGCCATGACTGGACAGGACAGGACGTTAATAGACTGGTCACCATGACTGGAACGAGGGTGACGTGACAGGCCCTGATTTGCCTCGACTTGACTTGCTGTGGAATGGCTATGACTTGGTTTGTGACGGGGACAATTTGGATGTGACGGGGACGACTTGGCTGTGATGAAGACGACTTGGCTGTGATGAAGACGACTTGGCTGTGATGAAGACGACTTGGCTGTGATGAAGACGACTTGGCTGTGGCGATGGCGACTTGGCTGTGGCGATGGCGACTTGGCTGTGGTGAGGACTTGACACATGAATTCCCATACATAACATAGACAATGAACACACACAGACTGGACAAACATAACAGACTAGGGCCCCGTCCACACGAAAGCCAGTTTCAATGTATCCTCACAAGTCTCTTACCTTTTAAGCCGTTCGTCCACATGACGGCGCGGTTTCGGAGCTTGAAAGCTTCTCCAGCGATGACGTAATTGTTGCAGCTCGATGACGATGCATTGTCCCAGATTGATGGCATATGTGCCAATTCACGCATGACTGTGCGCGAACCGTCAGTCTGTCAACAACAATGGCGGATAGCCGTGTCGTAGTCGTTTTTCACAGCCTCTTTAGCTTGCTTATGCTTTTGCAGCAAAATATGTTGTACTTGAATCACCCGCCATTGTCACTTCTCCTGTGTTAGTCTTTTTCATGTTGTTTTGATACATGCAAAGCCATGTTTGTTTTGTAGATTGCAATAAAGTTTTTTTTTTTAAGTGTCCGTCTTCTTCGCTGATTCTTCTTCTTTGCTTTCCGTTAACTCCATGTGGCTGCGCTACAGCGCCACTCCAGACTTGGCATATACATTACAGCCGTTAAACGTCCTCAGCGTCTTCTGTTGGACACACGCAAGTCTTGAAATGCTTTTGTGTGTACGAGATTTGTTTGAGGACCGAAGCCGGCTTGGCTTCCGTCTGGACGGGGCCTAAATACACCAACACTAATGAGACACACCTGGGGAAGGGAAGACACACAGAGATGGACGTGGTTAGACATAACGAGACAAGGGAAGAAACCAGGAACACAGACAAAAAGAACAAGAACACCCATAACAAACAAAACCCCAACCACCACAGAACCGAAACATGACAATTAAATTGGAACTCTTAGGCCCCGCCCCGTCCACACGAAAGCCAGTTTCAATGCATCCTCACAAGTTTCTTACCGTTGAGGCCGTTCGTCCACACGATGGTTTCGGAGCTTGACACCGATCACTTTTGAAACCGGGCTCCAGAGTGGAAAGATTTCAAACCGTGCCCCATACGCGTCTGTCTGGACACCATATGCAGGATACTCCTCCAGTGATGACGTAGTGGTCGCAGCTCGATGATGACGCATTGTCGCAGATTGATGACGTATGCGCCAATTCTCGCGTGTCTGTCAACAACAATGGATAGCCGTGTCATAGTCGTTTTGCGCAGCCTCCTTAGCTTGCTTATGCTTTTTCAACAAAATATGTTGCTTCTTTATTTCCATGTTCAACAAGCGGTGCTGTACATGAATCGCCCGCCATTGTCACTTCTCCTGTGTTCGCCTTTTTCATGTCGTCTTGATACATGCAAAGACATGTTTGTTCTGTAGATTACAATAAAGTTAGAAAAAAAAGTGTTTGTCTTCTTCGCTGATTCTTCTTCTACGCTTTCCGTTAACTCCCTGTGGCTGCGCTACAGTGCCACTCCAGACTCAGCATGTACATTACAGCCGTTAAACGTCCTCTTTTGGACACATGCAAATCTTGAAATGCTTCTGTGTGTACGAGATTTGTTTGACGAACAAAGCCAGCTTTGCTTCCGTCTGGACAGGGCCTTAAATTGTGTCCATCCAATCTACCCGAAAGCATTATTATCATTTTAAAGGCAGAGGATTTTATTTACTTATTTACAGCTGAGCCAATATGACCATAAGGCACCTTTGAGACATTCCAATTTCACACAAAAAAGTTGAGATTTCAACTAATTAGCTACTAATTGGCTACTAATTAACACAATAAAATTAGAAATATATATAAATTAATTAACTGGTGTCAAAATGAATATGTTAATTCAGTTAAAAATAAATAAATTATTTGGTTCAATAACTAAAATGTTAAGAAAATAATTTTGATCAAGGCAAAAAAAATGTCTGGACATCATTTTTTTGTTTTGTTTAAGCGGGGTTATAATTTTTACAGTGTCGCTTACTAACATTACTAAAGGAACCTACGACACAATTTAAATGTATTTAGGTGTATTATTGTAGTAAAGAAATGACAAGTTGCTTTCTAACATTACAAAAAGACCATACAATGAAATTAATTTTTAAAAAGTCTTAAAAATAAAAACCTTAATCAAAGGTATGGGTGGAGGGGGGCTTAATGCATGCCAGATCCACCACACCAGCATCTACCGAAATTCAAACACAATCTGCGTCTTCCTCTGGTCATTAAATCAGTGGAGGCTGATGTCTGTGGATCTCACTCTGATTCATCTATCCTTCCTTCCTTTCCTTAGTCTTTCCTTTTGGTCCTTGAGGTCTCCCTAATTGGTTGGTATTTAGATGTTTGTGGGGTTGGTGAAAGATTCTGGTTGGTAACCCGGTGGGTAGTAGGAGATGTCTGGTCGGTGCTGGATTTCACTTTTCTTTCTTTTCTTTGATCCTTCCTCGGGTCTCCTGACAACTTCGCGACTCTAGCCGGATTCTGAAGTATTCGGTTTAGGTGAACGGTATGGGATTTTTAATAGGTTTTAGGGGAATTAATGAGCACACACTCACACGCACGCACCTATGCACACACACCCGCATACGCACATGCTCACGCGCATACAAAAAAAGAAAAAAAAGAGAGCGAGAGCAATGATGATGACATGTCGAATCAATAGGATTATCGAATGAACAATACTGAGCTTTCTCTAAAAAAAATTAAAATAAATAAAGAAGAAGCATTTTCATTTGGGGCAGGCTTAACTTTTGTTGGCAGCAATGTGTGAAGCATCACAGCTAAATGCTGCTTCACCATGTTTGCTTTAAAACCTGAGCTCTACTAATTGACCTAAGACTGCAGACCACAGAGTCGTACTAGATTTATATTTAATTAGCATTTCTTTCATGTACTCACTTCAGGACCCAAACCTTCAGTGATTTATAAATCAGCAGCACAATTTTAAAAACTATTCTACAGCTTCATTTTTTTTTTTTGCTAACAACCCCTCGGTTTATTTTTCATCGCCAAAAACAATTAGCTGAGCCTTGCTTTAGTTTAGCTAAAGGAAATTTTGGTTCATCCAGTTGTTAATTTGCTTTAGACAGTGACACAACACGTTAATTGAACTACTGCCATTTGGGGACACTGATAATAATAATAATAATAATAATAATGATAATAATAATAATAATAATAATAATAATAGCTGTGTGTCATCTGGATAGTCATGATAACCAACATAATTGCAGACAGTGAATTTGAGACTTTATTCTGAGGAAGTAGCAAGTGGTGTCATTATGCTTAAAATATGTAGTCAGATGCATAAAAAAATGCACAAAAAATGTACAGATAACAAAAACGAGTCACGATTAATACAGTATATGAAGATGATGGTTGAGATGCGTAGTGCTGTTACGAGTGAATATGGTCAACTGTTTTTAGTTGATTTATCAAGTACTTACCACAACACTTGCATGAATGAACACACAGAAGAAGAAGAAAAAAACACCCACAAGTGACGGCACTGGGTTTTGTAAACAGCCCCAAGCTGAGCTGCTTAAGTTATGCAAAGTTAAATCCAGTGGGCAAAGCTTGTTTTTAGATGCTTGTGAACCTCAGATAGGGTACTCTATGTAGGTCTTTGGCTCCATTCTAGATATTTGGTAGTGTGTGCTGCATTTTTCTGTGAAAAGTACAGGAAGAAAAAAAAACTAGAACCAAAATAAAGACAGAGCAGTGCGAATTAAAGTTTTGTTAGCACTGTGACCGTGTTAAGACTCCTGCTGCTGTAGTATAAAAATGATATGATAAATAGTAATGTTAACAAAAATGTTCTGGAAAATTCCACTTGTAAATAGTCTCATCTCATCTGCTGCAGTTGTGCGTGTACTTGAGATAATGAGATCTGTGTCAAATGCTCTGTTAGCTTGTAATTAATACGAGGACACTGCTGCAGAGTAACACACTGTGAATATATAATTATGTATCCTAATATACAGTCTATCAAGCACTCACAGTGGTGTGTGTATGTGGGTGTGGGTGTGTATGTCCCTTTCTATCTATCTATCTATCTATCTATCTATCTATCTATCTATCTATCTATCTATCTATCTATCTATCTATCTATCTATCTATCTATCTATCTATCTATCTATCTATCTATCTATCTAGCTATCTTATGCAGTGGCACATGTAAGCATCAGATCGGAATGGATCACATCACATGTAAACAGTTGACCAGAGATCTTCAATCGGAATTATTTCAAACAGAATGACAACAAAAATCTGTATAGCTATCCATCGCAACTAGCACTAAATCTTTACTTCTCTATTAATACACTGATGAATTTAAGAAGTTTCATCTTTCTTTCCAAGCAGAACCATTTTTCAAAAGTTCAACAGCAAAATCAGAAATCTTACTTTTCTATGCACAAGCCCTTCTGTTAGACCATATTGTGTGGTATGCTTAGTGTTGCATGGCAGTGAAAAAAACGCTAGGTAGTGAGCACGAGAGTGTCTGCACATTACTGTTACATCCGACTGCTCCAGTTGTGCTGAATGAATAGGCCTCGTTAAAAATTAATTGCCTCACAGAGCTGAGTGCTTCACCATCTACATAAGATGCATGCAATCTTTTTTGTTTCCTCACTTGCTTCTAGCAAATGACTGTGTATGTTTCATTTGTCCTCTTGTTAACTTAGGAATTGCGTGATTAAATAAAAAGGCGCTTGGAGGAATCATGGGAACATTTAATCTTCAACACTTTAATTGTGAAAACAAAACACAACTGCATTAAAAAAAAGAGTCGATATTTTTGTGTATCAAAGGTTTTATGCTGAAATTATCAGTCTGGTGAGATATAATACAAGAGCTTCTTCAATACAGTCTATAAAGGCCCTTTATTAGTACATTGTACATATTAGTACACAATGCAGCCCTTTCAATGACTTGTGTTGCGATAGGAATTTACTGTAATCTGCAACTGACAAAATTAGCACATTCTTTTATTCTTGATTCTAGCATGCTGTAGTACAGTACAATTAAGAAGTTTAATTAATTGTATTGTGAGTGTTTTGACAAGATTATGTTGATTAATGTCAATTTCTGAAATTGGGTCTCTGCGTCAGCCATTCTGAACTGCCTAATTTACCACTCCAAGTTTCTTCACCCATGACTGGGTTGCTACAGTATCATGTCAAAACATCATGGTCCCCATTTTCTTTTTCTAAATCCTTAGTGCATCTCTCAAAAGTAAATATATGTTCCACTGAACATGTCAGTACCATCGTAACGACAAGTCCTTGAGTCATTAGGGTACGGATAACATTTAGTCACGACAATAAACCCACAGACTGTTTTGACGTGGACATGATTTTGGTTAAAACAGTTATCTTGAATATTGCAGAACGTCTCACTCTTAATTATTTGTAATCTATCATTTCAGTCTGGTTGTTTCTCAACCAAAATGAAAATTGCTAAACTAATATGAGTTTAGCTGCAATGCTTCTCAATTATTGTTTTGCTACACCGGTACGCCCCCACCACCCCCTAACTCTATGCCACGACTATAAATAGTATCCTTTCCTTTGTCTTTAAAATTGTTGTAAGGACACTTCTGCACAGGAGCTAATACTCCTCTCTGACAATAAGAGCACCACTACCACCCACTGTAGTGGATGTGCCAATACACTTTATGCTAATCGCACACGTCCTCCCTGGCATCGCACCACTTTAGCAAAATGACCGCCCCTTAAAATGGATAAAAACAACAACAAAAGGTCATGCTGCTTAACTCCATCAGTATACCGTACAAAGAACATATTATTGTAAAGACATGTTTTGGGTTGACTTCCCCTTTAAATACCAAATCATAAAGTCAATATGGTTTTAGAGACAAAAGAACAACTTCAGGGTGGCATGTTTGCCAACTGGTTAGCTGGCACATCCGCCTCACAGTGCAGACATCACGGGATTGAATCCGGGCTCTGGGCTTACTGTGTGGAGTTTGCATGTTCTCCCCATGCCTGCGTGGACTTTCTCGGGGTGCTCTGGTTTCCCCCTACTGGTGAGGCACTACTCTTTTTGAGTCAGATATGAAATTACGAACTGAAAATAAATTAGGTAATCTTTCAAACTTGACCTACATTAAAACATGTTTCAAAAAAAGCCATTTTCATTTTATTTTACTTTCATTATTTATTTTTTGTTCCTATCAATGAGACTACTTCTACACTGCTGTTTTAAATTGAGTGGGGGAAAACTCAACGAATGTGCATCCTAAACTCAACTAAAGTTAAGTATTTTAAAAATGAACATTGCCTGATCATTAAGTATACAGTCTGTTCTGGCACTGTACACAATGTCAGCACCAACCAAAAATGGACAATATAGCAATTACGTGTACCAATTGACCGCTCAAGTAGATGGAGCAGGGTTGCTGTTCTCTTTGCACACACAAGCAAGTACACAATAATGGCAATGCTAATGTTTCAACTTGACATTTGTACCCAGCACTCAAAAGAAGACAATACATTTCGCACACCCCACCAATGGAATTAAAAGCTTCAGGTTGATGTAAAGAGAAGCTAAGCGATGAGGAAACAGCTTGTTGGTGATGCACGATGGAGGAGATTGCTGTGTGTGTTTATCGTCCTCCTGTCCTGGATGGGTATTGCATTACAAAGAACTGTCTCCAACCTGACAAAATCAATTACTATGAATAATGAATGTCTTCAGATGCTGATAGTTCACTGCTTATTTTGTCAGAGCTGCCATTGTCCTTGCAAAAGCGTATCGGTTTAATTTTTCAGGAGGTATAGATGGTAAAGTAAGTGAATTCTTCAGATAAGAAAGTGGATTTTTATCTTTTACTAAATTATTTGTTGCATCATCATTTACAAGAGGGACTTTTTCCCT
Organism: Vanacampus margaritifer; assembly: GCF_051991255.1. Classification (NCBI taxonomy): domain Eukaryota; kingdom Metazoa; phylum Chordata; class Actinopteri; order Syngnathiformes; family Syngnathidae; genus Vanacampus; species Vanacampus margaritifer. The sequence continues at coordinate 9,307,021 of NC_135435.1, forward strand.
CTTTGTGATCTTACTCATAGTTCTGTTCTGTACTCTGTCTACAGTCTCATCACTAGTACAACCCATAGCATAGAGGATGTGTGTTCATATCACCATCTCGTGGTAGCCTCAATTATCTCTTCTGCAAATGCAAAATATTGATTCAAAGGAGTTTTGTTAGAGAACACCTGGAATTGATACAGTAATTGTTCATTGGTGTAGCAGCATAAATTAGTTGACTTCAGTCACATTTGAATACATTTAAGTCAGGCCCATAATTGATTATTAGACTCTATTTAGAGTTGAGCCAAATAGACTCAGTTTTAGAGTAGGCTAAAACAGTATTTATATTATATAAGAGTAAAATAAAGAATTGAAAATAAAAAGAAAAGTCACTTAAAACTTGAGGAACAAACTCACAACCTTCAGCCTGGGAGAGGAGAGGAGACCAAAAACATATACAGTATGTTGGTCTGATTCCAGCTGACACAACAGGAGCTGAGCCTCTGTGGCTCAGGGTGTAGCTCGGCTGTCTCCCAAGATGAAGGTCATGAGTTTGTTCCTCAACCCTTGAGCGACTCTGCCCAATTCCTTATTTTACTCTGTTCCAAGTGTAAATATTACTTTAAAACTGAGTCTATTTGGTCCCACTCTAAATAGAGTCAAATTTATTCTACAGAATTTACTGTGTTGTCTTGTCCTCTGCATCTCAAATCTCTTTTAAAAATATGGATGTTACATTAATTTAATATGCTAAATTGCTATTGGTGTGAATGTGAGTGTGTATGATTGTCTTTTGGGTGGTCAGAACATGGGTGTACTCCACCTCTCACCAGGCTCCAACACACCCACTACCCTAATGGGGACAAGCGGTATAAAAAAAATAAAAATAAACACGATTGATGGATATGCAAGTTAAATCTGCATTTTAACATTTTACTGTGGGTCATCCACAGTTCATAGAACTCGTATCGTAAAATTCACATCTGTGTATCTTATTGCAAGCGGAAAGAAAGAACGTTAACCTTGTACCTCTTTCTTTCTTTCTCTCTTTTTATTCAAGAGTAAACACAAGAAGGACTTCCTTGCTTCCTCTAACATCCATCCATTTTCTACACCGCTTGTCCTCATGAGGGCAATGGGTGAGCTGGAGCCTATTTCAGCTGACGATGGGCGAGAGGCAGGGTGCCCCCTGGACTGCTCACTTATGAACAGTTCAAAGTCTATCATGCATGTTTTTGGAATGTGGGTTGGAAGGAAGCTCAAATATCCATAAGAAAACTCGGGCAAGCACGATGAGAACATGCAAACTCCACACATGAGGGCCCGAGTCAAAATTCAAACCTGGGACCACTTGATTGTGAGGCAATGTGCTAGTCACTGCCAATGTATTCATACATTAAAAATGAACACATTGTGGTATGTGGTTATTTTTGCTGCTAAATATCCTCTGAGATGTCATATGTAGGTCTTCTGAGAATGACCATACTCGTATACTGATTTTACTAATCAAGTTACATGGACAATTATCGTGTGGAAGACGTGCGCAGATAATGGGTGTATGTCAGATTCAATACATGTATTAACACAAAGAAAAACAGAAGCTCATGATCAGCATCCTGCTTTGTTTATCCAAAACTCAGGATGTATTCAAGATGCTAAAATATAAAGCTCAATTTAAGGGAACTTAAGGGCTGGAGTCACTAATGATTTAATAAGATATAATAATAATAATAATTATTATTATTATTATTATTAATAATAATAACAAATTAATTCAATACACTTAGTTCAAGCAGTCTGAAAATGCCTATCCAGAACAGCTATAAATAAAGAATATATGCTTTAAAAAAAAAAGAGAGAGAGAAAAGAAAAAGTCACAGTTCACTATTGCATTGGCCTATCTATGATGTAAGCATTAAAGTACATTTCCATTTTATCTTTAACAATTGTCATTTTAGCATTTATTTAGGTGCATAAAAAAATAAAATAAAAAATGCAACGCTTCATTATTTTATCCATTGCTGCGGTGACGAACTAACACGCTGCAATAGAAAAACTGCGACCTCTGGTGTGTTCATCAAGAAACAACATTTTGAGCATTATAATTTATTGAACCACACAACACAGCTGCACGTAAAGGAAGAAGCGGATTGCTCTGGCAGCTGCAGCTATACTATAATAATACAAAGAGAGAAAATGGGCAAGGAATAAAGGAAAATAAAGGAGTGTGTTGATGTTTGAGAGGCTTTTGGAAATTGCCCCATTCATTGATTGCACGATTATATATTATAAACAATGTTTTCGTTTTGTTTTTATTTCATCATTATAAATCCACAGAAAAGATAGTTAAGTACAACCTAGATCCAAAAAGCCAACATTAATAAAACACAAGATATGAACAATAGTAAACAGAAATGTGTAATCAGCAAATCAGCAATACTCCTCATCACTACACCTTTCCCATTCCCTCTGTATTCCGTAAACACATGACTTTTATATTTAGTTTTAAATTGATTTATATTTGTTCATTGTTTTAAATTCTCACATATAGTCTGCGTGACGTCATGCATGCTGTGATCGGGACATTTGGATTCACTGGTGAAAGGATCCGAAACTGAGTAGCTCTATAACTGCTTCAAACTGAGAACAAACGGAGAAAAAGATTTTGTTGGTTTGTTACGATTGTAGCCTATTATTGTTTATCTTTAGTTTTATGTCGTGTTCTGTAAAGTGCTGTTACAGTTGCAGCAGCTGTGAAATGAATCACTATATAAATACAATTGAGTTGAGTTGATATACAGTACATTTATTTATATACATATCTATCTCACTAAATTATTAGTACAATTGCATTTCTGGATGTGACTGTGTATTAAGATAACTAAAATCAAGCCGTTTTAATTGCACCGCTGTCTGTCAAGACTTTTGAAGTCGCGAGGCTGCCATAATACTCCTCCCAAGAAACGTTTCTCGGCATACGATCCTATACATTTACAGTATCGAAATTGGAGAACATTTGAGACAGTACTTAGTAGAAAGAGCATGATTTATGATGTTTTTAATTTGTTAAATATAAACAAGAGGACTTAAGACATTTTACAACTTGCCTTAAATACATGTATAAATTATATGCTTAATGATGTTTACAGGCGGAAACTTGTATTTTTTTTTTAATTAAAGAATTATACCTGTAGTTCAACAAAAGATGCCTCTGCCAAATCTAATATTGGGGTCTTACTGAGCGATAAAAGAAAAAGGGGGTCTTCAAATACATACTGTCCACTTGTTAAAAAAAAAATTGTGACCATCCCGCAATACACTTCCGCCCACCGGCTCTTTACTAAGTGCCAACGAGCTGTACGTGTCTCATCTGTACGTATACGGATAGTTTAACAGTAGTCTGCTCGCAAGATGGGAGGAGTAAGATGGCCGCCGAATGGCTTCAACAGCTTGTACGGGCGCGTATGGACAGAGATGGAAAAACCAGGTCAAGAAAGTAAAAACCCTGCTAGAGTTTGGCTTTCGTCACAGGTGCTTTTCGTAATGACCTTGTTTACCTGCCGGTTGAGTACAAGTACCCGTATCTGCTAGCTTTCACTACACGTGTGCACAACTTCACTGGAGCTAACCACCAGCCGTGTCGGAAATTAGCATTTTATCGAACATATAGCAAATAACTAGGCTACTTGTAAGGGGAACGAGAATGACGAGTCAAGAGCTGGAACATAACTTTTTATTTTGCACACATATCATTCTTTTATATAAGCAGACATTAAAAAAAAAGTAATCATAAAAGAGTAAAAAAATAATAATTTCCAAAATTTGACGCAGTCCAACAAGCAGCAATATGTGCCTTGCAACTGGCTAGAATCAAGTCCAGGGTGTACCTCGCTTCTCGCTGAAGTCACCTGTGATAGGCTCAAACTCACCTGTGACCCTAATGAGAACATTATAGACGTTTCTGGAATGTGGGCGTAAAACAATGTACCCAGGAAAAACCCTCACAAGTGTGGGAAGAAAATGCAAACGCCACAAAGAAGGCAAGACTTAAACCGAGAACCGCACAACTGTGAGGCAACTTTTAACATTTTACTTCTAAAAAAAGTAATTTGCACGTTGCATCTTTGTCACTATGTGATTTGAATGTAATTATAGTCCTAAATAAATGAAGGACAATACCTTGTGCCTGTTGTCAGCTAATCTGCCTCACAGTTGAGATAATCTGGGTTCAAATTTTAGGCCCTCCTGCGTGTTTGCATGTTCTCCCCATGATTGAATGGGTTTAGAACATGCATTTTAGATTAATTAAAAACAAAATTGCTCATAGCTATGTGTGTGAAAGGTTGTCTATGTATGACCTGCAAATGTCTGACAGCCAGTTCTCCATTTCTAGTCCATTCATCTAGGATAGGCTCATCATACCCTCCTGCCACCTATGACCCTAATGAGGCAAGTGGCAGAGAAAATTAAACAATTGATGTTTGTTTTTTAAACATAAAAAATGTTTATTATTAGTTAGTGTAGTATCATTTGGGTGCATTTCATTGCCAAAGCTGCTCCATTTCCGTTTCACGTGTAGGTTCATTGTCTTTTTCGGGGGGGGGGGTGCGGTACTCTCATTTAGGGGCGGGGCGGGGACATTTATTCAGTGTAACTGGAGTAAAAGAAGTAAAAGAACAGCAAGCAGTAGACAACAAAACCCCACCCAGTTCGATCGGGGGGGCATTTCATTGGTGCATACGTATGTAAATCAGATCGCTCTAAATTCGGCGCACCTCATTGGTTGACAGTGACGACAATCCCAAACCCGCGCCCCCGCCCACTTTAGCGGATCAAGTTTGAATGAACTGCAACAGCCTTGCTCAGGAGGCACCGGGAGCATTTGTGATATTTATTAAAAGTGTGTATCAAAGGGCGAACTGAACCAGGATGGAGATGAAGAAGAGAATTCACTTGGAACTGCGGAACTGTACTCCGTCAGAGGTAAGTTAAGACGCGGACCATCGCTTTCGCGTCTCACCGGACGGTGAACGCTGTCGTGTACGTGCGTTCTTGCCGTGGTGGAGAAAGAGAGATACAAAGTTTTTCAAGTCTGGGAAAGATGCGGACGTAATGCTGCGTTGTTGCGAACATGTTGAGAAGAGACAGGTGCTCCCAGCGAGTCAATTCCATCTCCGGCGTGCGGCCATATAAACAAGGCAAGCGGCGAGAGAAGCCATATTAGTAACTTTTACAGATCTGCTCGGCGCGCGTATTTGTTCGTCCCCGTATATTGACACAACTTGCATCTGCGCCTCCATTTATCGAATAACAAATTTTGAGCCTTTGGGTACGCAAGTAATGACAAATTAATGATAAACCTCGAGGTGCCGCTTCCAGCTCCACCCACCCAGCACCCCCCAGTTAGCGCAGCTCCACACTTACTGTACTATTGCAATGGTGAGGCCAGACAATACTGTAGTGCAGTGCCAACGTTGGCGGACAGCGCTACTCGTCTCCACCTAGAGGCAAAATACACTGCCATTCTCATGACATTACGTTGCTGTAAATTTGGTTCTTGTTTGAAGCTGTCGTATCATTATGACTGCGTCGTAGCCATCTATCGAAAACACCTCGCTCGAACGCGCGTAGTTGTTTCTAGAAGTAGGACACGCCGCCATTTTACTACCATACAAAGGTCCTATTTTGAAGCACGTGAACGCCGCATTTATTCGACGCAAACGACGCGCGATTTTACAATACATTGTTATAAATAACAACCTATAAGCGATCCTCGATCCCATCTGCGTTTTTTTGTCGTAAACAACAGGTAGAAACGTTCGCCTGGCAATGGCAGCGGCGTAATCCGCTTTAGTTGCCCCTCCTACTTACAAATGAGTTTGTGGACTAGGATCTTCTGCTCCGATTTGTTTGTTCGAATAAACGTCCCTCTACGTCGTTTGCACGCGTATCTGCTCGGTACAAAAAATAAATTAACCGGTTTTCATAATGATACGTACATAAATGTATTATTTAGGCAATGTAAATGAGCCAATTCATCGCGAGAAGAATAGCTGTAGCGGAATAATATTATGCAGGTCTATTTTCCGGTTCTCTATGCTGATTGGTGTCACATTGAAGGTCTCAGCACACGTGAATATCCATCCGCTCAATTCACTCACTGTTCTGTACTAATACAGCTAGTACAGTACTGTACAGTTCTTTTTCTGCTGTACTGAGGTAATAACTTTAATAGAATAACACCCATTAAAGTACAGAAGTATACATACGTTCTGACTAATACCAAGCGTCCTGCGACATTTGTTACATCAAATTAGGTATTTTTGTGGTTAAAATTGGTTAATTATATGCATTTGTCATGTTCTAACATTTGATCTAAATCATAAAATGCATTTTACATATTTCAGCTTCCACAAACAATTGTGTTTCATAGAAACACAATTCATTCACAATATTACGTGGCAATGAATTGTGTTTGTATGAAAACAAACCATTTTATACACACAATTGTACTTAAAAAAACAACAACCTCATCTGTTAGTTTAAAAAAGAAGAAGAAAGAAAGCAGAAAGGTTTGTCCACCCCTGCATTAAAGTTTCGGGTAGGCTTCTACATTGATGCTCAACTTATGCATTTGCTTGAATTTTGTCATAAAAATATTATTAAGGTATTTTAAAATTAAATATCCCTTTTCTCTAAAAACGACTGCCTTGAGTTTAGAATGATGTCATTAAAGTATGACTTCCCATTTCAATAATGGTTAATGTTGCATATTCAGACAGATTTAGAGCAATGGGTCTTAAACTTTTTTGTTTTTTTTTACACCTAATACCATGTTAAAAAAAATATCTATATGTAGGTATCCAAGTACCTCCAATATGACCAACATTTAAGATGGAGTTTGCTGTTTTATAACTGCTATGATGGTTTGAATCTAGCGTTCAAATTGAAACTGATATTTAATATTGTAAGCCACAGTAACATTATGCAATTTGGAATATAACTAGGACGAAGTGTTAACTTAAATAACAATTCAATTAAAATATATTTAAACTAAACTTGAGAAAAAAAGTATATTTATTCAAGTAAAAAAAAGTTTAGGATTAAAACCAAATGTGTTGTACTTAAATGTTAAATAAAACTGACCTGTACAGTACTGTACTATACTCTACTTGATTCTTTTGCATACCACTAGACGGAGCCTGCATACCATTGTAGTACTTGTACTGCTCTTTTGAGAATCACTTGATTAGAATAGTTGAAATATGCTATGTGTGCTATTAATTGACACTTAATTCAGCGTAGTGTCCTCCCAAAAATCATTTGTGAGGAGGATTCTGCCTTAGTGTGTTGTTTTTCTGGTTATTTTTTTTTAAATCCCTTTTATCATTGATCATTTGGGGTTTGCCAATAACCAGACTTGAATGTGTTTCTACTGTAGGTCAAAGAGCTTGTCCTTGACAACTGCCGCTCCAATGACGGCAAGCTCGATGGTCTAACGGATGAATTTGAGGAGCTGGAATTCCTGAGCACAATGAGGGTTGGACTGACCACGGTCGCCCACTTGCCGAAGCTAAAAAAACTCAAGAAGGTTGGTTTTGATACATAAATAAACTGTTAAAAGTGTGCAGCTTTCTAATAGTTTGAATTATTCACAGCTTGAACTCAGCGATAACAAGATTTCAGGAGGCTTGGAAGTGTTGGTAGAGAAATGCCCTAACCTCACACATCTCAATTTAGGCGGAAATCGGATTAAAGACCTCAGCACCATTGAACCACTGGTGAGTTAAACATGCCTGAAAATGCCAAATGTAGTGGAAGTCAAAGTACAGCCACATTCTTAATAATACAGGTGGGCCCAAAAATATTTGGACAGTGACACAAGTTTTGTTATTTTAGCTGTTGATGAAAACATATTCGCGATACAATCATATAATCAATATAGTCTTAAAGTGCAAACTCTCCGCTGTAATTTGAGAGTATTCACATCCAAATTGGAGCAAGGGTTTAAGAATTACAGCTCTTTAATATGAAGTAGTCTCTTTTTCAAGGGACCAAAAGTAATTGGACAATTGACTTTGAAGACTGAAGAAAAATAACAAGGATGCATGTGCTTTTCCCTCGTTAACCTATCACAGATTATGCAGTTATAAAGTCTGGAGTTTATTCCGGGTGTGTCGTTTGGTGTTCCTCTTTAAAGTAAAGAAAGTAATAAAGTAAACTACAATTCTCAAACAATTGTTACACCTTTTTTCTTCTGTACGGTCGTTTAAGTAATACAGAAATAAATACATTTAAAAAGAACCCCGAAAGCTCATGTATGAAATTAATTGACAAAGACTCTTTTGTCAATAATAGTAATTCATTTTAGTTTTTAAATGTAAAATGTTTCAGTTACTGTTTTTTTTTAAGCACACTCATTATTCTTATATTTTGTTAAAAAAAACTCTTTTTTTTTTCATTTTAGTTATTTCTTTAGTTTTTGTCAACTATAATAATCTTGGTGGGCATCCATTTCAAAGGCCCGGCTAATTGTTTACAAACAAAAAGTCAATATTCCGTAATATATGCCCCTTTAAACATAAATGACACATTTGAGCTGTTCTAAGTTGCTGCTTTGTTCACAAGACTGGTCCTTTTGACAGAAAGACCTCGGGACCCTGAGAAGCCTTGAGCTGTTCACGTGTGAGGTGACAAACCTGAGCGAGTACAGAGAAAGTGTTTTCAAGCTACTACCGCAGCTCACTTATCTGGACGGGTACGACAAAGATGACAAAGAGGCGTCGGATTCGGATGCCGAGCTTTACGCAGAAGGCTGGGAATACGGCGACGAAGATGAGGAAGGTACAGTACATTTACATTTGAAAGATGATACAGTACTGATAGATCCATGTACATTTTGCTGATAGCCCTTGGTTTTACGCAGATGTAGATAAAGAGGATTATGACGATGATGCACCATCAGGAGGAGAAGACGAGGATGAGGGAGATGACGATGAAGAGGAGAATGAGAAGGGGGATCTCAGTGGAGAAGTCAGACTTGAATTAGTATTGAAATATAAATCAATAATATTTTAATTTATTGAATAGTTGTTGGTTTTTTGCTCTGCATGCTAGAATAAAATCTTGAATTATGTGTCATAGAGAGTTTTTATTTATTTATCCTTGTGTGTATGAAAACGGGAGTTCTTGTGAAGTAATGAGACAATCTGATCCCCAGGAGGAAGATGAGGAGGACCTGAATGACAAAGATGTAGATGACGATGAGGAGGCAAAGGAGGAAGAGGGTGAGTATGTAGGCTTGGCCGACCCCAAAAAAAAATTTGGGGAAAACCTGTAACGCTTCTTCTGGCATCCTAAACATTTTGACTGTTACTCCAATAGAACAAGATCGGGGTCAGAAGCGAAAACGAGAACTGAATGAAGAAGGAGAAGACGACGACGATGACGATGATGACGATTGAGGGTCATTTTGAGGTTAAATGTGAACTGTTTGAACTTATGCCCCAAGTCTCTTCCCGATAACCAAGTGTTTTTTCCTTCAGTTGGCGAGCTCTGGTTCTTTGCCCTTTGTCACAGGCTCTGCACCTTTTGTGTACCTTTGAAGGTCTTTACAGTCCACCTTTAACTATTTTGCAGACACATTTTATAAGCTAGGCAAGGACATTTGAAGAGATATTTGGGGTGTTTTCTGACTCTTTGTATGAGACCAGTTTGTGAATAAATCTGTAATTTAAAAGGAACCCCGTCTGTAATGACATTTTTGCTCTCTAGTATGGTTTATTTGGTTGTTAGCATAAGTAAAATATCAAAAGTAATTTCCAGTCTAATACATTTTGTAAAAATTTTATATGCATATACGTCGCCATTGTTGTTTGTCGCAAATGCTCTGGGTAGTGACGTAACATGGATGCACGCTATTGTTTTTAGCAGTCACGGTGATCTGTTTATTTACACTGAACAAAAATATAAAGGCTACACTTTTTTTGTTTTTGTTTGTGAGACGGACTCAAAGATTTAAAACTTTTTCTACATGCACAAAAGGCCATTTCCCTCAATCATTGTTCACAAATCTTTGATAAACTGTTAGTGAGGATTTCTCCTTTGTCGAGATAATCCATCCCACCTCATAGGTGTGGCATATCACAATAAAAGGCCACTGTGAAATGTGCAGTTTTATTACACACCACAGTGCCACAGATGTCGCAAGTTTTCAGGGAGCATGTAACTGGCATGCTGACTGCAGGAATGTCCACCAGAGCTCTGTTGCCTGTGAAATGAAAGTTCATTTCTCTACCATAAACCGTCTCCAAAGGCGTTTCAGACCAATTGGCAGTACATCCGACCGGCCTCACAACCGCAGACCACGTGCAACCACACCAGCCCAGGACCTCCACATCCAGCATGCTCACCTCCAAGATTGTCTGTGTGTCTTATCTTGACAAAGCAGAAATGCTAACTACAGATTTAGACAGATTTGTGAGCAATATCTGAAGGAAATGGCCTTAGGGTAGGTACTGCATTGAATGATGTGAATTGACAAGAGTACATCTGCGGGTCTTTGGGCAGGTAGACGCTTCCAAACGCATCTTTCCACTGTTTTCTTAACTTTCTATAGGAAAGCTTATGGAGGCTTACCTCGCTTTCTTTGTTCCCCTTTAATGGAAAATTGCGTCCAAAAGCCGCAAGCAACCATATCATGTCGTCATCCTAGAATGCATTACGCAGACAAAAACATGGCAACCGGTGTGTATCAAATCATGTTGTCAACAAGATGGGTTTTTTTTTTACAAGAAATGATTATATATATTTTTTACATGTGTTTTAACTCATTCACTGCCATTGACGACTATAGACGTCAAAAATTCATTTTAGCCATTTCTATTAGTTTCACATTTTTTCCCACTTTTGTTAACAAGAGTATGAAAACATTTAGAACATATAAAATTTGTGATTAATCTTGAGTTAACTAGTGAAGTCGTGATTAATTACAATCAAAAAATTATATCGCCTGATGCCCCTAATTTAAAAAAAAAAAGAAAGAAAAAAATTATAAAAAATTTGGGGTGTCAGATGATTACATGTTTTAATTGTAATTAATTGCATGACTTCAATAGTTAACTCACGATTAATTACAAATTGTTTATCTGTTCTAAATGCACATTTTTTTAAAGGTTTTCATACTCTTGTTAACAAAAGTGGAAAAAAAAGTGAAACTAATAGAAATAGTTCAAATAAATGTTTGAAGTCTATAGCCGTCAATGGCAGTGAATGAGTTAATGGTAAAGGTCAGTTGAGACAGTTTGTCGTTTAGGTTGGGGTTCCTTTCAAGTCCCTCACTTTAAAAAGTAACTTAAACCAACATAATAATGCATGCCTACTTCTAAATCTAAAGCCAGTAGTAGTTCAGATATGTGAGTTGTGGTCCAGTCATGCCAGAAATGTTATTTTTGCATTCTACTTTATTTCCTAGAAATAAACCATGTGTACTATGCTATCCTGATGTGAAACGTGTGCTGAGGGTGACCCTCTGAGGCATTTAACCCATAGCAGAAGTCAACCCTTGTCAAAACCTAAGCTTTGATAGTTCGGATATTACGTGTTATTGTAAATATTGACCAAATCTATTTTTTTGTATTCTCTTTGATGGCAGCAGACATTAAGCATATAACTGATGTGAAACTATACATTGTAATAATATATGAATGATGTATTCTATTTTACCCGGAATGTGCAGTGTGAAGCTTCTTGCATTTGGACAGAACTTTTTAAGCATAATCTCTCCATAAAGATGATTAATTCAGCATCAGAATTATTTTTGTGTCTGTCCACTGTTCTTTTCTATGACAAACAATTACAGCTATCTGAAAATGTCCTGGGAGTACACAGGTCTTGTTGGTCCATGAATAGTAAAATTGCATATTGTCTCTGCTATGTGAAAAACACTTATGTCCATTTTTGTCATTTTTTACATTTGTATGTTTTTGGGATGAAGCTAACTGCAGATACCCCCCCCCCTCCCAAAAAACCCATACAGATTTAAAAAATGGGGAAAAAATGGACATAAGTGTTTTTCACATAGCGGCGACGATATGTGAGCTGCTAACTAACTACTACACTTACTATTGAATTTTCACATTAAGCAACATGGTCAAACTGGCCTTCATAAAACCTCATTCAAATAGTTTTTTCCTCTTTCCATTTACAACAATAAAACCAGTTTATTTATATTTGGACAGTTGTGGTTTTTGCAACCTGATAAATATCTTCCTCATTTATGAATCTAGGATGATCATGCCTCCTGGATGTTACTTACTGTAATTGTCAATCATTTACCATCATGTCACACTACATCCTGTTCGAAGAGGCCCTGTTACGGCTCTTATACCACACTTCAAAAAGTGAGTACTAGAATTCTGTTCAGCCTTTTTATTTGCTACTTGAGCTTGCTCACAGGTCAACTTGACATGACACACCTAAATGTTCCCCTCACTATATCTTATATTCTGTTATTCAGTTTTGAGTCACACCGACTGAGACTTATTCATTTAGACTTGAAAATAGTGTAGTATTTAGTCCTTGTGTTGAATCTCATTGTATTATGCAATACTTCTGATTAGTGCTACACTAAAAGATGTGCTTAAATTTGGCTATTTTACATGAATGTTTAGGTTTATACTGAAGCCTAAAATGATGCGGTTTGCAACAATCATTGACACAAAAAGTGCTCAAAGGGTGTAGAAGAATCCACCTTTACTAAAACTTATTGGAAGTCCACATTTCATTTGTGTTGCATGTATTCTGTAACCAACATGTCTTTCACTTTCAAAATTGCCAAGAAAAAAATAAACATCCGTTTTATGGCTATTATCACGTCAAAAAGGGAGAACATATAGGCTTTTAAAACATGTGGTTTAAAGTTAGCATAAATGTCTTTCTACTATTAGAGGCGGAGCAAAATTAGAGATTCGCTAGTAGTAAACATGGCTTATAGTAACAGTGATATAGTTAACCAAAGGGATTAGCTATCGAGAATGTAATACCTATACAATATATCTACCTTGTCTGTAGTTATGGTGTTATTGTCAAAAACCATTAAAGAGCCACTTCCACAACAATCTTGCATCAACTACATGTAAACATTCAGCGAAATCCATCAATCGTCACAATCATTACTTGCCCAGCCACATAGTCATAAACAATATGAGAAAAACAAATAAATAGTAGCAAATGTATAATACAACCCCCATCCCTGTAATTAGCCCTAAAACCAAATAAGTGCCAACAAAAGTTCCCTTAAATGCTGAGCTAGTGTAGACCCAAGGGTGCACACCTGCTCATTACACATGGATTCTCTTCAAAAGAAGACAGTACTTGTGCAGTTGGGAAGACGTAATAGACAACGTACACAAGTACATGCCGACCATTTTGAGACGATGCTGTAGCTCCCTGCAAACAAGCTGCAGTATCGTTTAAGGCCTAAAGAGAAAGTGTTTCAATTGAACTTTATCCACTAATTTGGCTTGGGAAAAAAAGAAAAAAAAACTGTTGCTTGTCAGTACTTAGGGTGAACATATAAGATTCGGAGGCATTTTAGATAAAGTGTAGTGGCTGAAAGTGAGGCAAGTTGCCGTAATACATCAGCTTTCACAATCCAATGTTCAGTGACCATCCAATGTGTGAGGCAGGGCAGCTGGAAGTGGGCTATAGTATAAGGTCAAACATGGTGGAAGGCTCCAAAGTTTTTTGGAGGTCCAAACTAGAGACAAAGCAGGCGGCTTTGTCAGAGGTCAAATGTTGTTGGGACTCAAATTCTTCATGTTCTTGAGTTCCAGCTCCAGTTGGCGTATTCGCACATCCTTGGTGCTCAACTCCTCCCTCAGCCTCCGCAACTCGTCCTGCTGCCGGAAGAACATCTGCAGGAGCTGCATTGAGACAAGAAAAAAGACAGAGGATGATTGGAAGGTGCAATACATTGATATTACAGTCCCGTGGACTTAAATGTTTAATATGGGCAACGTGACAGTGACCTAGTAGTCACCCTACTAGTCACCCTTGAAATAGGCAGACTGACTGGTTACAAGTTTGAAGACAGCTGTAATGCAATTTAGAGGACACACTGTCCCTACGGTCAAATTTGGATTTGCCACCATTTTTATACATGCCTGTTTCATGATTTTTTTTTCAAGCCCCACTTATTAACTTCGCAATTCATATTTTCATAAGTCTGCTGATGAAACATTGATTTACAGCTAGATTAATGGAACCTTTGTCATGGTCTGAGGGGGTATGTATCGTTTTTACTGGCACTAAGTAACTTTGAGGACGCTGGTGGGAACTGCTGATTTTTGCTCCAATCTATAGATGTGCAAGGAATTGTAATGATCTACTCCAGTCTGACTCGCTAATGCCAATTAGTGCGCTACTCGCGGCACTTTTTTCACTCAAAAGAAAGGCTCCATGCTGACCCCCCCCCCCCCCAACTTTGATTGAAATAACTTGATCATGACTTTTTCCTTTTACTCTCTAATGTGGCTACAATTTAACAGTGTATTAGACCGTGTGGAACCACACTGTCCCTAAGTGGCCAAACCAGGTACAACATGAACAGCGCTCCAAATAAAGGCACACACAGACAAAGGCAAGACAGTATAAAATAATTTAAATAAAATCGATTTTAGGACATTCAAAATCGAGTCTGAATCGTACTAAATGAGAATCGTGATTCTTATGAGAATCGATTTTTGGCACACCCCTATTATTTTTGGGGGTGCTTCAGGAAGGGAGGGAGGGGGAACGCAGTGTGGAGTGAGAGCCTTGTGAATGGAGTTGAGTGTCAGAGGCCAACGGAGAAGAGTCGTGCCTCTATACGTTTTTCTCACTATTCTTTCCTTTTTTTTTTTGTCTGGCGTCAGCGATGGCCAACACTGTAGCCATTTGCGTGTTAACAATTAAGAAGGTAAGATCCCCAACCCAACCAACGTGTGCTGTTAACGTACTTGAGAAACGTTACAGTAGTGAATAAGAAAAAATAGACAATAAAATAATTACCTGATCGCTATTTATCATTATCACACCCACTGCAAACTGAAATGTAGCCTTTTTCAATCCAACTCCAGGGTACCCGGAGATGAGAATGGGAAACGTGGTCTTCCTTTAGGCAAAACACTACCGCTTTTGTCCATATGGTGCCGCCATAATCAACGAAAACTGAAAGTTAATAAATCGGGCTTTAAATAATTCTGTTGATCCACAATTAAAAACCTGATCAACCTTGGTTAGTTTTCATACATTTTAATTTACATTACTCTTATTATATATAATAATGTACATCATGTGTTTTAATATTAAGACAAAAACAGGGTTAAAGCTGTTTTACAAGCACACCACATTTTGGGGTCTTGGAATTGTTATCTTCTACCTCATTTTCCGTCCTGGGTGGTATGTTCTCAAGCAAGTCGATACCATTCACGACCACGTTTTTCTTCTCCTTTACTGGGGCCTTGAACACTAACTTGTTTGGTCGGTGGAAGCCATCCTTCAGGGACATTAAGACGGGATCTGTTTGCACAAAACAAGCCACACAGCGATACCAGAGATCATAAACATATGACGTACACAAACTGAGTTTTGAATCCGTTTTCACAAGTGTACCATACCTCTGTCGATGCCACTGAGCCACTCGGTGGCTGAGAGTGCAGGTTCTGCTCCCGCAGTCATTGGGTAAATGTCATCTTGGTATGTGTCTGACTGTAGAACAGATATACTGTACATCAAATCCACTGTCAGTAAATTCAGTTAGCATCGCTATTGTTGTGGAGGACTTTCCATTAAGATTCAGGGGAAAAATTATGAGCCTTGATTATCTCACTGACCCTTCTTGGTACGATCATTGAAATGGGTTCTATCAAGCCCTTCAGGGTGACCAGCTTGTAGAATCGGAAGACCTCGCAAGATCCCACATCCAGACCACGCTTTGGCATCACACCTGTAAAGGAGAGTGAATAATGTGACACATAGACCACATAAAAGGTGAAACTGAACAAACTTGGAACGGCACAGGACAAAGTGATGATTAGGGAGTTTTCAGTTGACCTGACTCTAGCTTTCATTACTTCCTGCTCAAATCCTATTTCCTTTACAAGACCACTTTAGTACAAAACTCATTTCCATTGTGACCCGCTCGCTCGCCTTCAACTGTCACAATGGACTAATAATGAAGTAGGTTACGGAAGCGCACTCACTTGGAAAAAAAACCCTCTTGATTGTCTGACAAATTTTTGGGGGGAGCTTTGTTTTTTGGAGTATTTTTTTCTGTTTTATTGGATATCTCCCCCCCAGTTTTTTTCTGTTTAAATTTTTTTATTTTCCTGTTTTTCTGAATACGTTTTTTTCTATTTTTCTGAGTCATTTTTCCCTGTTTTATAAAATAATTATTTTCCGTTTTTTCAAAATATTTTTTTCTGTTTTTCTGAATATTTTTTAAAGGGGTTTTCCCTCAGAGATTAGAGAACAAACCACAATACAGTATACACATTCATTCCTTTATTGAGAGCCACTAAACACGACCATCTTATTGCATAGGGAGGTATGCGGGAAAGTGTCCGCTTCTGCTAATAGCGAGTCTGCAACTAGTCACTTGAAGTTCAGAGGTAAAAAAACAGACAAAAAAAAAATCTGAAAAACAGAACACCACCTCTGTTTTTCGGGATTTTTTTTCAGTTTTTTTTTAATAATCCCCCCCCCCCCCCCCCGTTTTTCTGACACTTATTAGCTGTTCATAATGGTAACTCTTGCAAGCCTTCCGTCGATTCAAGTTCGAATTTCCCGCACTTGAATGTGACGTCATCTTTAAAATGAACAGAGATTTTGTCAGAAATTTATGTAAGAAATGTTCTTCAGTGTAATTATGTTCTGATTGTCTAAATAAAAGTTGTTTTTTTAAGTTACATTTTTCGGCCACAGTTGGCAGTAGCGACTTACCTAATCCTTTCTGAGGAACCTGTGACCGGAACTCCATTAGGTACTGGATGAATGGTTTCTCTGTAGTAATCTCAAAGTAACGAATGTTGCCATCTCCCTAGGAAAACATAAGAGCATGTTCAAATCTGTGAGCCTGGATCACCATAGTGGACATTTTGAGTCTGACTCCAAGAACACAACAGAGACATGCAACCACTCTGAACACTGGTGATCATTTGACACATTTCTTTTGTCAAAGGTTTTGAAGAGAACATTAAAAACTGAGACAACCAATGTTATGAAGGTGCCTGGTGTAGCTCTGAAAATGACATATTATATCTATATTAATAACCACTTTCACTTTTTCCCAGTATGATCTAGTAGTAATAGAAGTAGGTAGAGAAATTATTATTTTTTAATATTACAAAATAAATGTATATTTTTGTAATTATTATTTCTGTTGTATTACCCGTTATTTGGACAAGCAAAATACAGATTTCTTACAGAAAATATTATAGGACTAGAAAATTATCTTCAAGTGTCAGCACTGCTAACCTTGCCTGCTAGGTACAACATGTGAGTGTCAGAGTCATAGAAGGGAAACAACAATCCTGAGAGACCGTCTATGTCCTCCTCCATCAGTGGCATGGATAAATCCTCCTGGGAAGAGCAACATACGTAATTATTGATGCAAACACAAGCACACACTTGCTCCTCCCATTCCCAAACTGCCATACGGAGGTTTACCACACCTGATCCCAAAGGGCAATCTGACGTGTGTTCCAACGAGAGACACCTGTGGTGAGCAGCCGCTTGAGGTTGCCCAGGAAAACCACTCTGTTTACCCGGTGGTTCTTGTAGCTCGCTTGCTGGAGGAGAAGCACAAAAAAAAAGTGGAGTGTCCAAGATGCTCAAAAGAAAGAGCTTAACCTTCAAACTAGGGCCCGACTGATACTGAGTTTTGGCAGAAAAAAATGACTGATTACCAATTAATCTGCCAATAATTTAAAAATATATGATTAATTCATAAAATTGTGTCCCCACAGCATTTGTGTGTGAATATTCGTTATTTGAAGTAAAAACAGTTAGCATTTGAATGGGATCTTTCCTTCACTTTTAGCATTAGCGCTAGGATAGCGATGTTTTAAAAACGAAGCATGTTTTGTATTTAAAATATACAGTGGATGTAATTCTTATCGTCGTGTGTTTAGTTTTACAGTTAACTCCAACTGGGGTGTCATTAATCATCTTACAGGATGCTTAGTGATAGCAGAATAATATACGCTACACATTTGCTAGTTGCTAATGCTACGCAAGCAAAATGGTACATTCAGGGTACTTTCACAGCGTCGGAAACTTTGGTTTTGTTTGATGATGACATTATAAGGAGAAAATAATCAAACCCAATTGACCTATTGTTTTGGCTGATGTTTGAACGGCAATAATCGCCCGATTATAATAGGCGGTTGATTAATCAGTCGGGCCCTATTAACAAACTGGAATTAAAAACAAAATTAGTAAGATTTGGGCATAATCAGCATGATAACTTACATACGCAACCAACAACAGGGGATTGTTTTAAAACTGGAATTCCAATACATCTATTAAAGACTACTCTCCCTCTATCGAACCTACCTGAAGGACTCTTCCAGAGCGCGGCTCAATGACTCGCAGCTTCTTGTCTTTACAGCTGGTGGCCAGCAGGCTGCCGTCTGTGTTGAAGGACATGCTAAGGATGACATCTGTATGGCAGTCAATCATTTTTACTGGCTCTCCAATCTCCAAGTTCCAGATCAGGATCTGACGAAAAGGGATGTGTGAGTGAAGTTGATAGGCTTGTTGTATTGTGTTTGAAGTGGCCTCTTGCAAAGGAGTCAGATGCTGATTTGCTAAAGTAAAGGTTTGAATGTGGGGAAACGGACACAAACATGATTGTACACGCCAACAGATGTGGAAGCGGATCAACTAATTGGGCTCAACCAGGATTGTGTCAGCCAAGTGTGAAAACACTGTACATGTAAACTGCTGAATTTAGCATTTGCAATGTGATTTACCAAACCTTAGATGAACTGCACTGGCATTTAAAAAAAATGGCAACAAAAATGATTGCACTATATCATTTACTCAGAAATGCCATTTTTAGATCTTCTGAACGATCTTATTGCTGACTTGGAGCCAATCACAAGAAGGAGTCATGCATTATGACAAAATTACTTTTGTCTCTAGTGTCTAGTTAGTAACGTAATCCAAGTACCATAATATTAAAGTAATGTAACTGGATTACTTTTGGATTACTCCAATATTGAGTATGCTCATGAAGATATTATATATATATATATATATATATATATATATATATATATATATATATATATATATATATATATATATATATATATATATATATATATATATATACGTGGCCCTAATAGATGCATGTTCATCAGATAAATACCATCCATCCATTTTCATCTACTGCACCTAGTCTGGTGGGCTATAATATTGCTGCACCATATGGTAAACTGCTTACCATACCATTTATTCTATAACCTAGATATCCATCTTAAGACCTATAGTAAATATTACTATACTACACTAGTAGAACAATGTGCCCTGGTAAAACGACAGTGTCTTTCTAGTACTGTTTTCCCCACTGTTTATTACTGTTTATTGCAGGATTTCCTGCACACTAGCAGAAAACGTTGGCATACTAGTTGCACAAGTATTATTTGAGGCTTAACTGCGCACTAGTTGACATATACACACTACTAGTAGTACTACTGAATTGTTTGATGTTATCTAGTTGAATTTAATATAGAGTACTGTTGTACTGTTGCCCATAAATTGTCAGCTAATGCACAGTTATGCCTCACTACCATGTCCTACCTGTTTACCAAGAATGTCATGCTAAATGGGGACAAAGAGCGTAACTAGTCCATAGACCATAAGCCAGGTTTCAAGGATCTTGAATAAATACTCAAATTACTTTACATAAGACCAGCTTTCACCATTAGTGATGGTGTTTAATGACGGATCAGCTGTGTCAGTTGCTTATAAAACTCGGCATGCTGGATACTAAAATGAACAGTCACAGGCTGGGCAGTTATGTGTTAGGGAGACTTTGATTGTTTTAAACTTGCTAGAGTTCATCTTGTTTGTGAAGAAACAAGGAAAACAACTGAGCGTGCGTGTGGTTTGTTTTGTTTCCCATATGAATAGTCTACATTACTGTATAGTTGCTACATATGAGGCTCAGATGTTTTGCATGTTACGATCTTATCATGTCAACATTGGTACTGATGCGATACCTTATAATCGTAGCCGGCGCTGAATAGGATGCCACTGCTGGTGGGATGCCACTCAATCAGTCCCACCCGTCTGCTGTGACCGTAAAGCTCCAGCACTGCCTCCGTCATGTTTCGCCTCAGGCCGCCGTCTGGGATCTCCCACACCCGCACCTGTCATATTCACAAGTCCAACTGCATTATGAGACAGGCCAACGGAAACAGAAACCTACAAGTCTATGTGAATTTTTTTTTTTTTTTAAGTGAAGGCCCCATTTTCTTCAGTGGGCTTTATTATGATCTAACCAGAGATCCCCTGATCAGTGTAGTCCTTTGCTTTTAGATTGGACTGGATTACAGTTATGGCTGGAAGCACTATGATGACCCAGAGGGGATTATTCATCAACTGTGAAACTACTCAACAGCACATTCTGCATTATAATGTCTTCACTGTGATGTCATTGTTGAAGTTATGCAGTTTATGTAAATCCATACCGCATCATAACTCAAAATTCTGATTGAATTGAGCCATAGGTGGGACCAATCAGTGTCTAAAGATGCCTGCTAGTACTTTCAGGTATAATACTGAAAAGCGAATTGTAAAAGTATCAGTCAATCTAAATAGGTATACTGTAATACTATTTAATGACACTTGTTAAATCAGGCAAAGATGGGAGTGAAGGGATATGAACGTTTGTGTTCCACATACAGAATTTGCATGCCCTTAACTCATTCACTGCCATTGATGGCTATCAAAAATTCATTTTAACTATTTCTATTAGTTTTCACTTTTTCCACTTTTGTTAATAAGAGTATGAAAACCTAAAAAAAAAAGTACATTTAGAACAGATATAAAATTTGTGATTAATCGTGAGTTAATTATTGAAGTCATGTGATTAATTACAATTAAAAATTTTATTCACCTGACGTGATTAAAAAAAAAAAAGATTATAAAAAATTATGGGCGTCAGGCGATTAAAATGTTAATTTTAACTAATCGCATGACTACAATAAAAAAAAATCTAGGTTTTCACACTCTTGTTAACAAAAGTGGAAAAAAATGTTTAACTAATAGAAATAGTTAAAATTAATTTTTGCCGTCTATAGTCGTCAATAGCAGTAAATTAGTTAAAATCTGGGACTAATTTCACCCTGAGACAAAAAAGAAGTCTTCATTCAACAGAGCTCAAATTAAGCATGCTTAATAACAATCTATTGAAGGGTAGGGAATAAAAGTGGCGAGGGTCACTTGCCGAGCTGTCCTCTGAGCATGACGCTATGATGTTTTCAAAGAAGGGGTTCCACTTGATGTCGAGTACATTGCCTTGGTGCCCGCAAACCTTTGGGTAGTGAGTGTCTAGACGGCCTGACTGCAAGACAGGGGGAGAGGCATGTTAGCTTTACTCATGTTTAAGCATGTACAGTACAATATAACATATCTCACCCATGTAATCTCATGATGGATGGATGGATGGATGGATGGATGAATGAACGAATGAATGAATGAATGAATGAATGAATGAACATATTCCATCTTTGGGCAAGAGATGGGCTCCTCCCTGGACTGGTTGTCAGCCAAACATCCATTCCCACTTAACGTTCCCGTAGGTGTGAAAACCAACACAAGCACAGAGAGGAACATGCAAATTCCACATGGGAAGGCCAAATTATTTTGTAGTAGAAGAAAATATCATTTTTAGAAGAGTAATATATATAAGTAAGTAAGTAAGTAAATAAGTAATATTTTGGGTGCTGTATTCATTTATGTTAAGCAATCTAAGTCGCGAATATCCATTATACAATAAAATACAAAATATAATATTGTTAAAGAATTGTTGCAGTAATCCCTTGTGTCCACTGTGGGGCACTGTCTCATAATCGCACGATACTAGTAAATTGAAGGGAGTGATGTCATAAATGTTTGATGTCACTTTAGTCCACTGACCTCTTTTTTTAATTCCCAAGAGATTTGTGTTACGTCACGTTTGGTCAAATCAGGTTTCTGAGCTCTCCGTTTGTTCATGTGTGTATCACTTTCCTCTCTTAACTCTGAGGATGAACAAGACACATTTTCTGACACTGTGTAGTACACTCACGTCATTTAAAAATGGATTAGAAGCAAAGAGGGCCACCATAACTGCTATAAAAGTGAAGCATATTGGAAAGTTAACAGCAGGGAAAATGTGCAATCGTGATTTTCATTGCTATATATTTAAATAAAGCTTCAACAGAAAAGTATTTAGTAGAGAGGACATTGTCCATTAATATAAGGACTAATCATGAATCTACATTAATATTATGTATAAAAGTTTCATAGTCTCCAAAAGTATTGGAACGGCAAGGTCAATTCCTTCGTTTTTGTTGTATACTGAAAAAATTGGGCTTTCAGATCCAAAGATGAGGCAAAAGTTCAGAATTCCAGCTTTTTATTTCATGGTATTTACATCAAGATGACGTAAAACAACTCAGGACAGAGCATCTTTTGTTTGAAACCACCCACTTTCACACGAGCAAAACTATTGAATATTTGACTGACGGGTGTTTCGAGCCGCTCAGGTGTTGTCTTTTAGATTGATTGCTTAAACATTAGTTAGATAGTGCTGTTCTTTTACTTTGGGTTTCGCCTGTGAAAACGGCTTTTACTGTTCAGCAAACATGAAGGCCAAAGAGTCTTTGGGAGATAACAAACCATTTTGAATCTGAGAGAAGAGGGAAAATCGATGTGAGCTATTGCGCAAACATTGGGCACAATTTGGAATCTCTTGAAAAACAAAGAAACGAAGCAACACAAGGGGACTGTAACAGTTCATAAACATATTCTGAATTAAGAATTTCTCAATCATCATCCTCATTAAAAGACACTATTTACTAGGGGTGTTAGAAAAAATCGATTCTGCAATATATCGCGATATTATAGTGCGCAATTCTCGAATCGATTCAATATGCGGCCGAATCGATTTTTAAACATCAATTTTTGGGGGGGTAATATTCAACAAAACGTCTTATTTAGGGTTAGGATTTACACATTAAGCATGGAAGAACGTTATATTAATGAAAAATTAAGCCTTCATATCTTATTTCAGTGCTGTTCAAACATGAAACAGACTGCAACCTGAATTTTCAGATAAATAAATATATTTTCATACAAATCTTACAGTGTACATGTACAATTTTACTGATGAGTATTTTCTAAATTTGAGTTTAAGAAATCGCAATAATCAATTTATCGATTCGAATCGGAATTAACCGGTATCGAATCGAATCGTGACCTAAGAATCGTGATACGAATCGAATCGCCAGGTACTAGGCAATTCACACCCCTACTATTTACAAAGAAAAAGCAGTTCAGATAATTGATGGATAGATAGTCTTTACTGGTGAGAACCTCCAGGCACTCTGTAACAAAATAGAAAGGTGTAATGAGCATATTTATTTCATATTTTTTCCACTATTGCATAATGAGGCTGAAGTGTTTCATTTGATAGTATTACTACAGAACAAGCTGTATTGTATTGTATTGTATTGTATTGTTTTGTATTGTTTGATCTTCAACAACTTTGCAGCACTTTCTTATTTTTACATTCTAATTAAAAAGCCTGCAAATCTTTTCAGAACAGGTTATAAATATTCTGTGGCATATTCTCCCACATGGCCAGCCACTTCTCATTAGACTAAAATGAATATGCCGAGTCATGCGTCTGGAGGTTAATTGCTATTATGCTGCTGTAGTTTATCAGATGGACAAATGATGCTGCTGCTGCTGCTTAGTGTGGATTGGCATCAGAGCTGCTTGCTTTCGGAATCAAGACAATAGATGACTATAAATGGGTATTAAATGCTGCCACCTTGTTTAGGGCTACTAGCATTGTGGGTGAAATGGTCTTTTTTGTGTCCCTGTCATAGATATGGGGAAGGGGAGCAGTATCTGCAAATCACAGATTTCATGTCTGAGGTGTTGGTGAGCGAGCCTATGTGGCACATTGTGTGTGCCAGGTGGTGTCAGCAGTAGCCCTCCGTCCTGCTGGTGGCTTTGTGTGAGGGGCAGCTGTGTGGTCGTTACGGTGGCTGTCAGCATAATATGTCAGCCTCCATGAAGGACATAACCTTGGTGTCGACATCAGGGGAGGAAAGGGGCGTGTGTCACTAAAAGCCACCTTGTGTACCAACACATTTTGGAGATTTAAATCATTTATCCCTTCCCCCCCCCCCCACTCTGGTTCTATGCAGTATTACGAGCTGCATATTTGACTTATACCGTACTGCCTTCCTCTCTGTCATCATTCTCTGCATTCTCATGACTATATCAAGCGTCATCTCAGGGACAGCTAACGAATGAGACTGTCAAATGGATGCGGTGCACTTTTGTCTATGGCAATGGCATCACTTATTCAGCCTAGATGGCTTTATTTTCAGATGCAGTTGAGCTCCAAAACCTTTTTTTTTTGCATGCGCGACGTTTAATGCGAATAGAATGCACACACGCACACAAAGAGTTTTAAAGGTGAGGTCAAGCCCAACATTTTCTTTATAATAATGTCAGGTAACAGCCGATCATGGCTCAGCTTCAGAAAACAGGTGCGCCGTGATTGGTCGATACCTGAGCCCTTAGCAACTGTGATGTCAGTTGACAGCAAGTGATAAAATGGCTGCCCCCTGAGATGGATTGCTTGGCAAGGTCTTCATTTACATGTATATATGTTGATGAATGGTATTGAATAAGTAGTTTTATTGAAGACAACAAACAACGAGTGCACATGTGCACTGCTGTTTGTTTTATTAGGTCCAATGGCCAAATACTGAACTGGCATGTGCAGTGTATTATCAGTTGTTCTTGACTGTATGTGATTTTAAAACAAGAAATCAACAACAGCCAAAAACAAAAACATTTTACTAGATTGTTGCTTTGAAGGCATGCATGTATGCGGTCCTTTTTTTTTTTTTTTTTTTTTTTTTACAGTAAGATAGGATGAGAGGGAGAGAGAGAGAGAGAGAGCGAAAGAGTCGTAAACTTTGTTTATATTAGCTGACTTTATCTAACAGTGATTATCTGCTAAATTGTTGTTTATGCCTGCGAAAAACATCTGCCATTTCCAGACAGAGTTTCTTGTCTGTGTTGCGCAGTAACAGGATTAATGTCAACTCTGGGCTCATCAACTCAGCAGAAGAAAGGGCCAGGAAATGCTCAAGATCCACTTTGCAGGCTTTGGACGGTAAAGGATCGTTCAGAAGAGAGTGAATTAGTATTCAATGTTACAGGAAGCTAGAATCATCATGACATAAGTATGAAGAATGAATGGTATATGGGATCAAAAAAAAGGAGGGGGGGCTTACTTAGATAAAGCAAACCCTCTGAATCATTGTAGAAATCAATTCATGCATTATTATTATTATTATTATTATTATTATTATTATCTTTCATATATAAATAAAACACTTATTAAACAATTATTTATTTTATTTATTTATTTTTTAAACACCCCTTCGACTGCCGCATCACACATAGAAGCATGATCGGGGGTGGAAGGCCAACTTTAAATCATCCGCAAGTAAAGATCTTCTTGCAGTTCCTCATGAATGTATTTTCTGCGCACCGATCTCTGCCATGTAAACAGCGTGCCTCACCTGCGCTGAATTTAAAGGTAATGAGGGGGAGCCGCCTCTATCGGCCTGGAATCAAGTCGGCTGTGTTCACTCCCACAACGGCACAATCACGTATTTCTACCGCCACCCGTCTACGAAAATGCCCAAAGAAAGAAAATTCCACCCATGTGAACAGTTAGACTGGTCTTTGCGTTAGATTTGCCCTGGGTACGAAAATCGAGCCCTTATGAATGTATTTAACAGACATCATACTGTATGGATTAACACAGTGTGATGTCTGATATCCAAGTCCAAGTGAAAGTCGGGTGGACTTGGCTAAAGAATTGAGTTGAGTTGAGATAAATTGGGATCTGTTGAGAAAAAGGACCATCTGGTTTTCTCCATTCACAGAAACACTTTTATACACATTCCATGCAGTGCCACCCCCCCCCCCCCTCACTATGCATTTCAGAGTGTTACTGTACAATTTAGTCTTTAATATAGATGATATTAGGCCTGATATTTCATACAAAAACTAAAAAAGAGACTGTTAAGTGCCGATGAGTTGCTAAAGCTATGCTAAGCTTTCTCATCATGATCAAACAGCATCTTTTTTTTTGTTTAGTTTTTTCATTTCCAAACTAAGCATGATTTTATATAGTTTTGCAATGCCTGGATTCAGCACCGAGAGAGACTCCGAGATGATGATGCATTTGACATGTGGCGTCCGACTTTAACGAGTGTTACCTGTGAAACAGGAATGATGATGAATGAGCCCCCACCAGCGCTCTCAGTGACCACGGCCAGGAACTTGGAGTTGACTGCACAGAAGTGGTTGTCGTGGACGTTCTTGGTGATGGGGATGCCATCGTAGCAGTGCTCCCGACTGCCCACCTTCCCATAGACGTTTCGAAATTTGGAGCTTCGGTAGGTCGGGCGCCATGACATCTGACATCACAAGGAAGTAGAGAAAATTAAACACTTATGTTGTATAATATATGGCAGAAGCGAAATGTTCTCAATACTAACAAAAGAAAAGTACAGCTGAGCAGCCCCGCTCACTTATGTTACCGGGGAAGCATGTAAATCTGCAGATACATTTCCTCCCATCTCCCCAACGCTCGATTGGAAAAATGTCAATAACTTAATTTCCAAAGCACACTTACAGAAAGTTTCACTAATTTCCGAGATAAATTTTTTTGAGTGGACATGATGGGCTCAGGGAATAATTTGTCACGTCGCCATCGAACAAAGCCACAGTTACAGGGTGGGCTGGCCCATCTGTGAATATCTGATAAAAGTCACACATGAAGTGGTGAAAAATACTCAATATGAGACTGGACGGATGATATTTCACACTGTCAGATAGGGACTGATAGAATCATTTGGTTAGGATGAAAAACGGAGGAAGTGACTGAAAATACCATTGGTAAGATTTGTGAGCCATGCAAATTCAGTATTTTTGAACGGCTCAGATCAAAGCAGCTTCAGTTGACAATCAGAAATGGCTTGCTCATCACTTTGCACTCACTGCATGGCCAAACTTCATCTGACATTATCTGATGGGCAAAAATCAATCAATCAATCAATCAAATGAAAGGTATAAAACCATACAACGGAAATGTATTGCATTCATGTTTTCATGCATATTTTCTTCTGTCATAAAAAAGAAGGAGGATAAATTACTCAGAAAAAACAGAAAAAAAAAAATTCAAAAAAACCTGGAAAAAATATTTTAAAAAACAGGGGGAAAAAATTCCCCAAAACAGCATTAGCTTCTGTTTTTCTGAGAATTTTTTAAAAATTATTTTTATTTTACCTTTTAACACCAAGTGACTTGTTGCAGACTCGCTACTTTCCAGCATGCAATACGCTTCCGTAGAAAGTAGAAACTTAACTGTTAGCTTACTAAAATCATGCCAATCGATTGACATGTTTATACTGAGCAAGTAAGTGATATAGTTGAAGGTATGTTGGAGGCATGTGGTAAAGTGTCCGCTATTAGCGAGTGTCTGCAAAAAGTCACTTGGAGTTCAGAGGGGGAAAAAATACTCAGAAAAACAGAGCACCAGCGTCAGTTTTTCTGAGTAACTTTTATTCATTTTTTTTATATATAATTTTTTTCTCTTGTTTTTCTGAATATTTTCTGTTTTTCAGAGTACCTTTCACTCCTGTTTTTTCTGAATACCGCAGCCCCTGTTTTTCGGAATATTTTTTTTATAACAGAAAAAAATATCCTGAAAAACCTCTTCATATAAACAGATTGATGATCGGGTTACCTATAGTGTTCCTCTAGTAGTCACAAAGCTGCTGTGACATTTTCCTCTAAGTCAACCACTGAGATCTTTACTTCCTCATTTTTCCTTCACATACAATCAGACAGCTTGTGCTGTCCTGTTTTTACCATGCCTTGCTTTTAAACTCACACTTCCCACCTTCTTCCCCTCTCACTGGGACTAATAGCTCACCATTAACACACCTACACACCTTCCATCCCACCATCCATCCATCCATTGCTGATTTGAACCACCAATCTTCCCCTGAAGATTCACGCTAAACTATGTTAACAGTGCATCACTACAAGGGTGCAGCGCCTTCATTCAATTGCATGTCATGCACATTTGCATAAATCCTAAGAACTTCTGTTCCTTGCTCCTGGGATCTTGTCGCATTCCCTCCCTAAAGAGGCCTTCATAATTTGTGGTGCTAAGTTAAATCTTGTGTGAAATGATTGGAAGACATCTTGGACCTGTCACTGGGTAAACAGAGGAAGTCTAGCAAAGCAAATTAACCCCCACCTCCAAACTGAAAATAACTAAAACCACACATTTTATAAGGTATGTTTCAATGCATTTATTCATGAAATTGTCAAAAAGAAGTTAAAGTTTCTTTGTGACATGATCTCACCCCTATTTATAAATGCATTCCTTACTATCGTGTGAACAACAACAAATCAAATCAAGGACAAAGGGGATTCAGGGTGCAAACCCTGTCTGGAGGTTGGACGCATTTGTATGATTGACGCCAGACGTAAAAGGACTGCCTGTTTTGCATTCCTTTCCCTGATCCTGAAATATTTCTTCTTTTTTGAAAAATAAATAACCACAACAGCCTGGGGCAGATGGACCTATGAAAGCAGGGAATGTCCCAAAAAAACAAAACAAAAAAAACCCCCATCTCCCCTGATTATTGTCTACAATGTGTTTGAAATGTGTCCAGCCAGACCCCTTGCAGCCTCACTGCATGCTTTCGGCCTCGACAGTGAGAGAACCGACATGTGATTTTGATATAACATTTGATAGCTGTAAGGCGGACAACTGCAGAGAGCAGGGTTGTTTTCATTTTGTTTCTGTACACCTTGCCAGAGCATACTGCTTCTTCTCTTTCTGCCAATCCTTCTCTTTCTGCCTCCTTTTCTTTTAAATGCCTCATTCAAAATGCTTCTGCTGGTCTTACGCGCATGCACACACACACACAGGTTTGTTTTACTATCTCTGTGGGGCCATCTCATCTTTGGTAAATGATTAAATATGAAAAGTTCAAAATGAAGACTCTAAGGCTACGTTCACACTGCAGGGCGTGATGCCCAATTCAGATGTTTTGTTATATCCGATCTTTTTATATACCGTTCACATTACAAAAACAAATGCGACATCTAATGTGAACGCAACGCGCCCGTGATGCGACTCGCACGCGCAGAGCACACGTCAAGTGATTTACACCGAAAACAACGTCACGTTGCAGTGTTTACGAAAGCAACCCGGCTCGCGTCGAGGCAAGCAAGTTTTATCAGTGTCATATGCAAATTTAGCCATGCCAACGCGCACTACTAATTGGTGGGCTGGTGGACTCTTTTCGCGGACGTGTTAGGAGTTGGATTCATGTGTCTTGTCTGCAGACGTTATGCAAATTAAGATGTGTGAACGCTCCCGATTGGTGGATTGTTTTCACGTTCGCTTATGTTTGGCTGCTGTCCTTGGCTTCCTCGTGCGTCAGTTTTGAACGTGCTGTTTACAAACAGCCACAGAAATGCGTCTGACTTATTTTTTCATTTCATGTCGCCAGCGTAGCGAGGTTGAAAGAGGTAATTTGGGGGAAATGAGGGGAGACTCCTCGACCTCCTCCTTTCATTGAGAAGTCTACCAAAGATGACGTCACGTCATCGCCGTTTGTGATGAACCGTCTGCAGGGCTGAATTTCTACTATCACTTTACATGTCCACTTTATGCTTCAAGTGTGATTGAATTAAAGACAAATAAAAATTTAACACTGTTACTCAAAACAATTTTGCATATATTCACAGACATGTCAGTAGTCTCCCTTCCAAGCACTCTCTCCCGCCCGCGCAGAGCGCATATCAGGCTTTGACGTATGAATCGGATGCGTGCGGATGAGCATTCACAGTGCAGATGCATCACAAACATATCCGATTTATATCCACATACGAAAGAGGCCCAGGTCGGCTGTGAAAAGATCGGAATTGTACTGTTCACACTGCATGAAAACAATCAGATAGATACTTGTGAAAAAATCGGAATTGAGCTGTAACGTGAACGCAGCCTTAGAAATACAGTATACATGCAGCCAGTTGTTCAGGAATGTACAATGTGAGGTTGGCTTGTTGTCTGCACTCATTTTATAAATTATATTTGAGTGGGGGTGAATGAGAATTCACAAATGACTGTTATTTAAACAGAGATAAACTGTAAAACAAAAAAATAATAATCTTGGGATACAGTTAAAATGACATAATAGCAGTTTTAGAATAACTCTTTTTGTCAGCATGTTCTTTGGTACATTTTGTTTATGCCAAAATAAACATGAATTTTACAAATTCATAATAGAAATAAGAATATTTAAATATACAGTAAAACAATGTGCAAAAAAAAAAATCCGCTTGTTTTTGCAAAAAAACAACAACTGGCAACTGTGGATACCAGAACAATTCTATGAAAAAATACTGTGCAAATATAAACAACTTTACAGAACAATTTGTATATTATATCCTAAAACTTTAGGCATTTTAAACTTGTAGATTCAGCAGTCTTTTACTGATGCCTAACAGGATGGTGTGGTTCAGTGGTAGAGTGGTCATCTTGCAACTCTGAGGTTGTTGGTTCAGTCCCCGCGCAGTGTGACTGTGTTCAAGATCCATGCTCAAGATAATGAAACTCCAGTTGTTCCTGATGCTTGTAATCAGTAGGTATAATCTAGTAGTCAAAATGCAAAGCACTTTGAGCAGTGGTGGGCATAATCGGTCCTCGAGGCCCGGAGTCCTGCAGATTTTGTCTTTTTTAAAAACCTTTTTAGTCAGTATTCCAATCAACAGGATCATTATCAGGCTTATGAGAGCTTGCTGATGAGCTGATCATATATCAGCTGTGTTGGAGAAGGAAAACATCCAAAACCTGAGGGCCTTCCTTGTAAGGTAGGAAAGTGCTATACAAATGAAGTACCATTTTCCAAGAGTATGCTGCTTTTATACTATTTTGTTTTGTAAAATTTACATGCAGATTCAGTTTATCGTACATTGACTCCCGGTAAGTTACTCTGTATTATACATTCAATACCAGTAAAGTGTACAACTTGTTCTGTAAAGTTGTTTACATTTGCACTGTATTTTTTTACAGAATTTCCCTGGTAACCACAGTTGACGGTTTTCCCCGTAAAAACAACATTATTGTTTTTTTACTTTTATTTTTTATTTTTTGCAATGCATGTATTAGAGTCACTTTAACAGTTGTTTTGACATCGCCCAGAAGTTTGAAGCTATTTCAATTTGGGGGGGTCAGCTGTCTCCGAATTGAGGCATTTTGACCATCTTATTATATTCACCAGACACAAAGAATTCCACAGACTGAGAATAACTCATGTCATTTAAATGTAGCAAGACCCAGCCAATCCACTGTGTCATCTCTTTTGGCTTGCCTCCTCTGCCTCACAGTGACAGTATGCAGTCATTTATCATGACTTCCTTTCTCAGAGAAAAGTAAACCTCACAAAAACAGAGAAATGCTGTCACTGCTTTAGCCAAATCCAATTTTTTTGCTCAGCTTGAAATGAGCTCCCTATTCATTCACACAGGAAGTGTTGAAATCTGGCTGGAATAGTTCTCTCTGCCGTGGGAAGATGGGACATTTTTTGACAGTCAAAGCAATGCTTTTGCAGTTCAGTTTGTTGTGGTTAAGTAAAATGTTACTTGACCACACAGCGTCTTGATTGCAAGTTTCTTTCAGATCAGAGGTTTAATGTGGCTTAAATGTCCAATTTAGTCGATTTCATAATCCAAACAAAAGCGAGACAAGATAAGATGTCAAGAAACGTCAGCAGCAAGTCATCTTTCAAGAAGTTATTACAATACACATTACAGATGAACTAGTTTATCCCTTACAATTGGCAAATCAATGTAACTGCATGTATTCATGTATGCATCTTCAAGTTCTATTTTCTTTTTGGCACTTTTCAATTGTGTATTGTTGTTTGTCTGTTTCTACTTACTTTATCTGTTTAATACTGTTTTTTTTTTGTTTTTTTTTTACTGCATAGAGTAATTTTAAACTCTGTGTGTTTTTGTTGAATTATTTGAGGACCCCAGGAAGACTAGCGACCATTTTGTGGCAGCTAATGAGGATCCTAATAAAGAATAAAGAAAAAACTGTAATAAATGTAGGAGGCTCAAAAGCAGAGCTAAATGGCATTTCAGGCAGCAAGATGCCCCCAATTGTGAAATACTGCTGTCCTGCACAACTCACAAAGAATGGCTGTCCTACAAGCCATCCATCATCACCGAGGGAAAAAGAGGTTTATTGTTCAGTCAAATTAATGTACTATTTTTGCCCCATCCAAAATCCTCACCAATTATAATTTGTTTTACACCCACAAGTCTGTCTCGTTAAACGGTTGCAGACAGGCATTTGTTGGAAGAAAATTATGAAATGAGTAATCTCCCATCCCCCAATAGGAGTCTGTGCCAATGTACAGTATTAGAGCATATCACAGACAGATGAATTCTTCTTTGTCATACCGCCAGTCAATTAATTTGAAAGGCACAAAGCTTTATCGTAATACTACTAGTGGTGTATTTTTTATTTAGTCACCATACAGCAGTAAATTCCACAAAATACACACTATTGCAAAACCTCCTTTTGGGTGGTCATTCATTATAGTCCTAAATTTGGCAGAAAAACAGCACAAAAGGTGAAACGAGAGAGCAAAGTAGGCCATAAAGCCGTTACACTGTTTGAATGTCATCATCTGTCCATTGTGTAGCAGAAACAGGACTCCTTTTGGGGGGGGGATAAATAGACATGACATAAACGCTTGATTTAGAGTACCACCCATCCATCCATCCAGAGACTAGCCACGCCAAAAGGAAGTTGAGGTGAATTCAAAGATATTTGACTTTTTCAAGTCTCCAGCAGGTCTTTGAGAAATCGCTGAGGCAATTCCCCGACTAGTCAGACGTCTCCTCGAGACTGAGGAAACTAGTGAGACACTGCAGAGATGTCTCCACGACAATGCTTAACCCACTAGACCAGGGGTCGACAACGTCTTGCACGCAGGCTAGATGTCGATGTTGTGGGAAAAAATGTTAACTGGGGATGTCACAATATTCATGGGAGTGCCTCAATAGTGTCGTGTTCTTGTTTCACTTCAAAATAATAATAATAATAAGCCGTTCTGTAAGGTGCCTTACTTTTACGTTAAAAAGCGTACAGTAATCTTCCAATTTAAAAAATAGAGAGAACTAATGTGAACTGAAGGACCTGTGTCTGAGTGTGGCTTTACGATCAATCGGGCGAGAAAGGCTCCTCACAATATTTGGGCCCAAAAAGCCGTAGTCTGGTCAGGAATGGCTGCGGATTGACCTTAGCTTTGAGCGACTTCCCCCATTCACCATTCGGACTTCGCAATAAGTGTAACAATAACCCTCCAAGTTTAAGCATCTAAGGAAGCACAGAAAAAGTGGATGTTCATTTTTCATCAGGGTTCGTTCAAGGTCGCAAATGGTCGCAAAGAGTTGCCAAGCGTCTTAGCAACCGTTTGTGACCTTTTGCGATATTTTGACCTCCTGAGTTTCCACAATTGATCACCTGTGGCAGTAACAGCAACATCTTCACCAGGCGGGCTGTGAGGAAGCTGGAGCATATCTTGGCTGACTTTGGGTAAGACTTCAGTCAACGAATACATACAAACAACCATTCACACTGACACCTTTGGACAATTGAGTCTTCAACTAACCTAACATGTACAGGTATGCTTTTAGAATGTGTGACAAAGACGGATAACCCAGAGAAAACACACAGAGGACAGAAATAGCAATATTATAGAAAATGATTTTAACATAGTACATAGCACTTATCTAACGCTCTCTTTTATTTATTTATTAAAATCTCTTCCTGGCAGTGTTTCACTGATTAAAGCCAAATAGCACTAAACCAAGGATCAGGAACTGAAGTAGCACTTTGATCAGATTATAAAATATATCACAGCCCAGAAAAATGTTACTGGATAAACAGCTGTGAGTTTTTAAATACGTTTAAAAAAAAAATAAAAATCAAGATGCAAAACAGGAAGCTGATTTCTGATGCAAAACAGGAAGCTGATTTCTGATCATCTGTTTCACTTTATCCAGGAAATGCTCCTCGGCCATCTTATTTGGACAGAGTGAAAGGATTTCAATTTTGGAATCACTGGAACTCAGTATGGCCAAAAAAATCACGCTCCACTATTTCAGCAACCAGATGGACTGAACACTCTTTTCTTATCATTAGCTCGTCAATCAACCACTTTTGAGCTCGAGCTGTCCGCTCTTTGGCTCTCACCATCTTATCTTTCACTCAGTTTCTCTTTCCTTGGACTGATGGTTTGATAGAATGAAAACACAACCCCGGATGGAGGACATGGCCAAGTCGAGTGCCAGACCATCTGCCCGGACGAGACATCACCATTCTACAGTCTGAGGGTTCTGTTTTCATAAACAGCACATCTGCACCTGGCGCTGAATTGATGCTGCCAGATCCTGATTTTCTTATCAGTGTAACGCTTGCTGCACGTGCTAACCATTTCGACAGACACGATCATCAGCAAAACGATTGTCTTGGAGATAGGCCTGGCTAAGGGACAACTTGGTGTCAGAAAGTCAATCTAAACCTTAAGGCCGTTCATACCATGTGTAAATGGCCGGCGCAGGGTAAACAAATGGTCGAACGCGACATATTTTGTTCATAAAATTGTGAACACTGCAGGCATGAATCCCTCTGAATCATTATTGCAGTATATTTTTTATAAATCATTCCACAGGCCAGCGTTCCTCTGAAAAACTAGCAAAATCAGGTCTAACACACACTGCATATTCCTGCGCCACACGTCGTGCATGATTTACTCCAGGCAAGAAAATAGACTTCTGAATTGCAGCCCTCAATGATTTAGAATGTTCAAATATCAGATCAAGTCAGTTTGTTTCTTTTTGAACCATTGTTTAATGTCAAGGCGGCACGGTGGCTGACTGGTTAGCACGTCCGCCTCCCAGTGCAGAGTACGTGAGATCGAGTCTGGGCTTCGGCCTTCCTGGGTGGAGTTTGCATGTTCTCCTTGTGCTTGCGTGGGTTTTCTCCGGGTACTCCGGTTTCCTCCCACTTTCCAAAGACATGCATGTCAAGTTAATTGAACACTCCAAATTGTCCATAGGTGTGATTGTCAGTGTGGTTGTTCGTCTCTGTGTGCCCTGCGATTGGCTGGCAGCCAGTTCAGGGTGTACCCCGCCTACTGCCCGAAGCCAGCTGGGATAGGCTCCAGCGCCCCACGCGACCCTTGTGAGGACAAGCGGTTAAGAAAATGGATGGATGCTCAATGCCATTGTATCCACAAGGCATCGACGGATGGTCATTAGAAGACAGAATAATCTGTACATTCCCTGCAAATTAGGTATCTTCGACACATTGTTTTTCCATTTTCAATCTGCTGTTGTATCGTGAGCACCACCCATGGTAGGAAAGTGCTTGACTAGTATGTTATCTATCAAAAGGTCACTCATGCACATCTTTCCAGTCTGTTGCATTGATCTGTTTATTGCCAGCCTGTCAACTGGACTTCCGCAGTGCAGTAAGCCTGTAGCCACAGTAGCCTCTTTTCACAATACCCTTTGGACAAATATGACATTTGATAATTTATTTCATATGTTTTCTCATTTTGGGTGGTATCATCAAACGCTTTACACAGGAATGATCCTGATCATTTGACAATAAATACTCCATATTTGTGAATCAAGCGTTTACACCTTTTATAGTGTTTTGGATATTGTTTAACATCAGGGTGGGATATCGTAGCCACAACAACTGTAAATGGTCTAAGTATTATATTATCCCATTTATGAGTAATTTCCTTTGCTAATATTGAGGCCCACACGCAAGATCTACACCCTATCAACTTTCAGAAAGTGAAAAATCACAAGCACCCCATATGAGCCTTTAAACTTTTCCTTAAGGCCTGATGATTGTGTCTGTGAGAGACGCATTAAGTATTGCTGAACACTCCTTGACTACTGGTCGTGATCTCATCAACTGTCAGTTAACCTCAAACTAGCCTTGCCTTAAGAGGATCTGCTTTGACAAAATGCATCCAACAAACTGCTGACTTGTGATGCTGATGCAACTGTGTGCTACAACTAAGCTTCTACAAAATGAATTAATAGGTTTGTGTAATATGTTCTGTTTAGATAATAAAACATAAACAAACACAAAGAAAAAGAGGGAGCAGAACTAAGTAAAAGAAAGAAACTGTACTGTATTATGTACTGCTTAGAAAGTAATATCTATATTTACGCTGCAATCAGAGCCCATGGGCATAATACATGGCTGAGTTTGACCTGAATGAACTTCAGTGTGTGTGTGTGTGTGTGTGTGCTCGCTAGTGTGCGTGTATGTGTGGGCGGTTGGATCATTCACCATTGATGTGCTCTTCTTGCCCCACTCAACACTCACTAATGTTCACTCAGCTCTTTGCTGGCAGCTCAGACCAAATTGTGTGTGAGGATGGGTTGTGTATTTCATTTTAAATCTCGCTGCGGTAAAACAAGAAAATAAATCATGGCCAACATCCAAACCATACGTTGAGAAAAAGCGTCTGAGGATGAGAACACAAGTTGATGTTACATCAGCATGTGTAAAATGACAACACATTACTGTATACAGTACTGCTATTGTCAGTCTCATGCATGAGCATGTGATGTGGGATCAAATTATGTATTCGGATTCCGCAAGACTTATGAGCCAACTACTGTTTGAGGGTGAGAATCATCATGGTTGTCCATCAGTAGCACAACAGCCTCCATACTGTCGCCAAAAATACACTGTCAAATTTGGTCTCTTTCACACACGCTGGAACCTCAAAGGGTAATAGTATGCAGAGAAGAAACAAGACAGCAAGAAAAATATTTTTTGTTCATTTACTGTATATACAAGTAGACTAGGGATGCAACCATAACGGCAATATCCTGATATCGCAAGATTAAAAGTGCCACAATATCGTCTGATTCATGTCATGATTTTAAAAGCAGCATGTCCGTTAAAAAGGTGAGGTTGTATCCCATTTGCGCAGTTCTAGCACCATCTGGTGGTTAGTTTATTAGTACAGTTTAATTTTAATTAGGAATGTTTTGGCCACTGCGGCTGTTATCACGCCTGTAAATCAGTCATACCAGCAAATATTTGTCAACATCGCCGTCAAAAAAGGACAACAAAACATTGTGAACTACATAGACCATGATGCTTTGCACTGCTAAGCCAATAGGGGCACAGGACCATGACATGGCCAAGCCTTTTTCGCCGTCACTGCTGTTATTATGTACAAAAACACAATATTGTGTTTTTTTCCCCCCAAATATGAGCTTTTTTAAATGGTATTTTATTTATTTATTTATTTTACAATACAGCCCTTATTTCCCAGTACATAAACACTTTCTAATCTGCTAGAAATGGTGACCTAAATGTATTTGGACAAAGAAGGGTATGATGCCCGTATTACATTAACAATTGTTTTATTTTTATTTTTATTTTTATTTTTTTAAACATGCCCTCTACTAAATGCAAATATGAACACTTTATTCAAAAAGGAAATGTATCAAACCATTCCATTGAGTGCTTTTCAAGTTAGTTCCAGTCTATCACTGTCATAATGTGAATGCTTTCAGCATGTGGTGAATGATATTGTATACACAGAGACATAAGAAGTGGAGACTTTTGCCATCTCATATGGAAATGCACTTGAGCCCTTTCAGACAGATTTGAAATGTACAGTTTCACAGAGCCGCAGACTGAGCAGATCGGACGTTTTCTGACATGCAATGAGCTCATGAGATCTGAATTTCTTCCAATGCAGAAAGCGTTTTCTGTGGCTTTCTCACAACTATTGACCCTTTCTCCCTCTTTTGTCTCATGCTTTTTGTCTACCCCTTTGCACAACTTGCTCTTTCTGTTTATCTCCCTTGCGTGTGACCGTTATCTGCTTTTTTCAGGCTGGCAACAAAAACACAAAAGATTAACTCTGGATTTAATATTCTTAATCTCCTACACTGGTGAGTTCTTTAAACTTCAAGAAAAGATATTTAGTTTGCTAGATTGCCGATTTAGCTTGCAGATTATTTCTGAGTGTGTGAATGAATGTGTGCGAGTAAACAGGCTGTGAATTATCCAAAAGCCTAAATCAAACTACAGTTTAGATGCACGGTAGGCGGTAGAGTTTCCACAGGAATGTTCTTTCAGACATGCATAGATTCAAAAACATAAATAGAATTTATGAGCCTCTCAAGAGGCGACATATAAAAAGAACTTGTATCATTTTAATTAAGATACTCAACTAGCAGAGGCTTTACCATAAACACATTTCTAAAGTCTTTCAGACCACATATGAGCGAATGACGTCAAAACGGCATCGGCCTCCTGCATAATTGGGGTGTTTGCAGATACTGTATGTAATTACAAACACACAACACAGCTGGAAGCCCGTTTACTCACATCACTGGGATGGATATGACGCTTTGACAGTAAACAAATGTGTTTATGCTTGTGAGGGAGGACTTCGTGCCCCCCCATGTGAGCATAAAGTGGGTGCCCACCCTTCAATCACTGTTCAAGGATTCTGCAACTAATTTATGGAATAAAGCTAAGGCACTTTGTCATGTTTTTAATACGGACATGAAACATCAATAAAGTTCTGAAAAAATAAATAAATGTAATCATTATGCTTAGGAAGCACAAGAGTGAGACTAAAGGCCGTATTTTCGTAGACAGACGGACGGACGCTCGGCCTAAAAATGGTCATTTTTTATTTTCGTACCAGGGCAAGTTTTAGTTTAGCGTGTTTGTGAATTTGGTAGCATCTCGTAATTAGACGATAAAAAGTTGCCCTGATTTTAGCCGCACAATAACCACATCAATCTAGTGGTGCAGGTGGTGCAGCGAGATTTTGGTGCATTTGAATAAGGCACAGACAGATTGATTCGAAGTCCTGCAGACGTGTGTGGTGGATGTAAATTATTATTATTATTATTATTATTATTATTATTATTATTAATATTATTATTATTATTATTATTATTATTATTATTATTATTATTATTATTATTATTATTATTATTATTAATTTCATTCATAAATATGACAGCTGCATAGGAGAAGCCTCTGAAATCATTATAGAAATCAATTAATTTATCCATCCATCCATCCATCCATTTTCTTGGCCGCTTTTCCTCACTAGGGTCGCGGGGGTGCTGGAGCCTATCCCAGCTGGCTTCGGGCAGTAGGCGGGGTACACCCTGAACTGGTTGCCAGCCAATCGCAGGGCACACAGAGACGAACAACCACACTCACATTCACACCTAGGGACAATTTGGAGTGTTCAATTAACCTGCCATGCATGTTTTTGGAATGTGGGAGGAAACCGGAGTACCCGGTGAAAACCCACGCAAGCACGGGGAGAACATGCAAACTCCACCCAGAAAGGCCGAAGCCCGGACTCGATCTCACGTCCTCTGCACTGGGAGGCGGACGTGCTAACCAGTCAGTC
Source organism: Vanacampus margaritifer (assembly GCF_051991255.1). Taxonomy (NCBI): domain Eukaryota; kingdom Metazoa; phylum Chordata; class Actinopteri; order Syngnathiformes; family Syngnathidae; genus Vanacampus; species Vanacampus margaritifer. The sequence continues at coordinate 9,346,893 of NC_135435.1, forward strand.
ACCGTGCTGCCCTCAATTAATTTAATGAATTATTATTATTATTATCTTAAATAGCACCACATGACCGCACATCAAAGAGATAATGAAGTAGATGATATCTACCACACACTTCTGCGGTGCGCCAAATTAGTTTGCCTGCACCTCGATCAAATCCACCAAAATCGCGTTATGCCACCTTCGCAACTAGTTAGAACTGGTTTTACTGAGTTTAGAATATCGTCTGCTCGGTGAGCTGGAACATCCAGCGAGGTGTAGCATGTCCACCAAATTCACACGCACGCTAACCCGAAAATTAGGATGCTTCTGTTTTTAGGCCGAGCAAAGTCGATTTACCAAATTGACAGCTGTGGCAAGGGTGCGGCAGCTGTGACTGCGTCTACGAGTTAGCCGGTTTACACAAAAATACACTATAAATTTCCACAAAACTCAGGAAAGGGCGTTGTCGTTGACAATGCTTTCATACAAACACTATTTAGCTTTAACTAGTTTTTATTGGTTTCTGATGATTAAAGTAGTAAAAAAAAATGCTGAAAGTCGAGGTCCCTTACTACTGTCTGTCATGTTCTTTTTATTTTAGAATCCTCTTGTCCATCTCCCACAACTCACTGTCAGTCATAACACACTGCTTTCTCTGTAGTGCCCCTCGCAATACAACGGGACCATTTAAGGACTTCATGTACAAATCACAGCCTATGTGCAACCTTTCATGCCAGTAGCTTGCTATGAATCTTTTGAATAGCTGCAAAATGACCAGAAACTTAAGGCACAATTCAGCTCCTTTGTTTCTTCATTACCCAAATTCTCTCACTAAAGACTTGTAGACAGACTACAGTCAGACAGCCTTCTGGAAAAACTTTTGCATTCAGAAAAGTGTCATAGTGGTCATTATGCCTCTCCACGAAAGTGAGCCTTTTTTGATGGAGGAAACTATCATGAGTTCTGACTGAAAGAATTTGAGAACACCATATGGGGTTCCTTCTTCCCACTTCGATCTTACGTAAGGTAGCAGATGCAAGCTCCAGGGTTTTATTTAGAAGCCTTGAGGATGTCCACACACACTTGCACACATTCAGGTCATAAACCAGGATAATGGTTCTTTCGAATCACAGGAACTCTAATAGACTACACCGGTAGAAATCTGCCCACCTACAGATTATTTGTCCGCCAACTCACAGTTCTGCCCTCTCTTGCTCTCTCTTCCTCACACACATGCACACACACAAACACAAGCAGTCTACTGTTGTAAAACAATATTCTCATGCTGAGCCCTGAGGTTTAAGCTGTGAAGCTCATGGCACCACATGCTAAGGTATGCAGCAGGAAACATCGCATTCAAGGAAAAACATTACAGTGGTCACTCACTACTTCGCAGTTCACTTATTGCGGATTCGCTCTATCGCAGATTTTTATTTGGGTTCCTTTATGCTGCTATTTTTGTCCTTTAAAAAAAAGAGACCCAATTAAAAACAGCTTTTTCTTTCAAACAACACAATATATTTCATTTTTAAACAAAATATTGAATAGTCTATTTGGTAAATTAACTCATTCACTGCCGTTGACGCTTATAAACGTCAAAAATTAATTTTAACTATGTCTATTAGTTTAACATTTTTTTTCTAGTTTTGTTAACAAGGGTATGAAAACCTAGACATTTTTTTAACAATCTTTTTTTTTAAGAAAAAAAAGAAAAGAGTGTTAAAAATTAGGGGCAGCAGGCGATTACAATTTTTAGTTGTAATTAATCGCATGACTTTAATAGTTAACTCACGATTAATCACAAATTTTATATCTGTTCTAAATGTACAATATATATTTTTTCCTAGGTTTTCATATTAACAAAAGTGGAAAAAAAATGTTAAGCTAATAGAAATAGTTCAAATGAATTTTTGACATCTGTAGCCGCCAATGGCTGTGAATGAGTTAAGAAACATGTACCATGATAAGTTAAAAAAAAAAAAGAAATATCACCCGCAAAAAGTGAGGGAACACAATTTTTATTTCTGCTTCAGTCAGAATTTATTTATTTTTAACATTGGACATAGTGCTAGATTTGCTAGATAGTGCTATTTCTTGTATATTATTATTATTATTATTATTATTATTATTATTATTATTATTATTATTATTATTATTATTATTATTGTTATTATTATTATTATTATTATTATTATTAGTAGTAGTAGTAGTAGTAGTAGTAGTAGTAGTATTTTAATTATTATAATTTAAAAAACTAATACAAATAGTAATGGTAACAAAATCTGTCATTTAAATATTCATTTTAATATCTGTAGGTAATGTTTACTAGTTTATCTATTTAGTATGTACGGTAACTTCATTTTACACATCAGTAATCTAATAGCAACAACAAGCTTGCTAGAGTCAAACAAATCAAAATGTGATTTTCCATACAATAATTGGTATTGGCTCAAGCTCCAGCCTGAAAGAAAGTGGACCAAAGTGTCAGTCCTATAAAAATTGAGTTGAGTTGAGTTGAGTCTTAAAAAGGTTAAAGAGCTTACGTTCATGTCTGTCTCACAGACGACTCAACCAAGTGAGGCCTTGTTTGAAGTCAAAGGCCAAGGAATTAAACAAGCTGTGACCTATTTTCATGGCACTACCAATGTTGCCACTGCAACACAAGACGGTTCAGTATTATGTTAGCTGAGTTCAGAGCCTCATTTTCAAGTGTGAACAAATGATTCCCCCTCTTCAAATTAAACATAATTTCATTAATTCAGGAAAACTGCTTTGAAAACGAGAATATTCTTGATATTAATAATTTATTCCTTTTTTATACATAAGATTGTGATATGTTTCAACATAAAAGACCATCATTATAATCAAAGAGAACTCCATTTAGATTAAATTATGAATATTGAAGAACATTGGAATACTAACATATCAACTTATTGAAACAGGGAGGCGATCTCCAAGTTACTATTATAATTTTTGAACAAGTTTCTTTAAATCAACCCACTGGCCGGGGCATAGTTATGGTAGGGTTGTGGGGGCACATTCCCACAATCGCGATCATCATATGGAAAGGAGTGTAGCCGTGCCGATTCTGAAACCCTGTTTTTAAAATGTGCTGCACAGACTTGCACAAGTCTATGAAAATGAAAAAGTTGTGCCGGCATGCCTCATGGCAAGATAACAAGTTAGGAGGACCAATTAGCTCCGTAAGTTACATGGAACAGTGAAAGTTGGCTCATAATCAAAGAGCTTGATAATGGAGCCGCTAGTGCTTTTGTTCTAACTATTCCATTTTAAAAGGCAGATTGTAAAGTTGATACTCTTTTGCAATTATATATTAAAGGTGAAGTCAACCCCAATTTTGTTGACAATAATATGTTCTATGCATTCCCACTAGTCTAAATATGGTATTCAGGTTAATATTGTGTTGCGAATATGAGTTAAGCAACAAAAACCTGTTGTTTTCATCCATTTCAGGGGGGGCCATTTTGCTACTTGGTGTCGACTGAAGATGACATGAATGTTGCTCGGGTCTCTGGTAGCAACCAATCACAGCACAGCTTCAGAAAACAGGTGAGCTGTGATTGGTCGTTGCCTGAGCCCTGAGCAACTGTGATGTCATCTTCAGTCGACAGCAAGTGGCCGAGATGAATAAAAACGGCTGGATTTAGCTTCATAACTCATATTCCAAAAATGTAATATTAATCAGAATGTCATGTTGAGACTAGTGAGGTCACATATAACATATTATTGTCGAGAAATGCTTAAGGTTGACTTCCACTTTAAGAACAACTTCACTCTAGGTCAGAGGTGGGCAATCTCGGTCCTCGAGGGCCAGAGTCCTGCAGGTTTTGGAGGTTTCTCACTTCCAACACAAGCTGATTCCAATCAACAGGATCGTTATCAGGCTTATGCAGAGCTTGCTGATGAGCTGATCATATATCAGCTGTGTTGGAGAAGGGCAACATGCAAAACCTGCAGGACTCCGGCCCTCGATGCCCACCTCTGCTCTAGGTGCTAGTCACACGACCACTTTATCGAGTTGGCCAACAAATGCAATAAGTGCCATCCTGAGTGGTCTGGTATGCTCCAAATTCTAGTACCCACATTATCATCTCTAAAAGAAAATCATCACGAATAATAAATCTGATGTTACTGATAACAGAGCAATAAAAAAAAAGCCTTTCTACAATATTGTTGCTCTATGCTGAGGAATGGAGGGTCATTCAGCACAGTCAGCATGGTAGCTAGCACTTGTCCTGCATCCTGCCCCAAGGTGACTTTTCTGCTGTTGGCAGGCAGAGCTTTGAAAACGGCTGCTTTTCATCTCTGCCTAATCCTCCCACTCATCAAAATTTAGTCAACAATAACATCTCCATGCATTGCCTCTTTTCCCCTCCCCTAAATTTTAGCCAACTGCGTGATTGGTTTGCAAAACGGATGAGAAAAATGTATTGCTCGTCCTGTCTGGAGACAGATTTTGGCATTGACTCCTGTTTAACAAAGGCGCACATGGCCTTTTCCTATTTCAGTTATCGTAGTGGAGAACCTACGCAGCAGCAGCAGCTCTTACACCTCCCACGTAATCACACACAGGAAGACAATTTGTAGTTTGAGAGTTTGTGTCTGTGTGCTTATCTGCACTGTACAAGATGAAGAAAAGACACCATTTTATATTAATTTATAGGCAACATTTTTATACAATTTCAGGTATGGAACACAAATGAGGCCATTGTCCTGTGTCTCTACTAGGTCATCTATTTTAGTCCAGGTTAATTCTCCTCCTGGGCATAGGTGTGCTCATTTCCTTTATCTGTCTTCCTGCCACTCTTCCTCTCTCATTCCGTGCTATTCCCTCACTTGGTTAATTGATTAAGAGGATTCAACCCGCTGCTGCTGCTGCTGTCTTAAATACAAACCACAATCTTGGCTCCACATAAACACTCAGATATACACACACACGTGCTGCCCAGAGATGTTGCAACAACACAAGCAATTGCCTATAGGACCTAAGACCTTGAGAAATGGCTGACACTGGCCTGTATCCATGATGACAAATCAAAGTCACAGTTTTAAACACTGCAAAACTTTTGATATGGGGCCTTTATTCGTTATTTCTAGCTGGTGACTAGTAGGAGGCCCAGAGAAACGCCTGGTAGTAGTCTGTATCAATGACAGTCTTTGGGGGGTTGGTGAGGTCCATCCTTCAACTTCCTTCAGCCTAACCCTTGTTTGGGTTGCTTGACATGGGTGGGAAACCTTCAGCCCAAGCTCCACATTCAAGAGCATTTGAATCAGCCATTCAATTCTAATTGAAATGTTTTTAAAAGCCCAAACTAACAGCTAATCCAAATGGGCTTTTGAACCCCCCAAAATATTACTAATAATTCTTACATTTAAAGAAAAAAAAAATCCACTGGCGGAAACAGCTTCTGACACCACAAAATAAATAAATACCCACTGGTGGACAGTGAAGATACATAAATAAATAAATAAATATCCACTGGCAGAAACTAATACTAATTAAATAATACTAATACTAATAATACTTAAACATTTATAACATTTATATTTTCAGATAATTAGTATGGGACTTGGAATGGTCCATAAAAACCCAAATAGCCTTTTATGGGGGGAAAGATTCATGCCTCTGCCTCCCACTTACTAATCATCCTCAATTAGGTAGTTAGTCCCTGTAATGCAACTGAATTATTATAATTAAATCTGGTAATTGCTTCCTCAGCTAGTTTGTATTAGAAAAGCGGATGCTAGCATGCAAAATAGATAAGGTTGCTTCTCTGTTAATTTTTTAAATATATATTAAAAAAGGATTTTGCACATTTGAACGGGTAATTTATCAGATTTTAACGGAAAAACTGTTTAGAAATGAAAACTTGCAATAAAGTGATATATTTCAGATGAGAAACTGCCATCCTTCAGTTTATCATAACCAGTGTTTGCTATGTAAACAAAAGCATGTTAGCAACTAATCAGCACACACTTCACTTAAATCAACCAATCATATCACAGGAGTCATCTTGAAACAGTATTAAGCCGTGCAGCATCTCTTACCTTTGTGACAGTCATGCAGAATCAGTGGGTGAGCTGCAGGCCAGTGTCCCGTTCAAACAGATCAATGCTGCAGGAGTGGCGGAGTGATGAGGAGGAGAGGAGGGCAGCAGCTCCGGTTGCTGGCTATGCAGAGAGAGAGAGAGAGAGAGAGAGAGAGAGAAGACGAGTGGACAGACAGGTAGTGTGTCTAGCCCACTAAGTACCCGAGAGGCTGATTGCTGCTGCAGTGAAGTCACGGCTGGTGCTCTGAGCGCGGTTGCTTGATTCCAGAGGGAAAAGCTTCCCCGCACTCTGCAGGACACACCCCTCCTGCCTCACCACATGCACGCAAGGAAACAACACACGCGCTGGGATGGTGCACACAAAGTCTGCCTGCCCTGCTTTCTCACTCACGATCACAGTATGATTAGTGGTGCGTTAATGCAGCTTATTGACGAGTAGTCAGGCAGAGCTAGGCAGGAAGAGTGACTCTGCAAAAGCACAATGATTGGTCGGAAGGAGAGGAATGTTGGTCACTGTGTGTCGCACTTTGCTACCCTGCCTGCTGCACTGCTGAAAGAATTAATTCATTTTTTCTACACGAGCACCTGCTTGTTATCAGCTCGAGTTTGTGCCTTGATGTGTCTATGACTAAGGCAACTTCACACTTCAGAGCAGATATTTTGTTATCCTCATAAATCCCAAGTTGTGTTGTTTACTGCATTACGTACCCCACCTTTCACCGAAAGTTAGCTGAGATTCCAAAGTGTTTGGGCAATATTATTTGCTCATATTAAGCCAAATGCTTCAGAACTCATTGGGCGGGCGGTTCACAGTGCAGATGGACAATGCCCAGAACCATACTGCAAAAGAAACCAAAGAGTTTTTTAAGGCAAAGAAGTGGAATGTTATGCAATGGCCAAACCAATCATCTGACCTGAAATTAACTGAGCATGCATTTCACTTGAAGACAAAACTGAAGACAAAATGCCCGAAGAACAAGCAGGAACTGAAGACGGATGATTCTAGCATCCGATGATGTGTATGCCTTCCAGACTTCAGGCTGTAATTGACAGCAAAATTTCACAAGCATTCCACATGCATTCAAATATTGGCATTCAGCTTTCGGCATTCACACGCAATTTCTCCAGAAATGTCACATTGTCTAGTTAAAAAGGACAAGCTTGATTTCTGATTGTTAATTTGCCCCATTATTTTTGGTCCCTTAAAAAGTAGGATGTACTGTACACCTGATTTGGATGTACAAACCCCGATGCCAATGAAGGTTTGACATTGTGTTAAATGTAGTAAATAAAAGCATAATACAATGATTTGCAAAACCTATATTCAATTGAATGAATTAAAAAAAAGTCAGACTAAAAAACTTTTTTTTTTTTTTTTTTGCAAGTATTCACTCATGTTAAGTTTCATACCTGCAAAACATTCCTAAAAAGCTGGGACCTGTGCACGTTTACCTCTGTGATACATCATCTTTGCTTTTAACAGTCAATAAGCATTTGAGAAATCCATCCATCCATTTTCCTAACCATCTACTCCTCACAAGGGTCGCTGGGATGCTGGAACCTATCCCAGCTGGCTTCGGGCATTAGGTGGGATACACCCTGAACTGGTTGCCAGCCAATCCAGGAGAGCAATTGATGAAGCTTTGTAGGTGACATTTTTCCCATTCTTGCTTCTTTGATTTACAATTTTCAATGGGAAACAGGTCTGGACTGCTGGCAGACAACAACAAAAAAAGCCTGGACATCTCTGAAAAGGACATTTTCCAAATTGCAGCTATTGTTGCTCCAAAACCTGTATACAACTTTTAGCATGGCTGGTTCCTTCACAAATACAAGTTATCCATAACATGGGCACTCACACACAACATACCATCACAGATTCTAGATTGTGAACTTGCTCTGTTAACAATCCGGATGGTCCTTTTTCTCTTTGAGCCCAGAGAAGCTTTTTTTTAAGAGTTTTAACTTGCATTTGTAGATGTGACGAACGGTGCCAATTCACAGCGGTTTTCTGAATTGTTCCTGAGCCCACATGGCAATATATTTTACTCAATAATGCTGGATTTTAATGTAGTGCCACCTGAAGAATCAAAAGTCACATGCATTAAATGTTGGTGTTCGGACTTGCCACATACAGTAAATGCGGATATTTCTCATTATTCTCTGAATCTTTTGATGATATCATGGACTGTCAATGATTAATAAAACCCCTAAATTTCTTGCATTTGTAGATTGAGAAACATTGTTTTAAACTGCTGACTATTTGCCCCAAAGAGCTGGTGAACCTCACCTTGACCTTTCTTTTGAACACCTGTGCCTTCTGGGATCCTACTTTTATACCCAATCATGTTTTTTAGCATTCCTCAACTTTCCAATCTTTTGTTGCCCCTCTAACATCTAACACCTTTTTGAGAATGTATTTGCAGGCATACAATTCAAAATAAAAGAATATTTCCATAAAAAACACATTTTTCAGTTTGAATATTGAAGTGTCGGTTGAATAGGTTGAAAAGGGTGTGTAAATCATTGTATTCTGTATTTATTTACATTTTACACAACGTCCCAACTTCTTTAAAATTGGGGTTTGTAAATACCCTCAAATTAAAGCTGAAAGTCTGCAGTGAAAACACATCCTGTTCATTTGATTTCAAATCCATTGTGGTGGTGTCTACAGCCAAATAGGTGAGAAATTGTGTCGCTGTCCCAATATTTATGGCCCTGACTGTATCTAAAACGTGTTGGTGTGTTAATAGTGTTTTGTGGCTTGCAAATAAAAGCTGATCATTCTTTGGTGAGGACATGGTGTTACAAAAGCAGTCTTTGGGCCAGCCACGTTTGTCATACTAATCTGTTTTCATGGAGAGATGATAGAGACAGGCCAAGATTCCAACTCTGTCTCCATGGTTTAACTTTATTCAGCATTGAGACTTGTTTTTCTTGGTTATACAACAAACAACACTGACTTTGTTTGTTGACATGTTCAGATGAGTATTAGAGTCTTGTTTTGTGTGTGGCTTTTATTTTACTTACTGTAGTTCAATTGTCAAAGACATTATCATTCCCGTCTTTCTGTTGCGGGGCACCATTCCTAAGCATTTCCTGTGTAGAACAATAGTTTTCCTGAGGGGAGACACAGTCTTTGAATTGTTATTTGGAAAACAAATGACTGAAACGAGGCTGAGCTTTACTTGGGAAACGTGGTACACCCTGGACTGGTTGCTGGCAAAATTGCATGGCACACATAGACATACAAATCACACTCACATTCACACCTGGCCAATTTAGAATCTTCAAGTAAACAGGAAGCCGGAGGAAAAACAAGCAAACTCCACAAAGGAAGGCCAGAGGAGATATTTAAACCAGAAACCTCAGAACTGTAATGCAGATGCCACTACATTACAGAGTGTTCTAATTTATATTATGAAAATATTCTCATTTGGAGTGTATGATTTGGGTGAATTCTTCTTTTTATTTATTTTTTACATTATAATGTAGATCAGCTATTTCCTTCTTGGTGAACTTCAGAAATTCATGCTGATGTTTTTCTTTAATCCATACATTTGACTGCTTGTCAAGGCCATTTACCATGAGGAATCCCCCTCATAACTAACCGTTTGCTGTCCTCTTGTGGTAAAGTTGCGCTATTACCATAAACCGTATGCACAATAAAACCACCCACCTCCCTTTCAGGCATCTTTGCCGTTTTGATTCTCTAGGCATGCACGGCAAACGGTCCCCATTCCTGACAAATTTTCGATAAACTGCACACCGTCCTTGACCGTATGGTACAGCTTTTGTGACACTGACATAAAACATAAAATGGCAATTTAGAACGTGAAAGTGGTATGGCACGAAAACACGCCAACTTTCACAATCATACATAAAAACATTTTTTTTAAAGCACCGGACTTCAAAATCACGTTTAAAATAAATGTTCACAATGTGCATCAGCCCGTACTGTCATTGTTTTTGTCATTACACTTACTAACGTGACGCAAGAGCGCCCTACATCCTTCTGCCCATCGAAAAAAAAGGTATCATTGGCATAAGTTGATCATAACGCAACAAGCCATTTGACAACCTTTATTAACAGTAAACAGCAAATTAAATAAAATATATTCAATACAAATAACCTGAAACTCCTAAATAATTAAGCAAACAAATAAATAAATAAATATGCGTGCACATGCGTGTACAGAGAAACATGCCTGCATTTTCTGAATGCAAAGTCATTATGTCAGGTGACAACTGCTGCCTGTGCAGTGTCCTAATTGCTTGTCAAGCCACAAGTGCTTAATGAGATTAAATTTTGAACCATTAACAGGAAAGGTTAATGAGTACAATCCAGAGATTTGGATGATGTTAATGGGGGTGGCGTGGCTCAGTGGTAACGTGGGCCTCATGCAACTCTGAGGTTGTGGTTTCGATTCCAGGCTATTGTGACCATGTCGAAGCATCCTTGAGCAAGATTGCAAGACTGATGCTGCATCATCAGTACGTAATTATGGTAAGAACTACTAATATTATTATTTTGTATAATCAATGAGTAAAAACAACTCAATATTATGAAAGTTAATTTGAAAAATTATTTCATTCAAGTAGGCTATATATTATTTTCTTCTAATTATCTATAGGTTATGTTATACTTATTTTAAAAAAAATATAAATTAAAAGGTTCCTAAATAAATTAGAAGGTTCTTATAAGGTCAGAAACAGTTGAGTGACTGAGTTGCCTTTTAAAAATGTGGCCATTATGAAATCTTACCACACCATAAATTTTAAACAATCATCCAAAAAAAACTGTGAACCCTCTTCCACAACATCAAATTTCTCCGGTGGTGAGCAGACTATGAATCAAAGGTTCCCCTGGTGGTATAGCTACACATGTGGGTCCAAAATGCATTAAAAGATATGTTATGCCTGCCAACATCAAAAAGAGATCTGGAATGCTGAAGGCCTCTATTCTTAATCCCTAACCGAGTTTTCCTCAGCTATTTGAAGTATGCTCTTTATCCAAGTTTATTATATGCCGGAGTCACTGTGTTTAATACCTTAATAGACGCCTACTCAAATAATACTTGTATTTTTCATCATCTTTATTACTAAATTACTGTGGTTTCGTTTTTCAGGGACGACGTGATACGAAGGGATGTTCTCTGATTTGGCAGCTCAATGACATCTTCGAGGAGCATACTGCAGTTTGCACCCAGACCACCAGAGGGCATGGTTGTAATAATCAGCAACGCTCCTATTTAAAAATAAAAAATTAAAAAGCCTCCTCTCACCCTTCTTCCAACCTTAAACCCCCGAAGCCCCCCTTCACAACCACCCCCACTATTTCCCTTCAGAGAAACTGTTGCTCGATTGGAACATTTAATGTACAGCTCCTCAAATTTCAGCTTCTGGAACTGATGGCACAGAAACCCAGTCAGCCGCAGTCTGCGCACAAAAAACACTTCCTCTATCCTCAGCAAAATGAAGAAAAAGAGGGGAGTGGAAGAAAGGGGAGTGGATTTAGTAGAATTTTAAAAGAACAGCGAGAGGAAAGTATGTGACATAGGTTGACAGAAGTAGGAAGTATGAGAGACAGTAGTAGTGAGCGCCATTTGGATTCATGTCATTTTGTCTCACAGCTGTCTTGACCGTTCCATCATTTATGGATTTATTGTATCACTGAACTCACACCATCTCTTAAGTCATTTTCCACTATTGTATAGATGCCTCTTTTCTCAACTTTCCCCTTCCCAAATCCATTTGTTTTCGCCTAGCCTGTTGTTTTTTCACCTGGCGGCCATTAAAAAAAAAGAAAGTTTTCTTTGAATTGCCATACTGATTAGGTGAGACACTGTAACTGTAAACTGAGGGAGTATATTTTGATGTTTTGTTTTGTACTGTCAGTTTTTAAATAGTGATATAATTTATTACGGTGGAAATATATTCAAAACTAAAAGTCTGTGTACAAAAAGTAACTGACTATCTTGATAAATCATGAATTACATATGGCTAATCACATTTTTTTTTGGGGGGGGGTGGGGGGGGGCTGCGTTCATTTTCACTAACTACACCCAAGCCTTATTCCCATGTTCAATGAAATCACAGATGTAATTGACATCTATCAGTCGGGAAAGTGTTAAGACTCCAGCGAACCACGGTGAGAGCCATTATCCACAAATGGAGAATAGTGAACCTTGCCCGGAGTGGTTGCAACAACAAAACGTAGCCCAAGAGCGCAGTGCCGACTTATCCATGAGGTCACAAAAGAACCCAGGACAACATCTAAAGAACTGCAACCCTGTCTTGCTTCTGTTAAGTGTTCATGACTCAACAAAAAGGAAGAGGCTGGGCAAAAATGACATCCATAGCAGTATTCCAAGGCCAAAATCATTGCTGACCTAAATTAACATGGATACTTGTAGGAAAGAAAGAAAGAAAGAAAGAAAGAAAGAAAGAAAGAAAGAAAGAAAGAAAGAAAGAAAGAAAGAAAGGAAAAAAGGAAAGAAAGAAAGAAAACATCTGAAAGATTTCCAATATTTGTAATATTCTGTGTCTCATTATGGTACTTTAGGACCTGGACGACTCGCTGTGACTGATTGAACCATGAATTTTGCTCTTCACCAGAAAATCCCGAAGGAGAATGTTTGGCCATCAATTTGTGACTTTGAGCACAAATGAATTCTGTAGCGGGATCCAAAACACACCAACAAATCAGCTTCTGAATGGCTTGAGAAGAAAGACGACAAAATGAAGGTTTTGGAGTGGCTTAGTCAAAGTCCGGACTTGAATCTGACTGAAATGCTGTGGCCAACCTTCAAAAGGCTGTTTGTGCTTGAAAACACTTCAGTAATAGTAAAACAATTCTGCAAAGAAGAGTGAGCCAACATACAGTATGTTCCCAAAAATGTGATTTATTAAAATTTATTTTTATTATTTTCTATTTTCTCTGAAATCCACAAGCTTAATTACGCTTTCTGTTTGTACAACAACTTGTTTTTGCTGTCCTTCATTTTTTTGTAATCCGAGGAAGTTGTGTTGGCCCTCTGTTGAGATAGTGTCACAAAATCAGCCACGCTGTGTATGTTGTTGTGTGGTCCTCTTCTCTTTTTTTCCCAGAGTGCAGAGAAAAGGCAGGCTAGCTTCTGGTTCAGTATTAAATCCAAGACTCTTTCTTCAATTAGTGAAGCTGCTGCCATTGCTTACACAGCTTGTTGGCAAGTCTGACGTTTTCACTCCCTCGCTCAACACTAACAGACTTGGGATTATGAAAAAAGTAAAGGAATGCTCTTGAACCTTTAGATCCAGAATTGTAAATATGTAAAAGTAAACGCAAAGGGATCCAACATGTTTGAATTGTGTTTAAATTCCCCTTGGAGTGACATGATATAAAGAACCTCATCTGGGTACTTGATAAGTCAATTTCCCCAGCCATTTTAAAGAATATTATTATTATTAATCCTAATTGTCTATATGTGTCTCTTTGACCTCACTTTCTGCTTTATTGAATTGTTGGAATCAGACAAACTATCTGAATCTAAACTGCGTGGATTTGGATTGCATTGCAACTTCCCATCTTGATTGTGCCTGGTAATCAAAGCGGTACTGGCAGCCCATCAGCACATGATTACTGCCAGCCGCAAAGCAGTGACATATTTCCACCACATGGAACAAGTGACAGCAGAATGGTCGGAACTTTCTTCATGGCTTTTGTATGTTCTCCCTGCCTCCGATGACTCTGCATCCTTCCATATTCCAAAAGCATGCATGTATAGGTTTGTTGAAGACGTTTACTAGTCTGTCCATAGGCGTGAATGGTTGTTTGTCTATATGTGCCCTGTAATTGGCTGGCACCCACTTACATATTTTCCAGATTGAATACAAATTCGCCTGAAACCTGATATAGCAACTGAAATGATCGTTCACAGTTACATAAGTGTGGCAAAAGCTGCAATATATAAAGCTGTTGGATCAACATTATTCATCATTAGGACTTGTGTTGGGTGCACACTTGTGTGCACTCTGAGCTCTGCTTCTGTTGTTAGAAGCAAGGCAGAAAAGGAGACAGCCAAACAAGATCTGGCCCACTGGTTCGCAATCAAATGAAAGGCGGGCTCGCCGTTGGCCCAGCAGTTTATGGGTTCAGATGATGATGGCTAGCGCACTGCCTGAATTAATGTCTACACCCAAAATGAGCCAACGTCATTTTCAGTGCGCCATCAAGCGGGCCAGCATGGAAAAGTCGACAAAAAATACAAATGATCAGAGACTAACAGCTTGCAGTATTTTTTACTATTTGTTTGACTTTCATCTTAGAGAAGCTGATAAGCTTTAATCAGTATTGACTGAAAATTACTTTTTTTTAAAAAAAAATTCTTAACAAAAATAAGTTACGTACTGTAACATCAAGTAAAAACAGCTGCCACTCTTGATCTGGCTTGATTAACTTTTAAAATGAGAAAATGTGGCTTCTTAGAGGGACAATAACGTGAAAAATCAACTTTTTGGAGCTCACCAAAAACATCACCAAAGTGATGCTTTCCTCCATTTTCAATTCTAGGTCATTCTGCTCTCCAGCCCCAACCGGAAAAACGAGCGGGTGCTCACTCTGTGACGTCATCAGGTGCGGACCCACCCCCGCACCGCCTAAACACACTGCCACTTTCTCTGAGACCTCCATGCTCGCAGGATAGTGATAAAAGTAGCCTTTAACAGTAAACATTCTGTTCAAATGATTTCAAAGCAATTTGCCTTCACATTTTCAATGCCATTGGGGCTGACTACAAGTGACAATTCTGCACTGTTGAACCTAACTGGTGAAGTGGCTAAAGCACTCAGGGTCCCCCCCCCCCCTCCTCCTCTACGATTTCTTGCAGGAAAGGAGCCGTTTTATTTCTAATGTTTATTGAAGAATTGAACATCCATCCAATTTCCACATTTCAAGAAGACGTGGTTGTACTGCAAGTGCTGGCCGATCTTGCGTGGCCACTCAGAGGAGTTTGAACGCAGCGCTCCAGAGTTTTGTGGGCGGTGCTCGCAGCAGCCGGTTTAGGACTCACCTCACAAGCCAGATTGATAATTGCAATTCACTCAAGGGAGTTCTTCACATTATCAATCTGGGACTTTACTCGGTTGATCCGTTTGGAAAAGGGGTGACTTGCTGTACAATACTTCGAGCTGATTGGACGATGCGGCATCTTTGCACGTTGGTTTTGACCAATCAAGGCAACGGATTAAAATGTACGTTGTAGAAATGTACTAACGCCCAATTCACACTGACTGCGGAACGGACGCGGTGCATTTTCCGTACGGCCGCCGCAAGGAATAGAAAGCATTCGAGTCTGCGTGTCAATTCACACCAGGTGCGGAAGGGATGCGGCGCTGCGGAAGGTTTTCGCATGCGTTCTTTTCATAAAGCTGAAAAAATTACACGAGCCTAACAGTAAGTCGAGCGTCAACATCAAGGTAGATCCGGTATATTTCAAAATAAAACTGTTTGCGAACTCATTTTTAGGAGGAGGGAAGCTAGCTAACTACATAGCATGACATGAGTCGGACATTTAAGACAAAAAACAAGCTCAGAATAAATTAAACATGACAAAATAACACTATTTAAACACAAAACGTACTTACCCATGGTGGAAGAGCCATGTTCCAGAAATAATGTCCAAAAGCATATCGATGTGACAACAGGTAAGTGTGGTTATTGTTTACCAATAGGACTCTAAATACACGGTTGTTATCGCGCAAACTCAACTCTCCAGCATGAACCCCCGTAATCTTGGGGTCTGTCAGGTGCTTATTTCTGGACACGGACAGCTCACGCAACGCACGTGGTGTGAATTGCAGTCCGTGCGGATGTTGCACGGAAAACGCACTGCATCGGTTTTGCAGTCAGTGTGAATTACAGGACACACTAAAATGGTGGAAAAACGAGCATTTTCACCCAGAGTGGGAGGAAAATTATATTTTTGTTTATTATAATTTAAAACCCGTCTGTTTAATCTGCAAGGGAACAACGGCGTTGGCGAAGAAAGGAAATGTGGCGTGGCATTTTAAAACTCTACGTACCGGCAAAAACTGCATTACGCGCCGCATAAGTGCGGGATTTGAAAGCACAGCAAGCAATTTTCCCCAAACGGAAGGTCAAGGCTAAAGCCGCAATTATTGCTTCCTATCGCGTAAGTTACGTGTTCTTGCTAAACACAAGAAGCCATTCAGAGACGGAGATATTGTGAAGGAAAACATCCTCGAAGCAGCGGATAGCCTTTTTGATGAGATTTTAAAGGCCATTAACGGAGTGCAACTTTCCCGCAACACCGCTACAAGGCGATGTGAAGAAATGGCCGTGAATATACAGGAGCAGCTGAGGAAGGATATCGACAGGTGTTTGTGCTTTTCTCTCCAATTTGAGGAGTCGACTAATATAGGGGATGTGGCACAATTATGTTTTCATCAGGATGCTAAAAAGCATCCTGATGAAAACATAATAATAATAAGACATAATTATAATTAATTATTATTATAAGACATGAGCATCAAGGAAGAGCTACTCATTGTTTTGTCTTTAAAAAGACACACCAGAGGTAAAGATATTTTTAATGCTTTCATGGGATTTGTTGGTGAGACAAAATTGCCTCTCTTCAATGACCACCTTGTTGCCTGCTTACGCCTTGCAACCAGCACCTTTACTCCTTTTATTTTTATTTATTTATTTTTTTTTTAAAAATTCTGGAGAGCTCAGTATTGTTCATTCGGTAATTTTACCGATTTGATATTGCTCTCTCCCTTTTTAATTATTTATCTATTTATTTATTTTGTATGTGGGGGAGTATGTGTATGTGTGTGTGAGTGTGTATTCATTAGTTCACCTAAAACCTATTAAAAAATCCCATACCGTTCACCTAAACCGAACACTTCAGAACCCAGCCAGAGCCGTGAGGCCGTCAGGAGACCCGAGGAAGGACCAAAGAAAAGAAAGGAAAGTGAAATCCAGCACCGACCAGACACCGGGCCACCAACCATAGTCCTTCACCAACCCCAGAAACATCCAAATTCCAACAAATCAGGGAGACCTCAAGAGACCAAGCACCTTTACTCCTCATTAGGAGACGCTAGCTGCCTCCTGCCAATGTCCGGTCTCCCACCAAGGTAGGAAGTGATTTCCTTATTTAAAACTCAGCAATACACATGTGTCTGTTTTTCCCCCCTCCAGTTTGTTTCATATTAAGGTTTGTTATAGTTATTGTTTGCCAAGTGTGAGATGAGAAGGGTTTGATTTGATGTCTAGTGGCTTGTAAAAACATGAAAAATGTGTTGTGAGGTAAGTTCAAGGTTCTGTTACTTAACCTTTAAAATATTACACAGCTTAGCGCCTTCCTATCTGGTCGATTCAATAGTACCGTACGTTCCGACACAAAACCTTCATCCGCAACACGCTGGTCTTTTGGTGATCCCAAGAGCCAAAAGAAGTCTGCGGGTTCAAGAGCGTTTTCGATTTGCTCTGGAATGCCTTACCCTCGGAGGTCAGAGACGCTAACTTGACTTGACTATTTGGTGTACAGAAGGGAGCACTAAGCTAATGTTATTGGACAGGATCTCCAGCTGTACACAGCCACGGGGTAGCATATTGACCTGCAACAGGCAACGGGAAGACACTTAACAGCCTGCTAGCATTAAATTAGTAGCAGTCGGTAGGTAGTGCTGAAAAAGCTGACGTCTGAGTCGCTATTTCCAGCTTAAAATCTCATTCCTGGACACCAGCTGTTTGGCTGAGGAAACTGGGGCACCAGCCAGCTGTTTCAGCGGTTTTGGTATAGGTACACGCTCTGTGTCCTTTTTTCCATAGACTTCTTTCTGATGTTCTTTTGCTGGTTGTGTGTTCAAGTCTAGCGTGTCTGTGCTGAAGGGCTCGGCCTTTCTCACGACAACTCCAGGATGTCTGATGAAATCGAATCCACTGCAATTTATCAGTTTGAGGGTTTATTGGAAATAAGATTTGAAAGTTTGCTTTGACCACATCAGCCTCATGATTGATTGACAGAAACAATAAGTCAAGTCAAGATATAGAGTTTAAAAAAACAAACATTGTGTAATGAAATATCTTTGAGCTGAGGGTTGTTGGTGGCACGTTTTCCCATCACCTAACTATTTGTCCAATATTCAACTAAATACCAATGAATCCATTTTTGCTATTGTGGTGCTTTCTCTGTCCCTATGACCAATAAAACAATGATAATAATACTAATAAGAATAATTATGACATGGTTTGATATCCTTTGTTTAAAATGAACCACTGAAAGCTAGCCCTCTTCTGACAACAATACCTTATTCCTGGTCAAACAAGCTACCAAATACAACTTCTGTCTGTTGGCCATTTCACACTTGGGGACCGTTTTTTTAAACACACATTTTTGTTTTGAAATCTCTCCTGTGTCCAGCTGGTAATAAGAGGTCCTGACGTTTTACCCATTCCAGACATACATCTGAAGTATACAGTACTCATCCCCTTTTACACATTTGCATTTTTCACAGTTCTGTGTCATGGCCAAAATTATATGACTCCAGTAAATTATTATGTCTGCAGTATGTGGTGTCCTTTTCCCTTAAAGATGACATAAATTTGATTAATATGCTTTAATTACATTCATACACATATATTTTAAAACTGTACAGTAAACTGAAAGGGTGTTCTCCTATTATTCTGGATTAATAACTTGTATTGCTTTCATGCCTGCTTTTTATACCATGGGCATAAATATGCTCCGACATGCCTGGTGTCCATGTTAAAGTCATATAAAGCCTTGAAAGAACTGGAAAAAAATGCCTGACCTTGATAAGAATGTGAAAAGTAGCCTACTGACATTGCTGAAACGTCGTGCGCCAGTCAGCCTCCAGGACTCATCATAGATACTGTGATCTAGAGCTGTCAAAATTAATCAATTAATCGACAAGTAATCAATTATCAAATTAATCAACAACTATTTTAATAATGGAGTAATTGTTTGGAGCTGTTTTTTAATTTAAAATTGTCCAAATAATGTGATTTTAGCATAACAACAGCAATTGTTCACTCATTTATGTAGTCTTTCATGAAAGAAGACTGATTCTTCTGTTTAATCAAAATAAGACATTTGCAAACATCTGTTTTTACTTTAGAAAACAAAGACCGAACCGGTAACATCAATGCATCAGTACAACATCAATCCCCCCACCCCCCTTAAAAAAAAGTACAAAATAAACCACTGATTAATAAACAGTAATCAGGGAAAGTGCTTTTGTAATACACTTTAATGCAAAATTAAAATGAATCCAATACGTCGATTAATCGATTGAATATTCTATGGATTAATCGATTAATTAAATTATTAAAATTATTCAATATTCAATTCAAATTAATTAAAATTATTCAATAGTGACAGCACTACTGTGATCGACCATGAGAAACCTTAGCAAGAATTGGGAACGAGTCTTTCTTGGCCGCCAGGAACATAGTTTTGGCACATAGCTTTCATTTTTGTAATAGATAGTTTTACATGATCGGTATTTGTTTGATCTTTCATGTTGATGGTCAAGACTGGGAGGAAAAGCTAGTCTTGAAACGGGAAGACTAGTTGTTGTTTCTAACCACAGATGTGCTAAGTTGAAGGCAAAAACAAATGTAAGAATATAAGTGGTCATTATAAACAATCACAATGCTGACACAATTCAAGCATCTCAAAGACAAGCAGAAATAAAAACAGAACTGTTTCACTTAATGACCCGAAATAGTTGGTAGCTTGTCTTGCTCAGGTTATAACAGCATTGACTTTAACTAATATTAACTTCAAGGTAGTCAACCGTATATTTCCAAAGTTTTTGTAGTTTTAAGCGAAAGGCAACCTCAAAAAATTCTTGACAATAATGTTCTATGCATGAATGTAACAGGCAGCGGTATACCGTCCGGTTCATACATAGGAGGGATGGATAATGAAAGAGACAAACAGACTCCTAGCGCCAGGGGCGGACAGGCCATCGGGAATTTCATGAGTTTCCCGAATGGCTGGTTCATTTTCAGCCGGAGGCCGGTCGTCCCCATCAATAGATATTAATCAGCGCATGTCGCCGGCCGCCGTGTGTTGTATTTCTTTACCTTGTGTTGGCTTGGCTCTAGCGTGAGGGATCAGCTCTTTGTGTAGTGCTGTATAATAGGAGTCTGAAAGGGCACCTTGGCCTTGGTGATCTCTTTTACGGAACTCTTTGCTCTCAACTTACATAGTCAACAACATAGCACAGCGCCGCCTAGCAGTCTCATTAGCAACAAAACACCACATCCAACAAAAGTGCCTTGTGACCTTTTTTTCCCCCCCAAATGCCAAATATTCTTTGTAATGCTAAATGTATGAAAATCTATCAACTTAAACATTATTATTATTATTATTTACAGAAACCATGTCAAACATTAATTTAAATGTATTTCAAGTTGCATGCAAATACAATTTTAACAATGGCTGAGTGACTCCTATTACCTCTGTTTTATTTATTTATTTTTCAATGACAAAATACTAAGCACAACATGAAGAAATGTGTCATGGACCTGTAAATTCAAAACATCCACTTTGTTATTTCTGTACCTAGCAGGGCGCCTGACTGCACTACCAATGCGTGTGTAACAGGTTACAATAGGATCAATAGGTGGGGACCCTTGTGGCGGTTCCACTTAATCATCCAAGTCAGACTGTTCATCTGTGTAAGAGCGAGGTTCCTCTGTCTTTTGGACGACAACTGCTGGCTCCCAGCCGCTCTGTGTTTGCATGTGCACCGTGTTACCTGGAGGTAACACAGGTAGTGGTTTTGCAGGCTGGTCAAAGTAATGTTTCGGATGAAACTGCATGGCTCTTAACTTGTTGGAGATGTTTGGTGGGGTTGATTGAGAACTCTTCCCAACAGCATTTGTGCCGGTGACATGTTCAGACCTGTAAGTATTTGTTACGTTTGCGGGGTGAGGACCCAAATGCAGGATACAATGAGGCAAGGCCGGCTTGCAGGAGTTCAACAAAAAGGGATTTATTTCCAAAAGGACAACCAAAAAGCAAACAAGGAATGTGGAAAAACTTCTTTGAAACTTCTCAATTAACAAGCACAGGTGAGGAGGGCCAGGGCTGCAGCGGCACAGGCGAGGAGGCCAGGGTCTGCAGCGGCACAGGAGAGGGGGGGAGGGGCTGCAGGGGTTGAGCTTGAACTGGGGTTGGCTGCCGCCGTGGAGCTGGGACGGGGACTTGAGGCTGCCATGGAGCAGGGAGTGGGGGCCTGCTGCTGCCGTGGAGCAGGGGCTGGGACCACATCAGCCTGCTGCCATAGCAGTTGGAGTTTTGGGACCGAGGAACAAGACTCGAGACTAGAAGGGACAAGACAAGGTGAGGAAAAAACTGGAGCGCAACAAAGGAACTGGAAGTCCACAGGCTTACTTAAAAAACAGTGGGCTTCTCGGCGCTACTACCCGTCACGATAAGCGTACACATCCACGGCGTCAAAAACATTGATGGCCAAAATGAAAAAGTGCTTCATATGCACTACAAAAATGACACATGAGGCACCACCACAACCCAGCCCCCCGCCGCCGCCCTCCGGACCCCTTTTCTAGACACTCAAAGACGCTTCACAGAGGAATGGATACATTATTCATGTACTCACACATTCACTCTGTGGTGGCAGTAAGCTACTTAAGTAGCCGCAGCTGCCCTGGGGCAGGCTGACGGAAGCGTGGCTGCCAGTGTGCGCCTACAGCCCCTCCAACCACCACCACCAAACATTCGCACCTTCCATACACCAGTGTGAGTATCACTGGAGGCAACGTGTGTGAAGTGCCTTGCCCAAAGACACGACACTTGACTTGGGAAAGGCGGGGATCGAACAGCCGACCTTCTGGTTACTGAACACACACACACACGCACGCACGCACACGCACACACACACACACACACACACACACACACACACACACACACACACACACACACACACACACACACACACACACACACACAAAATAAAAAATAAAAAAGAGAGAGCGCAATGATGATGACATGTTGAATCGGTAAGACTACCGAATGAACAATACTGAGCTCTTTCTCACTCTCTCAAAAATAAATAAATACATGTTGTAACAATCGTGTGTTTTTGTTGCCCCTGTGGCCAGGTCGCTCTTGGAAAAGAGAGTTTTTATCTCAATGAGTTTCTTACCTGGTTAAGTAAAGGAATGAGTGAAAGAAAACATATCTATAAGCACAATACAAGCAGTAGATAGAATTTTGATTGGATTACAACTCCCTCTTTTCGCAAAATTAAATAATTATTTAAAAAAATACAGTTTGAAAAGCTGTCTTCGCCATACCAAGCAAGCTGCCAAGCCTCGTATAAAAACAAACGTTAAATCTTAAGTTTGGACAGTGCCAGCTGCAAGGGTGTAGTGCTACCGGGAATAATGGCACACATACTCATTCCCTTTGCAAAGTGTTGTCATAAGTATTCCATTTAAAAAGTCTAGGATTTGTGCATAATCTTTGTGTGCAGAATATTGTAGACTGTTTGGTTTTCCATTGAACTCCGGAAGGACAAAAATCCCACTACAATTTTTCCATCTCTCATAAAAATGCAAGTGCAAGGAAAGAAGATAGTGTGATCCAATGATGAAGGCATGACCAAAGCATACGTTTATGTTAAACCACATGACGGCATGACCTAAGCATCTGTTATGAGCAGCATAATTGGATAAATGAATGTGGTGACATTTTTTTTCAACGTACTGTATTTGCCCTGGAATGAAAGAAGACAAGGGAAGGGCTTGTAAAAGATCATTTTTGACAGATGTTTCATGTTTAATTTTATAGTATGACTGATATAGCAAAGACCAGGAAAATTATCAAAATAAGCCACAAGAGGAATTTCTTATATATATATATATATATATATATATATATATATATTAGGGGTGTCAAAATTTGTTCCTAAAAATTAGTGCTTTTATGCGCAATTAATGACCGCCCCTTAACTTGGAAAGCCTGTTACTGGGGAAATTCCAGTTGCAGACGTCAACATTTTGCAGTAATAAATTTAATAATAATGCTTATACAGTATTTTTGGTGACTTGGGTCAAGTTGTATTTTACAATTTTAAAAACGGGCAGAATTTCACAAGTTACTTTATGTTTAAGATTAGATAGCTCATAATATGAAAAGAAAAATGCACTGAGCTGTCACTATCTTACAAATGCAATTATGCCATCAAAATAGCAGAAAAATTACTTCAACACAACTTAACAACACACTTGTTTTCTACAGTACAGTACTTTTTTTTTTTTTTTAATTCTAACACAATTTTATACATTATTATGAAATTACTGTATCAATGACTAAAAGATAAAGCCATATTTTTATTACTTTAAAATTTGTTTCCACTTTTATGTTACAAGAGTATGAAAACTTAGGAAAAAAATATTTTATTGTACATTTTATTGCAGAGGTGGGCATCGTCATTGACTGGAATTGATGATTGATGATTGATGGAAGTGCCCACTTTTTGGCGTGTGCTTCAGCACTGTCAGCAAATGCATGATAATGCGAAGCCTTGAAAAAATGCACAGACTGAGCACCGAGTGAAGCAGGATTACTTCTGTTGATTGCGGTGAGTATACACGATCCTTCTCAAGCCGTGTATTTTTGTGAGGCTGAAGCACACGGCAAAAGGTGGGCACTTCCATCAATCATCAATTCCAGTCAATGCCAATGCCCACCTCTGTTTTATTTATCTGTACATTGAGGAACAGATATAAAATTTGAGATTCATCAGGAGTTAACTATTGAAGTCATGTGATTAATTATGATTAAAAATGTTAACTCAGTATTATGAAGTTTAGTTTTGGGTAGAATATTTATGAGGCACATTGAGATTTCATTTATATATGTCATATGTAATTATTTTGTGGTATTCGAACTAATCAATACACACGCACCCACACACATACACATTCAACAACTTCTTGTCAAAATGTAGTCAATATGATGCATGGTGGAAGAATGCCTTCATGGTGACCCAGTGAAACCACTGAATTCTTCTCAGCCTGCACCATGTCAATCATATTACCCTTACCCACTTCTACTCTCCATGCACTGATTTGCGTAACCTCAACAGTGTTCAACTACTTCATCCCATTCCTGAAGGATGAGTTCATATTAATTTCCTAATTCTGGCTAGAGCAATGCTAATAATCTGTTGTTATTTGAATGTCATCACACAAACTCACAGTTGTCGATATTTGATACTTGAGAACGCAACACACTTGAAAATGTTGTATTTATTCTGATATCACCTTCTACAAAAATACTTCTGTTCAATGAAAAGCATGTTGTTTTTGTATTACCATTGTTTGATTTACTGTACATTACAGTTTAATAGAAAAAAATAATAATACCTAGCTGGAGTAAATGCTTTTTCCTGCAGATGTCCTTACACACCCTCTAACACTTTCTCCAGATGAATATTCAGGGCCACCTGTTGGATCAGTAATCTCTTCCTGCTGTCCTCACAAGCCTTGTTTGGAACTCCATAAAATCATTCTTTGTTTCATCCTGCCTTACTTGGCTGTGATTTGTGGAAAGTAACATCCCTATTGGCTGCAATATGCTCCGGTGTGTCGTTACTGTAAATGTCTGAAGGATGATTTCTAAGTCTCAAACACTGGCAGTACAAATTGAACATAGTGTAACTTCAGACAAACAGGATATGGGCTTGTAGCCATTAAAGGTAACGAATACTGGTACCAATGGTATTGAGTTAAGTTGGCAGAAGGATGTAACTCTGAGCTGTTCAATTGGATCATCTGTGAGGTAAGGGCACATCCTTTTCCTTACTGATTGGTTGAATTAAGTCCCATCTCTTTTAAATCTTATTTGTAATGGTTGTAATGGTATTGTTCATCGGGTTACACAATATGTTTGTAATGTTGGAGGCAGATATTTGTCTTTGTTCTGTGACATTACAGTTCCATTGTCATGGGCGATGTGCAACATCATGGCCCACCATTCAGGATTTCAACAATGGCAAAAAAACAAAAACAACTGAACATTGATCCTGTCTTTTTGTCCGTGCTCCGTCTCAACCCACAAATAACAAAGCTAATAGTGGATGAGTGATTCATGTTGATTTTTTTGTGTGCTCCTTTCTTGCAAGATTGGGCTCACATTAAAAAATACTATTTCTGTACTATTTGTGTTAAGAGATAAAAAAAAATTAAAAAAAAAAAAAACACCCACTCAGACAGCATTGAATATAGTTCCAGAAGTACTGAATATTGTAAAAACTACAAACAGAAATTCAGGATCTGTATAGCTCAACCCTTTGCCTATTCTTGACTGTTCAACTGATGATTGGGTGATGGCATTACATTAGAAGCATATGAGTCAAAACTACTGACAACAGCAATACAGTGTGTAGGTATCAGACTTGATGACATTTTGATAGGTAATAGTTGCTGAGCCTCAACATAAGGCACACATCCAGACTAAACTCTGACGGGGATTAACACTTCGCTCCTTTGCGTTCCTTTGTCTTGTGCCTGGATAAAACTACCGTTCTCGCACTCAAACAGTTAATCCAGGGTGATTGAGGTAATTGCTTGCAGTTGTGGTTTGCAAGTTGGATAGGGTCTAGATGGGTGAGGTGAGTACCATTGCTTTTCCGTTTTGATTTCAGTTTGGGTGACCGTATTTTGATTTTCAAAAAAGGAGGACACTTGGCCCGATCTCGAGATACTTAATGATACTCAAAAGTTTACTCAAAGGGTTAGGGTTAGGGTTAGGGTTAGAAAAAAAAAAAAGGGTTAGGGTTAGGGTTAGGGTTAGGGTTAGGGTTAGGGTTAGAAAAAGGGTTAAAAAAAAAAAAAAAAAAAAGTTTACTCAAAGGCGCCATACATTAATTACAGGGAGTCCTCGAGTTACGGACGAATTCCGTTCCTACGCTGGCGATGTAACCCAAATTAACTGTTATAAATGTTAAAGTCAATTTTACAGTAATTTTAAAAAAAACATTTGCGTGACCCGGAACAGCCAGAACCAATATTTTGTGTTTCCGCACGGACATTCATTGCAAAGCGGAGCTAATGGAGACCTGAACACGGAAATGTGATGCTACTGATGGCGAGCCGACCTGCTCGATGGACATCCGTTGCTGGAGGTAACAACAACACAACTTAAAATGGTGTGATTACTGTGGGAAATTAACGAAAAAGAAGGTGACTGACAAGGCACGGGGCGCCGTAAAGTCGAAACGACATAGGTTGTGTACGACGTAACTCGAGGACTCCCTCTATTAAGTATTTTAACACTCTTTTGAAGTCTTGCTTGACACATAAATAAATGATGTTCTAAAACCTTTTTGCCCGTCGGGCATCGAACGTGCACTCTGAGTGAGCTTAATTTCTTGGTCGTTGGCACAGCTCAGGACTTTATTTCAACGCTCCGGGACGAAACGACTGCAGTTGTATGTGGTTCAACAAACCTCAGTCTGGCGACTTCATCAACGGTGATGAAATACAGACGAATAAACGGAATGTCATGCTATTATTATTATTACTGTTTTGGACAGTGTGGGGGGAATTAAAAAATTAAAAACTTTGAAACAGTTCAGATTTAGCCACAGGTGCTTCTACTCACCCGGCAGGTAAACAAGCTCGTCTCCACCTGTTTTTTCTGTACTCACTCACACTTACAAACATGGTCTCCCAGCCGGGAAAGCGAATCCACGCCAACCTGCATTGTAGGCAAGTGACGGTACCACTCTGCCTCTCTAAAGCCAATCTGTTTCACGTTTTTTTACTTTCTGGACCTGGATCCCCAACCCTCATTTTGCACTATATATTATATCCATATTCCACATCAAACATTCCGTTGCTTTTAGCTGTCCTAACTCCCACAACTTGCCTTCTTTTCCAGATTTTCGTCCACCACTCGTGTCCATGTCCCGTAAACAACATTGAAAACCGGACATTTTCATGAATTTATAACCGTGTGTAAATAAATGGACATATCATTCAAAAGAGGCCGTTTGGTCATTATAATTTCATTTTACTCTACGTACTGGCACTTTGTCTAGTTTGGGTTGATTGTTGTTGTTATAACAGTAACCTAAAAAACTTGGAAATGTTGTTTTTGCAGAAAGACAATGGAGAGAACTGCTTACTATTCTCTCTGATCACTGACAGATCCTTGGCATATGGCCTTCATTCACAGCACTTGGCTTTCAAAAGTTTTGAACCAATTTATCATCTTTCTTGTAAGCTCTGGGGGACTCGTAAGCTCGTTTTGGTACCCACAAAAGATGACAACGATCCTTGTTATGAAACATTTGTTGCACATGAAGAATGCTTTTATGTTTTAATTACAAACAACCGATGTAACCTCTTGAACTCGCCTTCAATTTTTTGTCTACGTGAGTGCTTCTTTATGGACTTCTGAAGACAATTAAAATGAATAATTTCAATTTTACATTATAATGAGTTTTAACAGTGGCCATAAGCTAAAGGTGTTTATATCCCAGCATTATTACTTAACGTTGACATATTGCACATGAGTCACCGTTTAGTTTCATGCAACCTGATTAGTGATATTTAGCGAATGTCAGCGCAAGCTTAGAATCATAAAAAACGTAGCTTACGGTCTCTAAGGTAAAACTTAAGTCTCTGTTTTGATATTCACATTGCGAATTGTTCATTTTAGCTGTCATATTTGTCTTCTGTGACGTGTAATTTCTGTGTGCCAAAGAAACAGACAAACACAATTGAAAAACTTTGATCATCTGATCACAGTTGTAAAAAAACCAACAACTCTAGGGAAGTATTAGTGTCCTATTTTTTAAGAGTGTCCAAACAGGAATTTTCTCACAAGCTTACAAGTCATTAAAATATTCCGTTCCATTAGATAGAGTTTTTTTTGCAGAAGACCTTTGCAAGAAAAGTTGTACATTAAGACGTGACGAAATATAAAATGACCACAAATGGATTTCAGGGAAGCTAATGTACACAGAGTACGCATTATTGCCTAAGTAGGCTCATTATGCATTCTACAGTTAAGACTGGATGGTCTAACTGCAAGGGTATGAGGTAACATACACAGCCCACGTTAGTGTTCCACTCCACTGTTAATACTCTGATTAGGTTGTGGTTGGAAAATGAAGAACAGTTTGAATCAGAGAGAGGACTTAATATGCTGATGTTCTGAAATTTTCATTTGCATCACTCAAATCTTTGGAAAGTTCAGCGAGCCTGGAAATGTATGAATGTTTACAATCTGTTCTCTATTCTCGAGACCAGTGACCCTCTAACCTTTTTTATTCTGGGGACCTAGTTTAACACAGAGCAATTTTTCCATGGAGTGTGTTTAAGGGGCAGGGCAAGGGTGCACTGCATGATACATTATAATATCAAATTTACCGTGATGCAGAATCAGTGATGGCTTATCCTCTTTAATAACTATGCTCCTCTGCTGGGGGTTTTGTATGGTCCAAAAAGTTCCCGGAAAATGTACGCAGTAGCAGGAAGAATCAGTTGTTCACCAACACTAAAAGTGTTCAGCTATGTGTTCAGCCACGAAGTCTTCGACGCAGACGCGTTTGTTGTATGGTGGCCATCAGTTATTGGTATCCTTTGTTTTAACTTTTGTTGTTGCTGTTTAATTTCATGGCTTGTCTTTAAATGCAAAGATCTTTCTCTCTTGGTGACACGGAGCTCTACATTCGTAGACAGGACAGCTGCACTGGAGCGTAAAAACAGCTGGATCTTGATTTTCGTGCTGGTGCATGCCTCTTTTAGGGTTTTTGAGAATTTGCACTTGACAATTTGGTGGCTGAAAATAATAGAGTTAACTTTACACCGGTTTTCTGAAAGGTTCTTTTTGACTGCACTTGACTTGAAACTGTCATGACCTGGGCTTTGTTTGGTTTGATTTTGTCATGTTTTCCTTGTGTCTCCTCTTTGTCAAATTCTCTTCAAGTTTTATCATGTCAACCTGCTCTTGTCATTCTGATCCCTTACTGTCATCCAATCAGCTCCCTCAACCCCGTGTGTTTCTCATTGTCTCGTTAGTATGTGTATTTAGTTCCCTGCTCTCTTTCCGTCCTTGTCGATTCATTGTCAATTGTGGGGTTTCCATCCAGTCGTTTGAAATTTTTTAAGCGAATTTACTGAAAATGCGCAAAACGGACATGCGACTTATGCCGGTTTCCATCTGTTCTTCTTTTGTGAATATTGAGAGGGGACTCCGCCGCCATATTACACCATAGGGATGGGATCCACCAGTAATTTAAAAGAAGAAGAAAAAGAAGAACAGGAAGCGACTGCGTCGTGCGCTGACGTTGTATATGTTTGCTTTTGTAATTCTTGATAAACCGTAGCGTTTTTTTTTAGTGTTTTTCATCTAATATTCGCTTCTTTAATTTTCACCCCCCCCCCCCCCCCCCCTCCCAAGCATACCTTACTTTATCATCCGCCATTGTTTTGGGGCTACAGACGTAAGTGTAATATCCAGTCAAACTGCGCGACGTGTATCCGGTCTTGCCAGCGGGTATTAACAAAACCTGTTTCCACAGCCAAAATTCGCATTTTCCTTTTTTCGATACACATCAAAATCCACCCCCTCCAAGCGTAAAAACTTTTTGGCAAATTTTGGGCCCTTTTTTGAATTTCTAGCGTTTCCATTCAGTTGTATTTTTGCATTTCTTGAAAATTTGAATAAAAATGGGTGGATGAAAACCCCACTAGTGTCATGTCCTTGCAATGTCATGTCCACTGTGTGGTTGCTACCTGAATCTTGATTTGGGCTTGAAGATTTCCTGGTGGTTTTAATTGCCTTGTTTGAATTAAATTGCCATTTTGAGTTCATGCCTGCCTTGCCTCGCGCCATTTGGGCCCCCCCACCACATCAAACGGAATGACAGATTTCTGCCACACATATCAAACGTTAACATGTCTTTCCAGAGTTTGCCACATTTTTTACATGTCAGATGTGTGATGCAATGAATCTCTAACATCAAGTAGGACTTGGGTTTTGATGATCTTTCAAGCTCACACTAGTTGGAAATCACTGATTCACTTGACATCATACATCAAATTAAAATAAGCAACAATTTCTTGCATAGCTACATTCACACAATCAATCTTTTTTCCATCCCTTCACATGGATCTTTATAGTAAAATATTGAATGACTATTCCTGCCTGTTGTCTGCAGATGTGGCCCTCCTCCTTCAGCAGCTGTAGTCCCCTCCTACTTTTTTTTTTTTTAGACCTAAGCAGCGCTTTAACTAAGAGTTGCTTTCAATCAGAGTGGGATCTTTAACAGGGCTTTGCACTGGGTTTCTTTGCCTCAGTCCACCTCACACACACTAAACAGCAGTCATGCATGCTTGTACCCGCCAACATATGGAGTACTACTATTTACTTCTGCTCTGGATCTGCAGCCAACTTTTAGGTGAGTGAAAGTTTGGTAGATGTGCATGTCATTGATTCTTATAGATTTAATCTATAGTTTAATTATGGTGCTATTATTCTTTTTTTGTTGTTTGTTTTGGTGGACCCCTTCAAACTACATAAGGTTTATATTATTTGGTTTCTGAAGTTGACATGAAAATAAATTTAATATAACTTGAAATACATTTTCCCCCAAATAAAGAACTGTGAATCTTGGTCTCTGTTTTGTGTATTTAAAGAATACTACTTGATACCTTCTGTGAACAAATGGCTGTTAATGTGAATAGCATCCTTTCCTGACATCTTGACCTTGTATCAGGACAGTGCAGAAACTACTGAGTATATCAACTGTTTCACATCGTCAGAGGTGCCCTGCATCTCATTGGAAGCAGACGTCTCTGCTTAAAAAGAAAGTTGATGCTCTTCTTCTCACAGTCAAGTTTCCAGTGACAGTGTAGGTTCTGGTTCTCAGCCAGAACTGTGGTCAATTACCAGTGAAATCTCATTGGCAGTCACAGCTAGACATAGCAAGAGAGACAGACAGTGTGAAATATATTTGATCACATAGCAGAAAGTCTACACATATTCTACACATTTTCTTCTTTTTTTTCTTTTTCTTAAAAACACACACACAACTAATGTCATACATTCTTCTTTGCTTAGTCCCAGTCTAATTTCCTTGAACCCTCCAATGTTGATTTAGGTTTAGGTCAACAACATTTGTGAAAAGTTGAGAATTTTTACATCCAATAGTATTAAACAATACAATACTTTAAGGGTAGGAAAGAAATCTCCTTTCCTAATATTTAGCTTGATTTAGGAATTTGCAAGAGCTAGGAACTGGAATTGTGCCATCTGACCTTCTTCAGTATGTGAGGAGGGAGAGGATGCTGGATGTGGTGGGAGGATATCTGTTTTGTCAGAAATATTCACCAAACGTGAAGGATTCCATGTTAGAGTCCACTGTTTGTGTATTCTGGGGTTCAGGGTTTGATGATCCCATGAGATAACATCAAGTGAGAATTTACAGTATCATCTGAGGTAGGCAGGTTCTCAGGCTCAGACGACAGTTTCCCTTCCGAAAGTCATTGACCCTTTACATGTGACGTCAGATCACTTCTGCTCTCTCTCTTTTTAAAGGTGTCCTCCCTTCCTTTCCGTTACTCTGGTTAGCAAGCACGCTCACAGTTAGCAAGCCAGTCGTTTAGCAATGCTTCCTACTCTGTTAGCAATATCGTGGCCATTGTGTTTTCCTGCTCTTTTCTTTTTTTTTCTTCTTTTTTTTTCTTGGAGAGCTCAGTATTGTTCATTCGGTAATTTTACTGATTTGACATGTCATCATCATTGCTCTCCTTTTTTTTTGTGTGTGTATTTATTTTTATTTTATTTTTGTGTGTGGGTGAATATGTGTATGTGCGTGCGTGCATTCATTTCCTGCTCTTTTCTGATTTCCTCAGTCTGTCAACCATAACTTTAGCTACAATTAATCACCAATGACGATTCGCTTAATTGTGAGTGGTGGGCAGAGCTATATTTCACCACACACTTGTTTCATTGAGAGAAAAGAAATGCTAATCTTTCTGTCACCAGAACCTGAGAGACTTCAACGTTAACTCTGAAAACTATTTTAATCTCACTGTACCTTCCGAATTTATATACTGTTAGGTCATTATGTTTTTCTGTTACAGTAGTTTTTACAGAGCAATCCCTAATCGTAACTGCTGCGCAATGTGATAGTAATGTGATGTCCATTGGCTTTGTGTTGTGATGGTGCTAATGGCGAATTTGACCTCTTCTTTCAATTGGGTTTTTGAGGATGTGTTGTTATGGAACCCAGGGTGAACAAGCTTGGAGAGTCTTTTTCTGGTTCACAGGGTTAATAGCCTGCTAGGCAGAGCACAGTTGGCTGTTGTGTGTCAGGAACATCTGGTTTCAGATACGCCATTTCTCACAGTATTTACGTTGGCGTAGATTAATAGTAACGTTGCTGTATGTTGCCAAAATGTTTAATACAAAGTGTTGTCTGTTGTTTTTTTTATCCAGAGAAAACCATTGAAATAGAAAACCCAGTGGATCAATGGAAAAACCGTGCACCCGGTAGACTTTGAACTTCGGTTAGAAAGAGAATGTTGTCATTATGTTTCATCCTTATGTCAGTAGCATGCTCACCCACGTCGACATCCCAGGGCAGGAAGTAAATATTCACAACAGAAAAAGCTGTGAACCACATGCTTAATGTTCACCCGTAACTGAAACATAATCATGCATGTCTGATGTAAGTGGCTAACACGGTGAACCTAAGCTCCTGCTTTGCCTCGATGGGTCTGTGGTAGAGCTCCTACAGCTTGGTCGTGGGCCAGACGCAGCGTTAAACTCATGTGGGTCACACCGGCAGCCACCGGCTTTAGGTTTATTTGTTTGGGCATGAAAGCAGGTACACAGGAAATCCAGCACGACCCTGACCTTGCATTTAACACATGCTGACATTTCGTGGAATATTAAATTGTGCTGCCACTTTAGCAGCTTGAAATGGAAACTGGAATCCTCATCCATTCTCATATTTTCACTTGTGCTTACTTTTTCCTGTCCATGTCTAAGCTTTCACTGAGTTCATGGTAGCACATTATTGTTCCTCTGGAAATTCCTGTCTCCAAGCATGAAGTACTCGCTGTACTTCTGGTCTTTCTACCAAAAGAACAAATGAATCAGACAGAGTGGTAATAACATACAAGTGGTGAATGTGTGACTGCATTTGCATGTGCCTCGATCTGTATAAATATGCACCTTGATTTGCCTAAACATTTATTGTTCCTCAATAAACATCAACTAAGGTTTGGGAGTGAGATCAAACGTTAGTTTAACACGGGAAGCATTCATACAACAGGAAATGAGCGCGTGAAGAATGTGTCAATATTTACATGAAGCGATCAGTGGTGCCTTTGCGATAATCCTGCCTATTTATTTTAGCGTAGATGCTTTTTTTGCTTTTTGCTTTTTTTTTCGAACCAAGCAAACTAAACCAGCGAAATTTGTGCTGTGTGTGACAGCAATGACCAACTTGATTGACAAACAACATCAATGGTGTATTGGCTCAGTTGCTGCCAATCATATACTTCTAAACACTTGCAAAGGTATCAGGGAAATAAATGTTTGGTTTTCTGTTTGTTTATAAAACTAACTCGCGTAAATCGTCTCTATCTAAGGAATGCACATTGTGTCAAACATCTGTTCAGATGTAGCGGTTCTTAAATACTGTTGCACAGCTGCACAGCTTTCCAGATGACAAACAGCAGAAAGGGAGTCCTTTCACCCATCATATTAAAAACAGGATTACAGCCTACTGGATCCTCGGTCATTTACAAACAGCTCAATTATGGTATGTTACTATTTCGCAATGTGAGCTTCACCTTCATCTAACTAGACTTTCTAATGGTTTCTTTTTAAGACCATCTTGGCAAAGAATGGGATGGAAAAAGATACATAGCCTATCTTACAACCCAATCCGTGGTGTGTTTATATTAGGGATATCCGATACCCCTGTTTTTCAAAAGTGATACAGTACTTGAGTAATGAACACCAATACCAAGTATCAATACAATTTAGTACTTTTGATGCATACAATTTACTCCAAAATTTTAAAGAAATGCCTATATATCACAATATAGTATTGTTCCTCAAAATTGTATGAAATTAATGAAAATGTTGAAATAAAACCGGTTATCAGCCCAGGGTTTTTCCTGGGTCAAAATGACGCAAAGTTGGTATTATCCTGACTATGATGGGTGACTACTGATACCAGGTATCGGTATCTGTGCCAATACCAGTCTTATTCTAAGGTTTCGGTACTCGCGGCGGTGACCAATACCATTATCGGCTGCCATTTTTACGATGAGGGACTAGAAATGAGAAATTATATGAATAAAAAGTTGGCATTTATTTTTGCCATTGTTTAACTACAATCATTAAAAAATCATCCACTAGTACATTTTAATTTGTAAATATAGTTCAGCGTTGTTAGAAAACACTATTATGTTTATTGTATATACTGTGTTTTTATAACTTTGGCGATGGCTGGAGCGCGCCACCTATGTCTCACAACCAGGAAATGGGCTTGTGCAACGGTTGCTCCATCATTTGTTTCCTCTTCGGTACATTAAAGTTTTAAAAAAAGAAAGCTGTTTCTTCTTTGGTGTTTGCTTCAGGTCTTTCAGTCTTTCAACTGCTGTTGTTATGGCGCCTCCATAATGGCGCAACACTGCAACTGCAGTTAAAATACATTGCTGCTGAGTTCAATCAACACAGCTGGACCGCTGTGTTAAGCGGTATCAGTGGCTCAGGCTGGAGGTGGCGAGCAAATTAGGTGGAGGTGGCCGCCTCAGAATTTTGTACACAGGAAAAACCCTGCAGCCTGTTACGATACCTGGTATTGGTACTCACCCATCCCTATTTTGTATGGACAAAAATGGTGGGACGTCTACCAGTTAGTAGGCTACATACCAGAAAAAAACATCTGTACTTTCTGGGTCAACGATTTCATGATTCATGATTAGATCTCACAAATGAATCATAATTGTAACTATCTATTTGGTGCAGCAATATAGATCAAGACATTTAGTCAAGATTATTTTGCTGGTCACATGACAGACCCAAAGCTCAATGCCCAGTGCCGTTCAAATAGCAAACAAGGGTCTGAAAACACAATGTGTCTTTGGACATCAAGCCAACAGAAACAGGAAGTTAGACAAACATGATTACATGCAGTACTTAATGTATTCAAAGGGAGGTGCTGTATATTTATGCATCTATATTTCACAATTGCATCATTGATTTGTCGTAAGTAAACATAATATTATACATAGAGGTCACACATTTGGATTTACGGTAGTAGATCAGTTCTCTGATTTCTTCTTGGTCATACGCATTTTTCATTACACCTATATACAGTTGGAAAACCATCATACTTACCGGGCACACAATGCCCCATTTGTAAATGCATGCAATCCACATTTTTGAACTGATGTGTGTTGCTAACAATGTAAAATGTGCCAAATCAAAACATTTGATTTCCTACTAGAAAGTTCAATTTGGTGCTTCACTAATGTAGGCTAACCATTGACCCCTCCCATTCTAGCATACTGACTTGAGAGAAAATTGAAAAATAAAGCTGACGGCCAAACAAATATATGTCCATTTGTTTTTAATTGGCTACACTAATAATCAATACAAATTATCCTCGTCTCAAGTGTTCCTCTTGCTCTGTAGCCTAACTTGACTTGCACCTTTTCATTCCTTCCCCTCGTTGTTTGCATTCAACTTAAAGGCCCCTCTAGCTGGGAAAAAGGCACACTTGACTTGACTTGACCCCTGGATCCTCACATACGGGGAGAGAGATCTGAGAGGATGTTTAGCATGTGGGTGAGTGTTTGAATAAGCCTCACAATGTGTGGACAAGAACTGCTGAGATGTAACATGGGGCAGTTTGTGGCGGTGAGGCCAGATGACAAACGTTTGTGTTCTCTACTCAACTATACTACTGAGCAACAGAAATCATAGTCAGTGTCTTAAGGTTCCCTATTATGACCCATTTTTATTTGTATGTTGTTGTTCCATAGTTTGACTCAATGTGAAGATAACAATGTCAATATGGTCAGTGTGGTCTTTGACCTTTAATCGGCACTGTAGACGGAAAGTTTCTGGCAACCGGTGAACAGAACCATTATCAGATTAAGTCGATGACAGATAGAGTGGTGAGCGCTGTACTTGTTGGTTTTCCACTTCTTCACACACCGATGTAAAGTCTCAATTCTTCAAAAAGTGCACTAGTCCCCGCATGTAAATGCAAATGTCTACATGTGTGTGTCACGTCAAATCTTTAAAGCGTG
Organism: Vanacampus margaritifer; assembly: GCF_051991255.1. Classification (NCBI taxonomy): domain Eukaryota; kingdom Metazoa; phylum Chordata; class Actinopteri; order Syngnathiformes; family Syngnathidae; genus Vanacampus; species Vanacampus margaritifer. The sequence goes on from NC_135435.1 coordinate 9,383,307, forward strand.
TTTTATCCCGTGTCTGGCTTTTTGATGGAAAACAGGCCCTCTGCTCTTTTCTACCACACGCAAAGCTGTCAACTGATATGAGCGACAGTTGAACAGAACACGATGGAGAAAACACATTCGCCGAGATCTGCAATCACACCAAGTGCCTTTGAGGTTTCTATGGTTTCTCTATGGTTGAGCTTTCCATCATGGCTGACTGAAATTGAGCACATCATTACAGCAGCACTACAAAGAGCATTGTAGGATAGCATGGAAATGGTTGTGTGAATGTGTACCGAAGAAATGTAATCCTAGGAGGAAGACGAGTTGTTCCGGTTTGCACACCACAATATGTAGTTATAATATCATTAAGCACAGTATGCAGACGGCACTGTATTTTATGCATACTGTAAGTACATTTTTCATCCCATGACTGTCATTTATATAGACCGTAAGGCCTGCTCATTGCTGAAATGTTAAACAGTGATGTCACGGTATTTTGGCCTTCTTTATGAAGAGATTTACAAGACTAAAAGATCACTAACTTACTTACTAGCTATTAGCTAAAATGTGAAGTCACATTTTGCATTTCTCTGCATTTATTAAAATAGCTGTCATTTAAGCAAAACTGACAAATGTCTATTTTTTTATACTTGATCTTTCTACTCTGTGCATCTAATCTTTGCCATGTATGTTTGGTTTTGGTTTGTGAAATATTGGATGGGGCAAAAATGTTGAGAAATGGAAATACTATAATACAAATTAATGAATTAATCCATCCCAATACCAGACCTATTGCATCTTAATTATTATTTTTTTGCTCTACAAGAAAAGTATTATTCTTACATTCCTAATAGCTATACTGTACATACTAATGCAGTAAAACAATGAAACATGTTCTGAACTTTAATAAGGGATTGAGGACAGCATAATAAAAGTACTTTGGTGAATGTGGCTCGCTTATTTCGTTTATTAAGCATCCTACAGGTGTAAAAAGAAAGAAGACATACATTTGTGCTTGAAAGTTTACATACCCTAGCCTAGCACATATGTAAACATATGAGCGCACTGTATGGTGAGAAAAAGATTTAATGCCCATAAAATCCAAAACACTGTGGCAATTGTTTTGATATTTTCAGAGGTTGAAGTTCACATGAGTAGAGGTGCGCGTGTGAATTTTGGCGACGATTCATAGCATTAATGTGTCATTAAGTGATGTTTAGCTTTTGTACATCTACAGTTGTGCTCATAAGTTCACATGCCACAAAGGTATGTAAACTTTCAAGCTCAACTGTTATGTACTTAAAATATTAGCGTAACAAAATAACTCCACCCCAACATTAGCAGTCTATCAGCAACCATTAAATTTACTTGGTCTTCAGCCTACACATCTTTACCTCCTCACTCAGTGAGGTCTTGTGTGACATGCTGACGTCTCACATAAAGATTTTGTGACTGCGAAGGCACACACATTTGGAGGGACTGTATATAATGAGGTGTCAGAAGAATGAACACACATACATTACTTGTTTACAGTTGGATAACTTTGCATATTGATTCTTTAATTTGTGTAATTTGGTAACTGGAAGTAAGGTATTTTCATTTTGTGTTATTCTAGGATGCCATGACTGCTTTAATATTGACACAACAAAACACAGGATCATCAAAGGTCCGAAGCAAGCACAGTTTGGATACACTGTTCAGCAACATGTGGCGTCTGGGGGAGAAAAATGGTAAGCTACTTAATCAGCTTTTTTAAACATTTGCCATCAGGTCTATCAATATTATGCAATTATAAAGGTTGCTAAAGTAGAATGTATTTTATGTCTAGTCTTTTGATTTTGTGTATCACTTTGCTGAACTAATTTCTGCCCTTTCCCCAATGAATTTGTGCTGGAAGTCTCACATTCATCCTATTACCTCATGAAAAAAAAAATACTCCTGAATCAAACGCACAAGCCAATTGGCACAGTTGGATGGACAAAGTTCGTTTCTGGCGTGCTCAAACTAGGCCCGAAAAGCAGTGTGCTATTGATGAGTCGTGGAGCTGTGTGTGTGTGAAACATATTAGTTCTCTTAATACTTTTTTTATGGATCTGTATCTTTACTATTCCTGTCCCCAATTACTTAATGGCTTTACGAATAAAAGGCTCATTTGTATTTCTGCAGATGTTTAAAATACCCATTCCTAAATCATGCATCACTGACATCTGGCCAAAACCTTTTATGTGGCAATTTGGTAACCCGTGTGTATTATTTTTTACCATTTTTTAATGTTAAGTGTTGAAAATAGTTTGCGCTCTTTGACAGTGCAATGTTAAACTAAAGCCTTGTTTCCACCGACGGTATCTACCCTACTCTACTCTTCTCTGTTCTATGTGGCTCTTCACCAAAAAAGCAGTGCCACGGCCACCACCAGGGAGCCCCTCCTCAACTTGCTAGTGACGTCATGCTAAAGCGACTGCAGCTAGCGTGCACTGCACACAGGCAAAAACTATGGAGAACATGTTTGTTTTTTTGTACCTATTGCTTGATTTGTGGTGTTTAGTTCAACCAGAAGACATTGAATGAATATTGCAGCAACCAGAAGACGGCATTAATTAATGTTAAAAAGGTTAGCACCTTCTCAATAGTCCAAGCATGAATCTGTTTGGAAGCCCTTGTTGTCCTCTCTTCGTCGTTCGTCGTTAATGGCGGCTGTTTTCCCGGGGTGGTGGTTTGCGTGATGACGACATGTCTCGAACCAATCATTGGCCTCCAAAATAATTTTGTCACGTTTTGGAACTGGGCTCTTTTTTTTTTAATATAGAACTGCAAAGGAAGAGTTGCCAGAGTAAAGTAGAGTAGAGTAGAGTAGATAACGGCAGTGGAAACAAGGCTTTTAAAACATGCCATTTTTGGGGGGGTTCCTGAAAAGTGATATTTTTGGAGGTACAAGGGTCCCACCCAACGCCAGCAACATGCTCTTGTAGTTAAGTGAGTAATGGAAGACACTGTTTACATTAAAAACGCTACTGATGAACTTACAAGTTTGTAAACTTACAAACTCTGTACATCTAAAATAAATAAATAAATAAATTGGGACACCGGGCCTTTACACCAAGAGGTAATAAAGCATGAGGAATTAGTTTGGCATGAAGAATTTGGTCAACATGAACAACATGATGTCCGATATCGAATGTTAAGGGAAACTTCTCAGTACAACATTGGCAGTGGGACATTGAGATTCAAGGGGAACTAAGGTCCAGTTCAACCACTTATTCATTAACTAATCAACCATAAATGGAGGAGAGTCCATTTTTAAACAGCACTTGGATTAAAATGCACATGTGAGTATTACGCATATATTTCCCCAAAAATATAATATGCCATAGTTAAGAACTGTTAAGTGTTCCATCATAGCAGTAGAACCTTTACGTGTTGCAATATTAAAAATGCATTACACATTCAAAATCTAATTTTATTGCATTGTTGGCTAAATGGTAAAATAATGGGGAAGATATTTGTACAAAAAACATACTTCTTGCACTGTCCTATGTTGATTTATTTGACTGTTTCTTATGTTATTAATCTTCTTTCACCCTTAGGCATCTTGGGTCAGTCATGGCCTTTGCTTGTGTGTATATTGAAATGAAAGAGAGTATTGTATGCAAGAGGCTTCAGCTGCCAATAAAATCAACCTCAAACCTCAAAGCTTCACTCAAAAAAAAACTGAGAGGTTTTTAGAACATGTGAGTGAGTGAGCGAGTGAGTGAGTTTTTTTTATGTAAACACAAGGCCTAAATGCTCTAAAACAAATGGTAAGATAGCTAATAAGTCTGTGCTTGTGATTGTGCTATGCTGACAAACTGAAAAGAGGTCATCAAGAATCTATCACTACGGATATACAAAATAGCGATGCACCAGAGTGTACCCGTAGGCAAGACCTCTACAGTGACAAGTCTGAATAACTATTGGCCAGTAACCCCCACTCCATCCAAGTCACAGTGGACCCTCACCAGTACACCAACAAGAAGAACTTCTCCACCTATGATGCCATCATGTTTTTGGTCCACACAGCCCTCATCCACGTGGAAAGCAGGAACTCCTAAGTATGCCTGCTCTTCCTGAATTTCTCCCCCGCCTTCTCCTCAGGCACCTAGTTGGAGATTTGAACTTTACCCTTCTGCTCAGTTGCAAAGTTCGCATGCCAGATATAACTGCTAGCAGCTCATAAAATCATTCACCATTGAGTTTAATACAGTGAAATCATTTTAGCTTTGCTTGAAGCTACTACGGTAAAGCTGAATTAAAAAAATCTTAATATAGAGGAATGGACGCTGCAATTAATTGTGTTCTTGCAGAATTACTCACCGTTTCCTTGTTGAATGTTGAACAGTGAGAGGCGCTTCGTGCATTTGTATCTGGTAAGGTACGTGCTTTGTTTTTTTGATTTTTCCTAAGACAAAACAGAAGAGGACATTTTCATCCGTTGCCGTGATTGGTCAAAACAAACGGGCACAAGATGCCACATCGTCCAAGCCCCCCCCAGCCCCCGACCCCCAGATCCAGGGGATCCCCCGCACCCAGGCACCGGCGCCGAAGAGGGGCCGGGCAGCGGAGCGGAGAGGGCATCCGCGCCCACCCCATCCCCCACCGCGTGGAGGGACGGAACACCGGGGTCTCCTTTCTTAATAAGTGGGACTACGTCCAGGCCTAGCTCCAGAAGGGGGCACTGGTGACCCACGTCTGGGCATAGTGGTTTCTGACTGAGCTGTGCTCTGGTCCCTCACCTAGGACCTGTTTGTCCTAGTTACTCTTGCCTGGAATGCACTGCTATTTATATGGCGCTTTATAGCTATAGTGCCCAAAGTGCTTTACAAAGCCTCACATTCACACTTCAGTGGTCGGCTGCTGAGGATCAAACCCACAACCTCATGGATGGGAGATGACCACTCTACCACTGAGCCACGCCGCCCCACGCCTGGGGCATAGTGCTCCTAACTATTTAGCTCCTCTGAACATTAGCACACAAACCCTATCACCACAATACGGTCACAGTTCAGAGAGGAGAGATACTGTCATCATGTTTTCAGATTTTTTTTTGGGAGAGGTTAATGTAAAAATTAGGGGCACCCAAGATGCATGTGACAAGAACATGAACATTTGTGTTAAATGTTCTATTGACCTTGAAGGCTCTCTCTCTCTCTCTCTCTCTCTCTCTCAATCTCTCTCTCATCGTAGAAATTGTAATCCCTCGAAGTAATCCCCATTTTTTAATAAATGTACCTATAATCTAATTACATGTTTTTTTCCCTGTAACTGTAACGGAATACAGTTACATTTGTAATCTGATTACGATCTGATTACGTAACGGCAGAACATGTATTCCGTTACTCCCCAAGCCTGGCCTTGTATAGTTCTCCGTTCGCACAATAAAACTTTGCATCGCAGTTATTGACAAACAATTAATAAATTGCCTTCTTTGTGTGTTTGTGCGGGGGGGTGTGTGTGTGCGTGCGTGCGTTACTTTTTTATGATTCAAACTGCAGCCTTGAAGTTACTACTCCAGAAACTACAAGACCGGGTTTTTATTATGTATTTATTTATTCAATGCCTTATGATGACATTTAGTAGATGAATCTGACCCCACTCAGGAGAGCCAAAGTGAAGTCAAGTGAGAGACTGGCTTTAAAAAAGACTACATAATGGAGGAAGAATGTCTTCCTCTAAAAAGTATTTTGACAAGGAGACCTAAAAGGTGGTCTATCTATGACCAGTAGCAACAACAACATGGAACCATAATGTTAATTCTGGGTCATCTTGTGCCTCAATAGGCTTGAGTGCTAAAGCCTGCTCGGCTGAATTGCTAACATTCTTGCAGTTGTTAAGCTATTGCTATCATAGACAATGGTGAGCTATTGTTGATCAATTTTTGGGTGTCATCTTGGTTTCATGATGTCAAAATGGGAGCACCATGACGAAGAGGACTTTTTAACTATGAATTCTAATTTCCATGGAAATGTATTGGTCCATTCATAACCCGAACACCTGTTGAGAATTTTGCTATTCATTTCCTTGTTAGACAACAGCTATTTGTGAAAAGAGTACAAAAACAATCAACAGTTTGGACATGAACATTCTAAAGTTTAGTGACTGTTGAATTTGGTTATTTTAATACAATTTATAGAATATTCTTTCAAACCAATTAACAAAATCTAGTCAATGTATTAAAAAAACATTCTTAAAGAGTAAAATAAAAGACAGTCACGTGACAGTAATGTTGTATAACTTATTAATACATCAATAGGCTATGTTGCCTTTGCGAGGTTCCTTCTCTTATAGGTGACAGGTCACACTTAAAGCTAACATTGACTTTTTTCTATCCTGTGTTTTTCAGGTTATTAGTCGGCGCACCTTATGAAATGAACGGTGCTTACCAGACAGGGGATGTATATAAATGTTCACTGACCAAACGAACCAATGGAAATGGTTGCACCAAGCTTAACCTAGGTAAAGTAACACATTATCACCAAGCTACAACAAAGTGCACATACAGCAACTTGCATGTATTCCTGCATGCGACCGTTTAATCATCACGTTAGCATGTGTGAGACAGACATCGGTACCAAACACGTCATTACACATTTTACAGTTTAATAGGTTCTTTACATTTCCATGTGTTTTGTACCACTAATGTCACCACATGGCATGCCAATTCACACAAATTTCACATGTTTCGCTTTAGACATACAGTATGCAGTTTTGTCTAGTAAATCGTCAGTGACTATGGTTAGTCTGCGTGTGGCCAGGGAGACATCCAAGTCAGAGAAAGTGAAAGTAATCTGTGTATGTACAGCATGTGTGTCTGTAAATGAGCATTTGAGATCATCTCTTGTTTTCCATCAAGGAAGGATATCTCTGACCAATGTATCTGAGCGGAAAGACAAGATGAGGTTGGGGATGACACTCACAACCAATCCTAAAGACAACAGTTTTGTGGTGAGACCATCTTAATACATTGAGCATATGGAAAAAGGAAGAATTGTCTTAATAATGTTTTCCCTTGCAGAAAAGAGAAAAGCCAAATTAACTGATGTTGTTCATGTTTATGTATGGTGTTTTCTTATGCTCAAAATTGCACTCTGACACTTGAGCTCAGATTTACTTTTTCAAGTTCCTGCCTCATCTGGCACAGGATCCAGCTCACCACAATCCTGCTCCGGACACACAGCATAAATAATGAATTAAGAAATGGATCGTTCCTGTTCTTGTTCGCTATGCTCTCACATATATCGGGTTTTTTGTTGTTGTTGAGACAATTTGGTCAGAATTAATCAATAAGATGCCAGCAATTGAGTTTGTTTATTTGTGGCCAGTCTAAAAGTTCTTGCTGTTTTACTTAAAATTGCGGTACCATCATCATGAAACCATTTCATTTCTGAGGGTTGATTGTATTAAAGATATCTATTCATTCCAGATTTCCGTTTCTGCAGTAAAAATATTTTTAGGTCAAACTGAAAATATGAATACAAAAAAAAAAAAAACTAACTAAAACCAACATACAGTAAATGTATCTGCTCTTGATTAAAGGGGAAGTCAACCCAATTTTTTATTTATTTTTGACAATAATATGTTCTATGCAGCCCCACTAGTCTATATATCTGTTTGATATTGTGTTAGTGAAATATGAGTTAAGCAGCAAAATCTAGCCGATTTGATCCATCTCATGAGTCGGACATTTTGCCACTTGCTGTCGACTGAAGATGACATCAATGTTGCTCAGGTCTCAGGTAACAACCAATCACAGCGCAGCTTCAGAAAACAGGTGAGCTGCGATTGGGCGTTGCCTCATCTTCAGTCGACAGCAAGTGGCAAAATGGCCGCCCCCTGAGATGGATAAAAATGTAAATGTTGTATTAATCATAATGTCATATTTAGACTAGTGAGGTCACATATAACATATTATTGTCAATAAATGTTTAAGGTTGACTTCTACTTGAAAATAGGACCGATATAACTATTCTTTGATGTTTCAGGCCTGTGGCCCACTTTGGTCTTACGAGTGTGGCAGCTCTTACTACAGCACGGGCATCTGCTCCAGAGTCAATGCTAGCTTCAAGTTCTCCAGAACGATTGCTCCTGCCTTTCAGAGTAAGCTTTAAACCCTTTACTTCCTGTCCCAAAGAGGAGTATAGTGTTTATTTGTGTGGATGCATGCTGAAGCAGCATTTTTATTAACATTTGTTATCTCTAAATGTTTTTGTTTTGTTTTGTTTTTTTTAGGATGTGAGACCTATATGGACATAGTAATCGTTCTGGATGGCTCAAACTCCATCTACCCTTGGTATGAAGTGCAGGCTTTTCTCATCAACATTCTTCAGAAGTTCTATATTGGACCAGGTCAAATTCAGGTGTTTCCTTTTTTATTTCCAGAACATGTTGTTTTGCTGGAGCTGTACTAATTGTGGTTTGTTACTGTGTCCCTTTGGACAGGTTGGAGTTGTTCAGTATGGTGAAAAAGTTGTGCATGAGTTCAAACTCAATGATTTTAAATCTGTTGAGGAAGTGGTAAAGAGAGCACGCAGCATCGACCAGCGGGGCGGAGAGGAAACCAACACGGCTCTCGGCATCAATATTGCACGGTACATGCCACCATCCTGTATATCTATCAAGGCTCAAAATAACTTTTCTTTAAGGAACAGATTTGCTCACCAATAACTTTATATGAGGCGCACCTTTCTAATATTTAGGGACTTTCTAATATTTTTGTGTAAGTGTACTCGATCACCCAAGCACTTTACATGTTACATGTCCATTTTAGGTTAGCTTAGCAATTAGCATGGTTTCTATGTCTTTCCTCATCAATCCTACATGAGAACAATATTTGTCAGAAGTGTAGCTTATTCGCCGCTATGGAGGTGATGAGTGCTGACCTTGGAGCAATTCTGCAACATGTTTAGCCACACTAGTAGCCAGCCAAAGCTCTTTGCTAGCTCGGTTGTTGTGGCAGAAGTAGCACTGAGCTTGCCTCGCATAAGTGACATACTGTAAAAGCTTTTTGGGACAGTCAACTTAAAAATCTGTGATTCTCAGTTTTGCTATTCAATGTGTTTGAAAGAGGTGCAAAATGTGACGCCTTGACTGTTAGCTCATTTAATGATCTGGTCCAAATATGGTGCATGTTGCTGTCACAGATCTGAAGCTTTCAAACAAGGAGGTCGACGTGGAGCCAAGAAAGTGATGATAGTGATAACTGACGGAGAGTCACATGATAGTGTTGACCTCCAGCCAGCCATAGAGGAGAGTGAGAAGGACGGCATCACCCGTTACGCCATCGCTGTGAGTCTGCTAGACCCATTATTCACCTGAGTTTGGGCTCTTATATTATGAGGGTTTTTTCTGGTGGCTACTGAGTTTCAAGTAGTAATGGTATATAAACAGTGATGACCTCATCAGCCTATGTAGGAATCTCATGTTAGCAGTGGAGCCAAAAACAATCAACCCCAACCTCTACTTAGAGGATGTGCAATTAAAGGTGTAAATTATGTTGTCCAGACCGCATATTACTGTGGTTTCACCAGTTTGCTAATAACACACTTTATTACATATATGGAATTAGTGGGGGAAAAAAATCATTATAAGACAACATTCTCTGACACTTTCTCAAGATTCATTAAACTGTGATTTGGCTAACAGTGTGGCATATTACATGGATAGAAGTTTTTATGCCGATTGCTGGACTTTGCTTGCGTCTTCACACAGGTTCTTGGATACTACAATCGGAGAGGAATTAACCCTGAGGCATTCCTCAATGAAATCAAATACATTGCCAGTGACCCCGATGACAAACACTTTTTTAATGTGACTGACGAGTCGGCACTGAAGGACATTGTGGATGCACTTGGTGAACGCATCTTCAGTTTAGAAGGTTAGCATGATAATACTTTATTATATATATATATATATATATATATATATATATATATATATATATATATATATATATATATATTAGGAGTGTCAAAATTAATTCTGTAATTTTGAGTTAATTTAAAGACCTTTAACGCAACAAAAAAATGTACGCGCAATTAATGACTGCCCCTTACTTGGAAAGCCTGTACTGGGGGAATTCCAGTAGACACGTCCACGTCAAAATTTAGCAGCAATAAATTTACTGATAATGCATACTGTATATTTGTGGAGACTGGGGTCAAGTTGTATTTTACAATTTTAAAACTGCAGATTTTCACAAGTTACTTCATGTTAAGGATTAAGCTAGCTCTTAACATGAAAATAAAAATGCCGCCAAAGTCTTACAAATGCAATTATGCCATCTAGTGGCAGAAAAATGACCTCAACACAAATCAATATCTCACTCTGGTTTTTTTTTTACAGTACAGTACATATTTTTTATTTTAACTCAATTTTATGAATTATTATGAAATTACTGTATCCATGACTAAAATATGCAGCCATATTTCAATTTATATATATATATTTTTTACTTTTATGTTAACAAGAGTATGAAAAGTCCTTTGTTTTTTTGGTTTTTGAGACAAAAAATATAGGACTATATAGGTTTGTAGACAAGATGACATTTTTTAGCCAAGAGTATGAAAACTTTGAAAAAAATATATTTTATTGTACATTTTATTGTACATTTAGATTTGCAGATATAACATTTGTGATTAATTGTGAGTTAACTATTGAAGTCATGCTATTAATTACGATAAAACAATTTAATCACCTATATATATATATATATATATATATATATATGTATATAGGTGATTATATATATATATATATAGGTGATTAAATTGTTTTATTGGTGATTTATTGTTTTTGTTTTAAATTGTTAAATATATATATATATATATATATATATATATATATATATATATATATATATATATATACATATATATATATATATATATGTATATATATATATATATATATATATATATATACAGTGAGGAAAATAAGTATTTCACCCCCTGGTGATTTTGTGAGTTTGACCCTTTACAAAGAAAGGAACGGTCTATAATTTTCATGGTAGGTTCATCTTAACAGTGAGAGACAGAATATTAAAAAAAATCCCAGGAAATCACATTATATTAATTTTAAACATTTATTTGTCTTTTATTGAGGAAAATAAGTATTTCACCCCCTACCAACCAGCAAGAATTCTGGCTCCCACAGACCCAGGGACAAGATTGTAGACCTGCACAAGGCTGGAATGGGCTACAAGACCATTAGCAAGCAGCTGGGTGAAAAGGAGTCAACTGTTGGTGCGATAGTTAGAAAATGGAAGACACACCAATTGACCATCAATCTCCCTCGGTCTGGTGCTCCACGCAAGATCTCACCTCGTGGAGTGAACCGGATCATGAAAAAGGTGAGGAAACAACCCAGAACTACACGGCAGGAGCTTGTTGATGATATCAAGGCAGCTGGGACCACAGTCACCAAGATGACCATTGGTAACACACTACGCCGTAATGGATTGAAATCCTGTAGTGCCCGCAAGGTCCCCCTGCTCAAGAAGGCACATGTACAGGCCCGTCTGAAGTTTGCCAATGAGCACCTGGATGATTCAGAGGAGGCTTGGGAGAAAGTGCTGTGGTCAGATGAGACTAAAATCGAGCTCTTTGGCATCAACTCGACTCGCCGTGTTTGGAGGGCGAAAAAAGCTGACTTTGACCCCAAGAACACCATCCCCACCGTCAAGCATGGTGGTGGAAACATTATGTTTTGGGGCTGTTTCTCTGCTAAGGGTACAGGACAACTTCACCGGATCGAGGGGAGGATGAATGGGGCCATGTACCGGGAAAACTTGGGTGAGAACCTCCTTCCCTCAGCCAGGATATTGAAAATGGGTCGTGGATGGGTGTTTCAGCATGACAATGACCCAAAACATACAGCAAAGGCAACAAAGGAGTGGCTCAAGAAGAAGCACATTAAGGTTATGGAGTGGCCTAGTCAGTCTCCAGACCTTAATCCTATAGAGAACTTGTGGAGGGAGCTGAAGCTTCGAGTTGCCAAGCAACAGCCTCGAAATCTTCAGGATTTGGAGAGGATCTGCAAAGAGGAGTGGGCCACAATCCCTCCTGGGATCTGCGCAAACTTGGTGACCAACTACAAGAAACGTCTGACCGCTGTGCTTGCCAACAAGGGTTTCTCCACCAAGTACTGAGTCATGTTTTGCTAGGGGGTGAAATACTTATTTTCCTCAATAAAAGACAAATAAATGTTTAAAATTAATATAATGTGATTTCCTGGGATTTTTTTTAATATTCTGTCTCTCACTGTTAAGATGAACCTACCATGAAAATTATAGACCGTTCCTTTCTTTGTAAAGGGTCAAACTCACAAAATCACCAGGGGGTGAAATACTTATTTTCCTCACTGTATATGTGTGTGTGTGTGTGATCACATGCCATCAGTATAGTGTGGGAGATTAATTTTGTGCGCTTCAAAGGCCTTCAAGACTTATTTGCTTATGCAGGAACCAGTAAAAATGGAACAGCGTTTGGTCTCCAGATGTCTCAAGCTGGATTCTCCGCTCACAATGTTGAGGTAAGTCGCACTTATGTCGATCAAATTGTCTCATACCGTCTGTCATCGTATGGAGCAACACATTGTCTCAATTTTTATGGCATCTTATTGCCTCCTCATAACCCACCATTTATCACTTTTCACTCTCCCTCAGAGGTGCCAGAGGGACCCAAAGGTCTAGGTGATCTTGATTTAGGGGCCCCTGGCAGAAAATACAAATTTTCTTTTCCACTTCAGCCATGCAGGGATGGGAAATAAAATACTGCTTCTCTCCAGGGAGACACTTTACTTGGAGTTGAGACACATTTCATCAGTCTTGCTGCAGTATGAGTTGTTATTCCTTTTTTGCTTTGCAACCCTCTATCTGGATGACACAGCAGAAGAGGGGAAGGAAGGCATGTCTCACCTTGGACATTATAGACTACCTAGAGTAATTCATGAAACTGTATACTAACCCAATGGGTTAATGCTTTGGCTTTTAGTTTCCCTTCACAGTGTGTCAAGAGACAAATCAATTCATCCACTTATGCTGAAAATAGCGAACAATTTGCAGACGGGTGACAGAAAATATCGGAAATTCTGTCCACAAGGACAGATTCCGTAAATGCTCCACAGCAGTCAACCTGAGAGTTGAAAGTAGGATAACTTATTGGAAAGAATGTTGGGATTTAAAAGAGGAAGAATGTCCTCAAGGCCCAGATGTGTTTTTTTTTTAGACTCCAAGCTGCTTATGTCATATACTACCAGACATTTTATACATCATCATTTATGGTTTATCCAGCTGTTGTTTATTTAGCATGCTGAACCCAGAGTAAAAAAAAAAAGTGTTGCTTGTTGATATTCTGTAAACATCTACCTTAACATGGCATGTTGAGATCTGCACATTCCCTGCTGGGAAAATCTAAACCAAAAGTAACCAACAGTTTCAATAAAGTCAAGAGAGAATAAAGATGTGTGATTACTGCAATATATCATTTAATTCAGGATGTAATGAACAAAACACAAATCACTAATAAGACTATTTAATTAGCCTTTTATGTCCCAATTCATACCAGACAAATTAATAGAAAATTAAATGGTTTTGGCTCTATTGCTATCGTTCTCTTTCCACACTAGACACAAAATAAACCCAGTGCAGTGAATATAGTTTTTACAATGATATGAAATATCTATCACCTCTAGGATGGAACTCTGGTGGGAGCGGTTGGGGCTTATGATTGGAACGGGGCAGTGCTAAAAGAAACACGGCAAGGGAAGGTGGTTCCTCCAAAAGCTTCTTATGCGCAGGAGTTTCCTGAAGAGCTCAAAAACCATGGCGCATACTTGGGTGAGTATCCCCCCAAATGTATTAATTAACATGTACAGTATTTTATTTTTTTTAATAGAGGAACTCAAAGGAGCTCTGCCATTGACATGAATTAATTGAACATAATGTAGTTTGTTCATCTACAACCTGTGATATATGTGTATTTAAGTTGGTCTTTGGATCTTTTGTCTCTCTCATTTACATACGTAAGGTAATTCTCTAAGAGTTTCCACATCAATTTCGCTTTTCAACATGAAATACAGTAGAATATTTTTTTTTGCCAATTTTTGTAGGGATCAATTTGGTTTCAGTTTTTACAGGCACACCAAATGAGGAGCCTTTTTTTTGGTAGGAGGTTTGCAGGGTTGTCTTCATGACGGACCCCAGTGCCCCACCACTCAGTCTTTTCCATCCCATCCAGCACCATCTATCTCCTCCACCACAAAACCTGTGTTTTTACCATCAGTGGTTTGTTTGACTAAGCTTATCCAGCTGGCTGCCAGCTAAAGTAGCTCGAGTCGTAATATGAGGTGGAAGTAAAATTCTAGACAAGGGGTATTATAGAGGTGGAAAAGTACATGTTGATCAAGTGGAATTTTCAGTGGGAATACACAAAATAAAATACTGGAAAAAGAAATGTATGCACCTCAGATTCCTACGAACATCTGTTTAAATTCACCCTCAGAGCTAATATACTCTATCTCCCCGTATATAAATGTATAAACTTTATAGTTTTCAAACAGCAAACTTGCTTCAATAATATCTCATTATTTGCAGACTTCGGAGTGAAAGTGTGGGAGCCTTTGAACTTTCAAAAGGTTATCTAATCGTATAATTATTTTTTTTGTTTTTTTTCCTGATCAGGTTATACAGTGACATCAGTTGTATCAGCTAAAAGTGGACGTCTGCTTGTTGCCGGAGCGCCTCGCTTTAACCATACTGGCAAAGTGATCATTTTCACTCTGAAGACTCCTGGTAACCTCACCATCCTCTATTCCCTCAAAGGCCAGCAGGTAGTAACATAAACTATTTGTGCTCTCACACAGAATAGTATAGTACAGTATTCCTAAAGTTTCTACTCATTATAGACAGGAGTATAGCCAGTAGTTTTTTAGAGAGGTGCTTGGGTGAGACAACACCTCAGTGAGGGGTGTACGTGTGCTAAATTCTTGAGCATACCATCCACATTCATGGTTTCATGAATTAAAATGTACCCATTATCAAGAATCTTGCTCAACACACTCATAATACAAGCAGGATCAAGTCTAAGTAAAATGCAACTGACGACTTATCTTACTAGATAATGCCATTTTCTTTGCTGTTGCTTTGCTTTTTGGTACTTTCTCATAGTCTACTTCTATCTGATGCTAGCTAAAAAGCCTGTCCGAGTAAACAATTGTGATGACGGTCAATGCAATTTTGCATACTGTGAACAATTGCTCATTCATTGAAATATCTTTAAAAAAAATACAAATAATAAGACAATTTTTTTCGCATTTGATTTCATGAAACATGGCTTCTTCCCAGCCATGTTGATTGCTTGCCTATCTATTCTTTTCTAAAGATAGATTATTTTGGAGTTTGCGCTCAGATCAAGCAGTTAATATATTTATATTAACTTGCGACAGTCTATCAAGTGGTCTAAGAATATTGCATCCATGTGAAAATGGCAGCAAAATCAAAAGTTAAAATCTGGTCAATGTTACTGTCATTTTGACACGTCTGCTTGTGTTTGTTCTTTGCGGAGTAAGGCAAGTCAAAATAATTTGAATTTAAAGACAACCTGAATACAAAGATGCGCCTTGCAACTCTGCCACTGGGTATATAATTTAAAGGGGAAGTCAACCCCCAAAAAAATTCTTGACAATAATATGTTTTATGCAGCTAGTCTAAACACGGTATTCTGGTTAATATGACTTAAGCAGCAAAATCCAGCAGTTTTTATCAATATCAGAAGGCGGCCATTTTGCCACTTGCTGTCGAGTGAAAATGATATCACAGATGCTCAGATCTCAAGTAACAACCCATTACAGCTCAGCTTCTGAAAGCAGGTGAGCTGTGAATCGACAGCAAGTGGCAAAATGGCCGCCCCCTGGGATGTATAAAAACGGCTGGATTTTGCTGCATCACTCATATTCCACAAATGTAATATTATTGTCAATACATGTTTAAGGTTGACTTCTCCTTAAAGTCATAGAATGTCATCCAAATAGTAACTGTGTTAGTCATTCATAGATTCTACTGAGTTAAAATTTAGCGATGGATAAAATGTTGCCACTTGATGGAAATATTTTTTTTAGTGGCACTCAGACTTTTTTTTTTAATCAAGCAATTGATTTTTTTGTTTTTGTTTATAGTCGTCTCACATGGTTTAATTTGCATATTTTGATAAAACAACAGTATAAAACAAGTATTTGTTGACCATGTTAAGTTAGTTAAGTTAATGTAGAAACTATCCAACTGATGTTTCTTTCTTGGGAAACTACCTATGAAAACAAAAGAGCCACTGTATGATCATTTGCCAGAATGCGTACAACAGCGGAAAAATGACAATTTGTTGCTATTAGTCTGTACATGCAGTATTCCTACAGGAAAATATTATATCAGCGCAAATTATGGAGCCTGTTCTGTATGGAACTAGTATATTCCAGCTGAGAGTGGAACAAACCAGACCAGACAAGATAGAAGAAGAAAACTTGCTAAAATTATGTTTAGAAAATGTCAGGATGTCTATTGTCTAAAATGCTAAATATTGCCCAACCTTGTCCATTTGATAGTTGGAAAGGTCCTTGTGTCAGCAAACACGTATGTAATGATCAGTAAAACATAATAAAGAGGATGTGGCAATGTCTTCATGACCACTACACTCGCCACTGGAAACTGGCCTGTGGCCGTGAGCGTGGAGCAGTTGACATTTTACCTTGGCAGCAGCAACTCATCACAAACAGCGGAACATTGTTAATTCCTCATCACTTCTGAAATTGCTTCTTTTTTTTCCATTGTCACATGTTTCTAATAAAAAGCCAGATAGATGTGTTCCATGCAGTGACTGATCCAGTAATGCTCCCACAGTCGGAACATTGACAAATATGTCATAACAGTTCAATTCACAAAACACAAATCCACATTTGCTTGGAATATTGAAGATGTAGAGCCAATTTCGATGATCAGACGTCAATGTAGCCAGACTGTTAGTTTTACAATATAAAGATACATCAGAAAAAAATTGCTAATACAGCTTGAATTATTTTTCAAACATGTGGTCTGTTTTCAGATTGGCTCCTATTACGGCAGTGAGATTGCACCATTGGATATTGATGGAGACGGTGTAACTGATAACCTTTTGGTGGCAGCACCAATGTTCTTCAGTGGAGGCATGGAGAAGGGAAAAGTATACATCTACAGAGTGACAGAGCTGGTAGGTGGAAACTGCACTGGCATCAGTCGAGTTGAGGCCAAGTAAACTGTTTTAGTAAATGAGGTCAACACCTGTTCAGACTCCAGACATCCCCAATAATTTCACAACACACCTCAGCTAAGGTCCCCGGCAATGCACAAAGAAACAGATTGTTGCATTCCAGCTCTGCAGTTAACTGCAGGCAGACTTTTACCAGATCAAATGTGGAGATCAAAAAGGAAAAACTTTGCGACGCCAGTGTAGCGACTTTAATAGATGTTCTATAATGAACTCAACAGGAAAGTATTCTGTCCCATCTAGACCTGTTGCAGGCTAATCATCGCAGGCGAGAACTTTCTGTAATTGAAGGAAATTTCCAGGTCTGTCTTGCTCATTGGAAAAATAAATGGGAAGGGGCACTTTATGGTATGGACCAACCACATGTAACTGAACAGAGAAAATCTATATGCCATCCAATTACTTTATAGTTGTGATAAGTGACGCTGCATAGGCCAATCAGATGTTTAGTCAATCTGGTTAACGTGCTTGAATGATTATTAACATTTTTGTTCTCATCCATATACATATAAACCAAAAGATGAATGACATGCGATTTGTAACTATAGTGTCTCTGTGAGGTTGAAATCATCAATCAGCAGGAATTGGCAACCATTCCAAAGCCCGGATTGAATTCTGGTAGCAGGTCAAAAATAACATTCTATTCAGTGGCTTATATAAGATACAATTTTAACTGATTTTTAAACCAAAGTCTCAACCAGCTCAGAATATACTGTTCACTCTCGCTCTGCATACTCATCAGGTAGCTGAGAAAGGAGACCGGCCTTCCTAAATCAATTCCGTTCGCATTTATTTAACTGAAAAAATGGTCATCTCATGTTTCGTCTGCTCTAAATTTTATTATGAACTGAAAAGCCAAGTAGAGCAATGACATGCTTGACTACTGGTCGAGTTGCGTTTTTCTCCATTCAGTCAGAATGCTTTCTTTGAAACGTTTTCCAGTCAGTTAATTACTTCCATAAACTTGGATATTTTCCATCTGACCTTCTACTTGGAGTCATTCCGGAGTGTTTTTTTTTTTTTTTTTTTTCCCTCCGAGGATTTTAAAGCCCCTTAGTTTAGTCAGCAAATTTTATCTAGATTTGATAAAAGGCCATTTGTGACTGTTTAACTCTTCAGCTTCCTACATTCCATCATGATATGGTCACTAAACAGCCAACAATAAATAACTGGATTCTGCCAATGGTAAAAGCTGTTGACCCATCTTGTTGAGCTTGAGTTGAAAAGTTGAGCAAGCAGTGAAGGACAACCTAGACAGATATTATTGTCTTTTCAGGCATTTCATCATTTGAAGTCCCCTGGTGCCTACACGTAATTTTTCATCCCGTCATGATCAGTAGCTGTAATTCATCAAGTCATCTTTGACATTTAAACCCCAGACGCTGACATAAGTGCTTTTCAAAGTGTAATATGACTTTTTCCATGTGTTTTATTTCCTGTTGTTCTGTTTTGATGTTTTATGACGTGTTTTTGCTGATAAACAAGAAGAACATGTTCTATGACTAAGTATACTCTAGGTTCACAGCACCACCGTCTCTCTCTCTCTCTCTTTTTTTTTTTTTACGAGCCTGAGATAAAAAAAATTCTTTGTTTACTACTCCTTACTTGGTTACAGATGTTAAGAATAATTACGTTCAAGATCAAACAGGATTAATGGCATTTACATCAATTACAGCAGCTGACCAATATCTTTTATTATAATTAATATGTTAATTTAGATGGATATGGAAACTCAATTGCTACTTTTCCTGAATTATTGACATAAAGATTATGGGCATAGAGATGTCAAAGAGATGGATTGAGATCAGATGAATACGATCATCAATGTACACATGAATGATGGAAAGCTACATTTGAGACTACATTCCTACAATGAGGGCATATGCCTTCTAATGTATGTACGACATGTGGCTCTGAAATGTCGGGCTGTCTCACAAAAGCCGCAAACGCGGATTGCTTCATTAACTCCTGATGTGCAGCTAAAATGAACTTCCTGTTCAAGATCATGTCAGCAATATTTCCTGTCTATAACCAGTAGCCAGTCGTGCTTGTATGTGTTACTGTTGTTTTCTTGTTGATTTCAAACTATACCAAAACATCTAACAAAAGTCTTTAATTTTTCACATTTTTCAGAATCGTTTTGTTTTTGAGGGTGCATTAGAGATCCATAATGGTGGCCAGAATGCTCGCTTTGGCTCGTCCCTTGCACCTGTCCCTGATTTGAACGGGGATGGCTTCAATGACCTGGTGGTCGGAGCGCCATTAGAAGATGATCACAAAGGGGCCATCTATGTTTTCTTCAGTCAGCAGAGCAGAATACTGCGTAAATACAAGCAGGTACGTTGTAATGTGAAGTGGACTTTTATCATAAGAATCCTTGCATCTCCAAAACTATCATTTTTCATTAAAACGTTTGTTAAGCCCAGAGCTGGATTGGCCATTTGGCATACAGGGCAGATGCCAAATGTTTTGGGGCCGATGTGGTGCTATTCTATTATTATTTTCCTCCATTTTACCCCAAGAGACTGACCCACAATTTAGAGGGAGCAGTCCATTAATCCATTTACAATATAGTGAGCACACTGAACCAATAAATATCAGTGGTAGAGCTACGTGGTAGCCAAATGTGGTCAGGAATTGGGCTGGGCCAGCGAGCCTAAGACAAAATGTCAGGGCCGATTATTTGTGCCAGTCCAGCCCTGGTTGAACCATTAACATGGCATTGTTCCAGAGCAAACCATTCAACACTTTAAATTGGTGATTGACGTATAAAATCAACACAAAAATTGAGGGACTCACCAATGGTAGTGCCCAAATATGGACATAGGAGGCTTCTAGCTAGAGAGAAAATAATCTGGTGTGTTTGATGTGTGTGATATGTCATTTTACTGCTGTGGTAATTTTAGAAAAGCCCAAATTCGTTTTCTTGTCTTCTTTTTTAAGGGGAAGACAACCCCCCGGCAAAAAAATTCTTGACAATACTATGTTCTATGCAACCTTACTAGTCTAAATACGGTATTCTGGTTAATACTGCGTTAGTGGAATATGAGTTATGCAGTAAAATCCAGCAGTTATTATCAATCTCAGAAGGCGGCCATTTTGCTGCTTGCTGTAGAGTGAAAATGACATCACAGTTGCTCAGGTCTCAGGTAACAACTAATCACAGCTCAGCTTCAGAAAACAGGTGAGCTGTGATTGGTTGTTGCCTGAGCACTGAGCAACTGTGATGTCATCTTCAGTCGACAGCAAGTGGCAAAATGGCCGCCCCCTGCGATGGATAAAAATGACTGGATTTTTCTACATAACTCATATTCCAAAAATGTAATATTAATATGAAATTCATGTTTAGACTAGTGAGGTCACATATAACACATTATTGTCAAGAAATGTTTAACGTTGACTTCCCCTCTAAATACATTTTGAGTGAAGATATACACTACAATATGTTGAACAATCATATGCAACAAGTCCTTGAACAATAACGACCATATTGGTCGTTTTGCCATGCACCAAAATACGACCAAGTGTTACATATTGTAGTTTAGCGACCTCTATCGGCCATGTTCTTTCAGCCATGTTAAATAGTGAAAAAAAAAAAGTAAATGGAATAAAACCTGGGTCGTCTGGTTGGAAGACGAGCATTTATTTTACTGAGCTAACGGGCTAGTAATGGTCAATAGTATTTTTATTTATTTTTTGTGTTCACAGAATCACATGTATGGCAATTCGCCGTCGGACTAATGGTTGGGGTTAGGATGAGGCTTTCAGTGAGATTGTATAGTACATGTTACGTCTTTGCATGGGACACTAATGGTTGAGGTTAGTAAAAGGCACAGTGAGGCTGTAGATCGCTACAAAACATGTAGTCAACACTAACAAAACATGTAGACAACACTAAAACAATCACTGGCCAAATAGCTCAATCAGCTAAACACTGGTCGACAGACCGGGGTCGAGTCTTGCTTTTGGATTTTTGCGCTATTTAACATGGCCGATAGAGGTCGCTAAACTAAAATACGCAACATTTGGTCGTAATTTGGCACCTTTTCAAAACGACCTAGGCTGTATCTCATCATATGCTATCCCCGCTAACTTTGGCCAAGAAGTGAGGTACACTTGTGGCTGCTAATAAACACCCGTCGGAATCACACACAAGCATAAGGGGGCGAGGCAGACGTACTAGCCATATGTGCTACCGTGCCATGCCAGAAAATACAACAATGCAAAATACAATATTACATTAATATCCATGCCTGGTATTCATACAAATATTTTTCACCTTGCGGCTATTCATGTTTTCCTGTTTGAATGAAATTATTGATGTACAGTAGCTCATAAAAAGATTTTCTAAGAAAGCTCACTATCATAAGAGTGAGAGTATTCCAGAATTTGTAGAGTTTGACGACAGTTCAAAAGAAGATCTTAAGTGCAGAATGGAAAAGTGGAGGCAAGACATCAAGAAACAGACTCAAGTCAAGCATCCAAGACAAACTAACCGTAGACTAACCTTGTAAAGAAGCTGGAATTGATTGATAGGTAAAGTTCTATCAAAGCCATCTTTCCATTCTATAAAAACTTGTAAACAATGGTGCTATAGCAGCCATTTTATCAGAATCCTTCAACCAACCGCACACACACACACAAACAACAACTATTGAATGGATGACTTTTCTCCCAATTGACATGTCAAGTATTTGGCTGCTTGTCAACTTAGTGGTTGTTGTTTACTATGGAAGCACATAACAAATGCCATTAGCTTAAATGTATAGCTAATGCTTTTGACAGTTTGTCTGTTCAATTCCCCTTCAGCTGCCTGGGGGAAGGGGAGGGTGTTACTAATTTTTCTAACAAATGTTTAGGAAAGGAAATACCCGGATTGTCAGAAGAGTAATGAGTAGCCTGGCAATAATTAAAGAGGTCGACCGAACAGTTATGGTATGTGAGGCACAGTGAGAACACTGCCGAGCTACTCACTGAGGTGTGTGACAGGTGTAATTGAAGGAAGGTCTCTGCATGAAAGACAACAGGCGAATAAACACCACCTCTGAAAGGGGTTGATGAGAAGTTCACGTAAAACACACGCACATGGAATCAAGCATAACTCTCAAAGGGGGAAAAAAACAATAAATTCAACCATAACCAAATGAAATCCAACACAAAATGCCATTCCAGATGGGATTGTGACAATGGAAGTATTATTTGCAAAAAATATTTGGTAGCGTGGTCACCCACAATGCAGTAGTGGAATTTGCCAAAATGCATACTGACAAGCCGCAAAGCCTCTGGGATGTCCTTCGGAAAAATGAAACAAAACTGGAGCCTTTTGAAAACTTACATCAGCTCTATGTTTACACAAGAAAAAAGGAAGAATGCATAGAAAACAACACTACCTACTTTAAGGTGTCTGTGTTATGTTCTGGAGCTCCTTTGACGCAGCCAGCACAGTTTGTCTTGAATTTGTGCAGGATACAATCAAATCTTAAGACAATCAGGCATTGTGGAAATGAAATGTGCTGCCCGGTGTCGGAAATCTTTGTCTCACCTGCAGATTGTATGTCCTCCAACAGGATTATGACACAAAACAGAGCAATGGCAATTCTAAAGTTTATTCTATAAGGAGGATGAAGAATAAATACACATTCAAAATTGGTATTACAAATTTATTGAAACAAATGGTACATGTTTTTTTCTAATGGGAAAATGAAAGTTAAGAAATTGTGAGAAGATAAGAAAAAAAAAGTTGCACATATATGTTACGCATTTTGTCCTTTGTCCTTCTTAGAGGATCGCAGCAGCTGATTTGGCACCTGGCCTGCAGTACTTCGGCCGCAGTATCCATGGAATGATGGACATGAACAACGATGGCTTAGTGGACTTGGCAGTGGGATCTCTTGGTGCGGCTGTTCTCCTCTGGTTAGTATTTTCATCGACATGACCTGATTCCAAATATTTAAAAAAAATAAAAATAAATAAAGATATGTCTTGACATATTTTATACTTTCACCAGTTAATATTTATTTTGAAGAAGACGTTATTGTTTCTTTCAGCATTGCCATAGGCACTTAATGTTCATAATCCTGATTGATCTACTTTTGCTTTCACAAACAAACATTAAACAAATCATTGCAATGGTAAATTCAATAATTGTTCATTGTTCTATAGGTGTTCAGTCTTTTCTCCTTCAAAACCCATAACTTGCAGAACAACTTCCCGTTGTTTTAGTGCTTAAGCCTTAATGCAGTTTAGTTTAGAGATATAATTTTATAAAATATAATGGATGGATGCATGTTGCTAATTAGCTTGAATAATAAATGTATGCCTCGGCTTCAAAGTCCTAGATCAAGATTTTCAAATGAGTTATTGAGGATTTACATGTTCATCCATCTTCTTCCACTTTTTATACTCTCATCTTTTGGAATAATGGAATAGGGTAATTTATTTATTATTATTATTATTATTTTTTTATTTTATTTTATTTTTTTGTTATTTTTAGAAGATGAAGAAATATTGTATAATCCGTATTATAACCACCTTCTATGTCACAGAACAAATCAAGACAACACCCCTCTAAGGCCTAAATGCTATCAGAACCACCCATCTACACTTCAATTCTAATATTTGGTTCATGAAACCATATCAATTTATCCCCAAAAGTCAAATTTCTTCATTTCATAGTGTTTCTCTTGACTCCACTGCTTCCAGTAGTCTCTGAGGATGTTGGATTATTATTTTTATTTTTTTATGATTATTTTTTTGTCCAATGAGATTTAATCATCTGCCATAAACTATATTAGCAACGACTGTTTCCTTAACCAAACAGATTTCAAATTCACCAAAGTATTAATCACCAGCATTTTCCCATCCTCTCACTGATTGGTGAGAGGCAGAGCA